>NW_021620894.1:3446137-3497455 GCF_004785775.1 Grammomys surdaster | reverse complement strand
ACACACACACACATACACACACACACACACACACACACACACACACGCAAAACCGAGGCATTTCAGATATCTCAGCCCGTATAAGTCTGGAGTCCTGAGTTTAATCTCTGGAACCCACATAAAGTGGAGAGAGAGAACCAACTCCATAAAATTGTCTCTGACCCCCATGGTGTGTCATGGCATGTGGGTACCTAACCCACACACTCATACAACAAACAAACAAATGAACAACACATTTTAAAAAAGAGTCAGAATTGAACCGGAGTGCTGGGCGGAGCTTCTGTTAGCACAAATAGCCAGTTAGGATTTCCAAGTCTCCAGGTCAGTTCTTCACCCAGGCCCATGTCGTGGGGGCAGAGCAACCCTATTAAGAACTTGCAAATGAACGCTTACTTTGGGAGCTGACAATGGAAAGCTGTTTGGGGTAGTCTGTGGGCTAGCCACGTAGAGATGGCTAGTTCCTAAGTAACGATTTCCCCAACATTTCCTCTAAGTCTGACTCCTGAGGTCATACTTACTCACTAGAGGAACCCTAGAGCTCTTGAGTAACCTGGGAAAGATGAGACATTTCCACTGAAAGGACAGGATGTCAGGACAGACAGGATGTCAACCCTAGAAATCCAGCTGAAAGGTAGAACAGGGACAGATCTGTGTGGTGGCAAGCATTTCCGTTGACTGAGCTGTGGTCAGAACCCTCTAAGACCTTTTGCTCCTTCTCAACCTTGGGTCCTATGTTGACCCACTTATTTCAGCAGGAAACTTCCTGAGTCACTTTAGTATGACTGTCATAAGTGACACTTCCTTCTCTTGATCCGACTGTCTGGCTCGCTTTTAATAAACGCCTTTTTAGAAAAAGGTCTGTTTTAGGGGAAAAAAAATGCCCCATTCTTAATGTTTCTATCCTCCTGTTTCCCTTCCCTGCTCCATGGCTGCAAATCCTTTCTTTCTTTTTTAAAACTATTTACTTATTTATTTACTTATTTATTTATTTATTTATTATATGTAAGTACACTGTAGCTATCTTCAGACACCCCACAAGAGGGCATCAGATATCATTGCAGATGGTTGTGAGCCACCATGTGGTTGCTGGGATTTGAACTCATGACCTCTGGAAGAGCAGTCAGTGCTCTTAACCACTGAGCCATCTCACCAGCCCTTCTTTCTTTTTTATATTTGAAATTCATTTCCATCTCTCTCCTTCTACAAATCCCCATTGTAGTGACTGGGACAGGGCCCCAAAAGATGACACTTTGGCACGTTGACTATTTTAAGCTGAAAGGGTGGGAGGAAAAAGCAGAAGGATCCTGTGGTCTTCCCCTGTAGCAAGCGGATTCTGGGAGAGATATCCTTCCTACATCCAGAGGGAAAGGGCTGAGGGATACAGAGAGGTGAACAGCCTTCCTCAGCCTGGCCTTCAAGTTGGTGCCTCTCTCCCCATAACTTTCCACTTCTCATTAAATCTACTATAAAAACACTCAGGTTGAATCATTTCTTTGCATCTTCATTTCCTTACCAATGTTCTGATGTCAGAGAAGACATTACATTTAGATGCTTTCCTCTTGATCATCTGTCTTTTGTTACAGGGACCTGTCTGAGAACCTGGAGGGATAGAAGGAATTTTTTTTTCCCCTTTTATACTTTCTTTGAAAAGACTTCTTTCCACCTCCAGTAAGTATTATGAATAATTTTTTTTCTTTTGCAATAACACACTGAGCGGATTAGGTCATCCTTGGTACGCAGGCCAAGGGTAGCCAATGGGGGTTCAAAGCAGGGGTGCTTTATGTCTGAGTCTATAAAGCTAGCCTGTGAGCTGTTAGCACTGTGATTGGTGCTACACAGGGAGGGTTTGGTGTCTCGGAGACCAACTGCAGAATATCTGAGGGTCACATTAAACAATGAACTGTTTTTGATCCTGTGAGATTTTCTGTTTCTGAATTATCTCAGTAACAGTAAAATACCTGGGAAGATGATCAAACATCTTTGCGATGTTTGTATAGATATTCTAAAAAAATAAGTTATGTCTGGGGATAGAGAGAGAGCTCAGTGGGATAAGATTCAAGGTTAGTTCCCAGCACCTATCTTGGGTGACTCACAATCACCCGTGACTATATCTTCAGGGCTCCAATGGCCTCTCCTGGTCTCTGTGGGTGTCTGTACTCCTATGCACGTGCACACCCGTATGTGTGAATGTAGGCACGCGTGCACACACATAACACACAATTAAAAAATAAAATGAGCTTTCAAAAAAATTAAGTTATGTCTGTAAAGACGCCAACCCTGCTTTATAAAGCCTTTTTACTATAGATGTTATGGTCAAGGCTAGAAACCAGCAGTGAATTTTCCAGAGAGCTCAGAACCTTGACTCCTCAGTAAGCACGCAGTTTCTCATTTCCTTAGCCCCTTCCCTCATACCAGCCCAAATCCTGAACAGGCGTTCTCTGACACCCTGGGCTTTCTCACGTCCCTTGATTTCCATTCCCAATTTTCCTCCATCTCCTTCCTCCCTTTCAGCGTACCTGCCTTGTTGGTTTTCTCTCAAACTTTAATAATAAAATTGTCCTCGAGCTTCCTTCTGAGTCCGTTTTAAAATTCTTTTATTAATGAGACTAAGAACGCAAAGGGAGATCTCCGTTTCCCTGGCAACAGATATTTCAGGAATGCAGCCCAGGTATGGGGCTGTGGAAGAAGATGATTGTCTGCAGTCAGTTTCTACCTCCAGTGTAACGTTTCATGGCTGCAGCCCAGGTTACCGCCTTCAAGAAATACTATGTGTAACGTGAAGCCCAAAGGGTTCTTTTAGTAACTTAAAGACTGGAGAACATCGTTTGGCTCCCAGCGTGACAGGCTGCTAAATTAGACTGTCAGGGTTTGTCCTCCTTCCAAACCAAATAAGTCAACCGTCTGTGCCCACCTCCCTGAGTTCTATGCGCGTTTCTATTCAAATCCTTCTCTAGAAAATCAAATTGGAAAGCTCAATTTCTGTAGCTTACAAAATTGTACCCCACACAGAAGAAGGAACCGGGAAAGATTCCGAATGAGAGACAGGCTGGGGAGATGGCCATCTGCTAAGAACCAGCGGTTTCTCCAGGGTCCCGCTCCGGGTCATCTGCTGGGTGTTTGCTTTGGCAAGCATCTGCAGAGAGGGCGCGGGCTCTGTTCTCCCTGGAGACCCAGATCGCAGCAGCCCGGCTACCCCGTGCCTCCTTCAGCCTGCATCCTGCCTCCCGGGGCTGCCCTGCCACGGCTGCAGTTTTGTAGATCTGCAAGGCAGAACCCAGAGCCACTCCCGAGGGTGGCCACCCCGGCTGGGCTCGGCTCCTCCCTAAACAAAGACTCGCAGAGCTCTCGGAGCTGCAGGGCTTCTGCGCCGGCGGAAGGCGCCAGGCTGGGTGATTGAAACCACATGTGCGGGAGGTCTGCGACAGCTGGGGGCAGACACTAGGGACCGGCGGCCGCTGCTGCTGTGGCCTCTAGCGTTTCTTTAGCCCCTTGGGTTTTCAACTAGAGCGACTGAGAGCACTAGACCACAAGCATCCTGGAAGGAACCCTTCCCCTCCCCCTCCCATAACAAAATAATTAGAAACCCTGAGGCCTGGGGTCTCTGCTTCCAAGTGTCATGGGCAGCAGGCAACTTGGTTGTCAAAGAGACCCTAATTCCCCTCCCAAGACACAGCAAAAGGGATGAGTCTTACGGTTGTGAAGTGAATTTATCAAGGATAGCCACTACACACACACACACACACACACACACACACACACACAAAAGTACTATTGATACTTTTAAGCCTTTTTGAAGGTTTCAAACTCAGGACAAACACATACTCTATTGTTGTTGTCATTTCTATTATTATAATAATAATATTATTATTTTAAACACTGATGTCTTCCTTGACCCAGGCCCTTCAGACCTCTCAAATAATTGTTATTACTTTTGTTCTTGTTGTTTTTGTTCTCTGAGACATTATTTCTCTGTGTAGCCCTGGCTGTCCCAGAACTCATTTTGTAGATCAAGCTGGCCTCGAACTCAGTCAGAAAGCTGCCTGTCTATGTCTCCTGAGTGCTGGGATTAAAGGCCTGCACCACCACCACCACCACCAGCAAAATATTTTTAAGCATTTATTTTTAGTATTTTACGTGTACAAGCGTTTTGCCTGTGTGCACATCTACTCACCATATTCATACTTGGTACCCGAGGAGGTGGTCCTATGTAACAAGTAGGGCTCTTAACCAATTCTCCAACTCATCCTTCTCCCATGTGGTCACAAGTACCAACGTATGTACACGGATGAAGATAAGTCTGCACATTTAACGAAACGGGCATTCGTGTGCGTTTTGTTTACAAGTCGCCACAATTGGCAGTAAACTTTAAGGATTTATTAACCTTATTTTTGCCTGAGTGCCCGAGTGCATGTACATGGTGTGCTTGTATAGTGTGCTCCTGGAAGGCAGGAGAGGGAGCAGATCCCCTGCACCTGCAGTTGTTACAGATGCTCGTGGGTGCTAGGAGCGGGACCTGGATCCTCGGCAAGAGCAGCAAATGCTTCTAATCACAGATTCTCTAGCTCCAGTTCTTGATAGATTTGAACACTTTCCCCAGACTATAACAAAGGTTTACTTCCAACTCTGTGACTGAGTTTCTCATGTATCTTGAGAAAGAGGGGCGGGTCCAATAGAGGGATGAGCAAGAGGGCCCTACGAGACCAAGACAGCGACAGTTCCTTCCATCAGCCCACCCCACACTTTGTATGACCTAGTGCTGAACATGGCGTGTGTGTGTGTGTGTGTGTGTGTGTGACAGTGCTGGGCTTAACCTAAGCCCCTGCACACTCTAAGCAAATGTCCTCAACCCTTTGCATTTGGGAGACAGAGGATGAAAAGTGTTTCATAGCGCGTTAAAATGGAGTGAGAGTTGTTCATATTTCTCTACACATGTCTACATTATGTTAAAAAAATATCAAGATGCATAATATCTTCAGGACCAGGAATCCTCCCTATGCTTGGTTTTTTAGTCATCTTCCAAATCAGCATTCCAACTTTCATCACTGTAGATTCATTTGACCTACTTTGAACTCAGAAAATTATATGAAATTTAAATTCATTATGGTCTATGGGTGCTTTTACCCAGGAGAGCTGAGTATTTGCAACAGAACTGGCTAAGTCTTCCAAGCCGAGAAGCTTTGCAAACCTCTGAGATCCCAAATGTGTGTGTGTGTGTGTGTGTGTGTGCGTGTGTGTGTTAAAACTCAGTGGGAACCACTTTGAAGAAGAGGTTCAGAAACTGATTGGCCATTAGATGTAAGAATAAAAAAACAGGAACTGACAGGAGCTTAGAGGGCCCGGGCTCTACAGCTGGTTTTGCTATTTGGCAACTTGTAGGATCTTGCCATGATTCCCTCCCTTTCAGGGATAGATTTCCACATCTATAGTACAAAGTGGGTGGACCTAATCTATAGCAAGCTTCCAGAGCCACGGGCGTCCTGAAAGTTAAGCCAGGTAGGAACGGTTGGGGATGATGTTCTTGAAAAGATGGATTTTCTTTTCTTCCTTGTCTTTTTCCCCTCTCCTTTCTTCTTTAAAAGAGGGTGTTACTGTAGTCTAGGTTATCCTTATCTTACTATATAGCCAAGGATAGCACTGAACCCTCATGGATCAATTTTTTTTTTAAAAAAAACAAAATCCAGCAAGCTGTGGTGTTTAGTTTTCCATCAACTTGACACAAGCTAGGAGAGGGCCCGACTGTGAAAATGACTCCATTAGACTGCGCTATAGGCAAGTCTACAATGCATCTTCTTAATTAGCAATTGATGTGGGAGTGCCCAAGGCTGATGCCTTCCTGGTTAGTGGTCTTAGCTTCTCTAAGAAAGCAGGCTGGGCAAGCCATGGGGAGCAAGCCAGTAAGCAGCACCCCTCCATGGCCTCTGCATCAGCTCCTGCCTCCAGGATCCTGCCCTGTATGAGTTCCTGTCCCGGCTTCCTTTAGTGTTAGACTACAATGTAGAAATGTAAGCTGAATAAACCCTTTCCTTCCCCAATTTGTTTTCGGTCATGGTGTTTCATCATTGCAACAGAAACCCTAAAACACAAGCAGTCTCTATTCCACAGGCATCCGTGATTCCACTCCTCAGTGGTGTCTCTGCATAGATGCAGGGAAGACATATCAAGAAACCAAGGGATGGGACTGGAGAGGTGACTCAGTGGTTCAAAGTATAGGCGCTCACAACTGCCTGTAAGTCCAGTCCCAGGGGATCTGAAACCTTCTTCTGGCTTCCATAGTCACCAGGCCACGGGCAGTGCACATACGTGTTTGCAGGTGAAACACTCATGCACATAAAAATAAAGATGACTCTAAAGAAGCCAGTGGATGCTCTACACTTCTCTCACAGTCCCTTCTGTGAGCTGGCCCCCTCACTGCGATGGGTTCTGCAGGGTTCCAGCAGATCGAGCCCACACTTCCTATTTTTTAAGCAAGCTTCCCAAGGCCAGGATGTACCTCTTGCTGACACTATGTGGTGGAAGGGACACTGGCAGCAGACTCAAAGCACGTGGACCCCAGTCCTGGTTCTCCCCCTGTGAGATGAATAACTATGGCCAACCTTTCTCTGTGACCCTCACCGTCCACTTTGTTAAACAGAAGTAGCAGACCCCTTTCTGTCTCGTTGCTCTGATTGTTAAGGGTTTGTCCCCATGACACAGCCTGACTGTAGTCCCCATTCCTCAGCTTCCCAGGTCTGGAACTCCTAGCACTAAGCCACTGGTGGCTATTGAGAACTTGAAATGTGGCCATCTGAATTCAGAGAGACTCGTTGTTAAGAATAAAATAGACACAGTAAGAAAAGTAGGTATGAGAGATACTGCTAATAATTTTTATATTAATTATAACTTGAAATATCTTCAACATTTTAGTTAATATGCCCATTGGCTGGCAATTACCATTTTCTCAGCCTCTCAATTCTTGGCACTCACTATTTCTTTCTCTGTCTTCTAACTTTTTTTTTTTTTTTTTTTTTTGGATTTTTCGAGACAGGGTTTCTCTGTGTAGCTCTGGCTGTCCTGGAACTCACTCTGTAGACCAGGCTGGCCTCGAACTCAGAAATCCACCTGCCTCTGCCTCCCAAGTGCTGGGATTAAAGGCGTGCGCCACCACCTCCCGGCTCTTTCTCTGTCTTCAAGTGCGGCTCTTTGAGACTCCTTATGTAAATACAATCACTGTTTTTGTCTTGTAACAACAGGCTTACTTCACTTAGCGTCATGTCTGCAAGCTCATCTATACAGTATGCATTGCATATTGTGTATTTCTATGCCTGAATGATATTCTCTGTCTCCCAGGGCGGGGGAAAGATCACGTAAGCTATGTGTGATCTAGCGGTAAGCTTAGCACTTAGGTGGCAAGGCAAATATATTAGGAGTTCAAGGTTTGCCTGGGTTGTATAGTGAGTTTGAGGACAGCCTGGGCTACATGAGCTCCCCTACCCCCTGCAAAAAAAAAAAAAAAATCATGGATTACAGCATGATTATGAAGATTAAATGAGATTATAGGAGGAAAGTGTTTAGTGCTTGACCAATGTATACACTCAATCAGTGCTGGCTCTTCTATTTCTTTATTCCTCAACTATTAAGAACCCAGTGTTTTTGATGAACAGATACAAGTCAGACATCCCAGTATGCTCTGGGGTCACAAGGAGCAGACCCGCTCTCTGGCTCCAGGATGTGTTCATTTTTAGCCCCATCCTCCTTCCCTTGACCCTTCATTAGTTCCTTTTCTCATGGATGTCAACTGCGAAGACTGGTTCCACGTTCCTTTCTCCTCCTCACGTACTCTGATGTTTGGTCAATGTCAAGGTCTCCATTCACACAGATGCTGATAGCTTCCCAATCTAGCTCCACCTCCCAGACCTATTTCCTCTTAGAGCCAGAATATCTGGTCAGAGCAGCTCGCCTCGGGACATCCAGCTAAGGCAGCTCTTGTTGGATATCTGATGCACCTCACCCTCAGTGCTGTGCTGCCTGCATTTCGTACCTGATTGAAGGGCATCTTTTCTAACTCTAGTATGACTGCCTTTGTCGATTGTCTGACCCAGTTTCCTGAGTCAGAACTAGAGACTCATACTTGACCTATCTCTTCCTTTGCTTTCAGTCCTGGCCCTGACCCTGGTCCTTGTCCTGGCCCTGTAGATTCTGTATCCTGAACACCCCTGACTCTGACCTTTCTCCATTCCATTGCCCTGCTTACTGCACACTTAAGATCTGTTGAGTGACCTCTAGTCAGACTTGGCTGTATATTTTCCATCCAGTTCACTCGTGTATTGTAAAACACCTCTTTTCTCTCAGGTTCCACTACAACCTAACTCCTGTATCAGTTTCCCCTGGCTGTTTCCTCTCACTTGTTTGTTCCAAAGGTATTTATTGAACATCTGACTTTTGAAGTATTTTACAGGCTGTGAAGTATGCAAGGATAAATAATACACTGTCACTTTCCAAGCTGAGAGACACACATGCAGTAGGATAGGGAGATAGACCCACAGTTACAGTAGAGATACGTCAAGTGCCCGTAAGAGACATAACAAATGTAAAGCTGGTGTTCTCTCTTCCTGGCCCCGCCTACCAAAGATGGCACAGAATCTAGTCACTTAAGTTATACCCAGATATCGAAGTCTAATGGGAACCAAATGTGTATTCCTGTCCAGGGCCACTTTCCTTATCTCATAGAATCTTCATTTATGGCATATCAATGAACCACTACCAACTATAGCATATCTGATGTCTGCTGGAAGTTTTCTAACCTTTTTTTTTAAAAAAGAATTACTTATTATATATATGAGTACACTGTAGCTGTCTTCAGACACATCAGAAGAGGGAATCAGATCCCATTAGAGACAGTTGTGAGCCACCATGTGGTTGCTGGGAATCGAACTCAGGACCTCTGGGAGAACCCACTGAGCCATCTCTCCAGCCGGAGTTCTTTAACTTTAATACCGCCATCTTTGCCCCCTTTCTCAGCTCGGTCCTATTTAATCTTAAGTAACCCCTTTCTCCCACTTCTCTTTACAGAAGGTTCTTCATAACTAATGCCATCAGATTGTTCTGCCCATAGCACCATCCTGACGGTAGCCCTTTAAAGTCTGCTGATTGAGCCATTTCAATCCCTTCCAGTTTAATTTCAAACAATAACCACCATATAACGGTTGGAATGATGCCCTGGTGACTTCATTGACTATCAGAGCCATGAAAATGAGATAATGTTTATGAAAAACTCTTAATAATTGCCCTGGGCTGTATGTACATATTATTGTTTTTGTTTTACTGTAGCTCCAGATTTGAAGAGAAAGTCTGTCTGCAGTTCGGCTCTCTGCTTTTTTGGTTTATCGTTTTCTCAAGCTGTTCTCTTACTCAAAGGGAACACTCCAACTAGTCTATTCAACATCCCCTGAGCATGATTTCTTACAGCCAGCTCTGGACATTTCTACACTAGCCATTCCTCCTACGATGCTCTCTGCCTCCACTTCCTTCCCCCACCCTCAGACAAACTCCACACAGCTCTCCAGCTGACTGTTTCCACTTGTCAGCAAAGCCTTCTCCAAACCACACCAGTGACCAACAGTTTTCCCGTTTTATCACTCCTACAGCCCTGCATGCAAAGCATGCGGCGGAAGAAGCTCTGCTGATAGATTTGTCATAGCTTTTCGCATGCAGGGATCACGCTATGTGCTCTCAGAGTCCTTATATTGAAGGCTTAAACTCTGGGACCTCAGACTGTGGCTGTATGTAGAGATAATGCCTGTTGTTATTATTGTTAGTATTTTGAGACAGTTTCACACCGTAGTCCAGGCTAGCCACGAACTTGCTGCAAACATCATATTTCAGCCTCCGGAGTGCCGGGATTGCAGTTATAAGCACCCAGTGTTTTCTTTCAAATCTGAGCTCTTCTAATATGAGGCTATTAGGGTGATATTATACTAATGAAAATGAGGGTGATGTTTATGAAACTCTTAATAACGGCACGGGCCTGGATGTGCACGGTATTGGTGCTTCACTACCCAGCTTGGAAGAGAAGGCTGATCTGCAAGCCCGGCCCTCTGCCCGTATCATTTCCATTCATTTTCTGAAGCTGTTCTCTTCCACAAAGGGGAATGCTCCAATCTCACAGACGAATAAACCGAGAGAGATTGAGACACAAAACGGTGCGGAGAGAAAAGCACGCAAAGACGTGAGAGAAGGCATCTAAGACCCCAGAAGAAACACATCCTAAGACTGATCCCAGATCTACAGCTTCCACAACCCGTGAGACTCTAAACTTCTGCTCTCTAAGTCAGCCAGTCGACGGTACTTTGGCACGACAACCCTGACAGACAAATGCACCTCTTAAAGATATCTACCTTAGAGTTCAGATTAGGAAAATGTTTGGCAAGTACCTGCTCTTGTTTTCCTCTGCCCTCCATATTGCCCCCTGTATAATTTTATGTTGCCTGTAATATATGCCCCACACAAACTCTGCAGTCAAAGGTCTTAAGCACAGAGGTTAAGCCTGGTGGGGAAACAGATTGAAAAAACGTTGTAGTCACTGGCCCAACGCAGGGTACCACGAGAGCAGCTCATTATTATTGTAAAGGTTTTTTCTTTTCTGTTTCCCCCCCCTAGGAATCATCATCTTTTGCCATGAAACATGTCTGGCGGAGGGAACGCAGGACAGTGACATTAAGTGTGATTGACATTAAAGCATCATTCTGGACTGCCTTCCATGGAACACTGAAGGTCTCAGGGCTCACACGGCAGTGAGCAATGACATTCAAGCTTGCCAGTCATCTGGAACACTGAACTCTCCTCTCCCCAGGCACAAACAGCCCGCGGGGTTGGAGCCAGCGAGAGTTTCAGATGTATCTCTGTGGGATAGGGACCAATTGAAACTTCTATCTGATCTTCTCCTCTGAACTTCCCTTCTTTCCCGTCGGTGCCTCTGAGCCCCATTACCAGGACGGCATCCACACCTCCAGTGATTTGTACCTCTTTCACTTAATATATGGGCCCCAAATGGAAAATACAAAATCCTCATTCCTTATGCCCTTTAATAAAGCTAAAGCAGGCTGGAGCATTTATGAGAAACTGTAAACTGAATGGGAGGACTACACACACACACATGCGCATACACATACACGCACACATGTGCACACACAGGTGCATACACACAAGTATACACACACACAGAGTGAGAGAGAGTGAGAGGGAGAGAGAGAAACAGAGACAGAAAAAAAAACAGCATAAAACTACTTATTTACTATTGACTTTTAGATAACCAGCCCACTTAACTTGCTCATTAAACACCAATGTTTTACATTTACAGGCTGGGAGAGATTTTGCTTTAACTCTTGGGCTCTTCTTGGCTTGATTGCTTTCTGATCCTTAGACACCTATCACAACACTGGCTTTCCAGCCCAAGCCTGCAGCGGATGGCCAGCCTGAGATGAACGAGGAGTCTTCCGTTTCTGAGAATCAGGAGCTCTGCTAAAAACAGCCCTCTCAGCCCTTTCTCCACAGAGGAGGGCACCACAGGACGGCTTATTTACGCCCTGTCCTCACAGTACGTTCTATGAATCAGCGAGAAGCTGAGGTTTTTCTTGCAATGAGAGTGTGCTGCGGCCAAGCTGAAGACATAGACTTCACCCCCTATCCTAAATTCAGACTAATAACTATATTGGCTGCTGAAAGAACCTTACATGAAGGCCAAGTAGGTCTGCTTTATGGTTATTTACAGGCCCAGGTTTATATGTCTGGAGGTTGAGTTTGTTTGTGTAGGCTTCCACAAATAGAGCCTGAGAAGGTGGATAGGTTTGTTGTTGTTGGATGAGATGGAACTTTACATCCTTATGTCAAACACATAAAACAGGTGATGCTCATATGACACACACACATGAGGCCACTTAGAATTAAGGAATGGCTTAATCGTTTTGGGATCAGGGCGTCGAGGTTAGAGCCCCAGTTCTCATGGTGGATGAGCCAGCGATCACTGATAGGAATTTCTTGATGGGCAGGGACAGATGAGTCAATGAGGAGAATGGGAGATGGGTATGCAATTACCATTATTTGTTTGGTGGCCAAAAATATTTTAAAATATGGGGGTTTGGGGAAACAAATAACGGAAAAATACTTGATGGTTAAAAATGTGTTGAGTTATTAGATTTAACTGATATAAGTCTGTTCTAAGTGGTCTTTTAGATTTAACTGATTTATAAGTTCGTTCTAAGTGGTCTTCTAGATTCTCGTGTTGTACATGACAGGGATGTAAAGCCAGAGCAAAGCTACAGATGGGAGTAGTGACAGGCGAGGCTAGTGACAGGTGGGACACATTTGGAGGAGGGGGGGAGGAGCATTTGCCTGATGATAACCATTTGTGACATGCCAAGTCTATCTTCTCATTCAGTGCTTAATTAACAGCCACTTAAACTGAAGTCATTACTGTCCCAACAATGGAGGAACGGGCTCAGAGATGCTTAGCTACCCACAGCTTATAAGGGACAGATGTAGAATCTTGTTGTATTTCCAGGGCTGCTGGTTTTTGAAGTCAAGTCTTGATCTCTCACACTGGTGTGGGAGCTGACTTCCCAGATGGCTCTCTGGCATTCGTGTCCATCTGGAGCTACTTCTTCCCCTGGGGAAGACTGATCTTTTCAGCCAGCAGTATTTCTTTTATCAGAAATTATGGTGTTTAACTTCCAAAGCTGGGTCGTATAACACACTGTGGCTTCTATCCTGCTCTTTTGGACTGCTCTTCTTGGGAGAAGCGAGGCATCACAGCACAAAGAAAAGAAACCAGTCACAGTGAGTCTCACATACTTCCTGCATCAACAAACATCATCTAAGTGTGTTATCTAGGAAGCAGTAGACCGGAGGAGTGTGCGTTCCCTGTCCCGATTCATATGCAGAAGTTGCAGTTCTGCCGTAGCTATATGTGAAGATGGGGTTTCTAAGGAAGTAACTGGGCATAAATGAGATCATAATGAGGGGGCCTGGCTCAACCAAACAAACATCTTCCTAAGAAGAGATGACAGAGAGCTCTCTCTGTAGTTATACATGGGAGAAGGTCCACGTGAGGTCATAGCAGAATGGCGGCTGTCTATAAGCTGGAGGGAATGCTCTCACCATGTACCATACAGCGAATTTGCTAGCACCTTGATATCCACGTGGAGCTTACCGAGCTCTGAGAAAGTACATATATGCCGTTTCAGCCACCTAGCCTGGGGTGCTTTGCTAAGGGAGATCCTTCAGTCCTAACCAAGCTTCTAGATGAACCGAACCTGACTGTGAGCACACCGTCAGGCTGGCCCTAAGCCAGAACTCATCAGCTAAGCCTCTTTCGAGTTCCAGATCCACAGAAACTGTGAACTGATCAGTCTTTGACGGTTTAAGCCACTGCGTTGGGGGTATGGTTTTTACATGTAGCAATAATTAACTGATGAATGAAAGAGGGTAGGGATTTACCTCAAGGAAGAATACCACAGAAGGCATGCTGTATAGCTTGAATTGATACTTATAAGGTTTCCCAAACCTGTTCTATTCCACGGATAGAGAGGTTCACAAACAATTCTTCCTGTGGGCTAGGTGTTAGAGAAACGCCCAGGGATACTCCCGCCCACAGATAAGAAATTAGTAAATGATATTCCTCCCCTCCAAAACGTTTTGTGGAACATCTCCAGGAGTAGCGAATGGGACTGAGGGAAAGTCTCCTTGGATATCTATCACACTTGGACTCTTTCTTCCTGGGACTTCTGTTTGCTACTGTGCTAGTACATTTTTGTTGAGATTTCTATTACATTGCTGAGACTCATGGCCAGTTTTAGGATAGAAACCCTCAGGGATACATCCATTTGTTGGCGAACAGAAGAGATACAGATATGGATTGGTGGTTGGCACCAATTCACTAGCTGCCCCTGGCTTCCAAAATAAGACTTAGAGGAACTTGGGGAGATGAGTTGTCACAGGGCAGGAACAGCAGAGTGGGGTGTTCTAAATAGCCTAAGACATCACTTCAAATCATTTAAGAGAATCCAGAATGTCAAAGCTAGAACCCATCCAAGACCAGCTCTTACTAGTGTAAGAAAAGGAGAAGGCCGAGAAGCTATGCCATTCTTCCCCATGTTCACAGTATAAAATAAGAAGGCACAGCCTAGAATAGTAAGGCATAGTCTAGGACTCTGAGCTGTTATGTTCTCTTGGTTGGCTGTCTGGTGGGTTTCATCCATTTTTTTTTTTACATTTGTACCCCAGCCTTGTGTGTGTGTGTGTGTGTGTGTGTGTGTGTGTGTGTGTGTGTGTATTCAAGTGTGGAAACCAGAGGATAACTTGAGGGAGTCCATTCTTTCCTTCCGCCATGTGGTCTCCAATGATCAAGCACAAGTCATCGAGTTTGGCGGCAAGCACCTTTATCCATGGAGTCATCTCTTTCAGTGTCCCTTGTTTGTTTTCGTGAGAAGGGATCTCATTATGTAGCACAGCTGGCCTTGAACTCTTAACTACATAGCCCAGGCTTAATAGCTTTTTGCTTTAGCCTCCCAAATGCTGGTGATTATAGATATGTACCACTCTACCTGGTTTGGTTGTTTGGTGTTCATAATTTGAGTTTGAAGTATTCTCTTTCTCTCTAGGGGTCAGGGAGGTGGAGGAAACCACTCACTCGCTTGTCTTAGTCTCTTTTCTTCCTGCTTGGTCCCTTCTGCCCAAAACTCCCAGGTTTGGCCTCTCAGGCTTTCCCATAGATCATTCAGTCTGCATTCAAAACACACTGCTTGGCTCAAGTACTGATGACGTCCAGCCAGCCTTTGGCAGGACAGAAAGAAGGTAGAACGGAAAGTGCCACCTATGGCAGGGTTAGAGTGGGGCTCTCACGTCAGCCACTGGGCCACCCAGGGATAAGTAGGCAAGTCACATATTGCTTCCCAGCCTCTAAGTGCCCTTCCAATTATAGCCTGCTGTCTCATCAGTCAGAGCAAGCAATCCCTTTTAATGAGTTAGCTAGCTAATGTTCAGCGTGCCTAGATAATATAATGCTGCAATCTTGATAAAATGCTTTCTCTCTTAGAAGCATGCGCAAGAGCAGTAACTATGGCAGAGAACTTAGACTTTTGTAGATGCAGAAGGTTTACATGTGTGTGGGAGTGTGTGTACCCATGTGTGCCAGTAGGGATTGACCTCGGGGGTCCTTTACATGCTAGGCACATGCTCTGCCATTGAGCTATATCCTAGCACTACCAAGTGCGTATTCCTTTTTTAAAAATTGCCTTTTAAGTTAGCATACGAAGCAATAGGTTTCATTCTGACACTTTCATCTGTGTTTTTTTCACTGTGCTTTGCTCTTAACATACCCCCCTCCCTCACTGGCCTCTTGCAATCCCTCCGCCCACCTCTCTTCTTCTTCCTCCCCTCAATCAGCCCCATCTGACTTTTGTGTCATTTGTATTCCAATACTCTTTATTTCTTTGAATCCCCCCTCCCTTAAGGGCTCCTCTACCCCTCTTCTGGACTGCCTTTTACTTCCAAAAGCCCGCGCCTCAGAGGTTGGCATACGAGAGTAAGCAGGTAACATTCGTCTGGGTCTGCTTTAGCTCGTAAAAAAAATTATTTTGAGATAAGGTCTTATAATCATCTGCCTGAGCGTTCCTGAATTAGTATCTGAATTAAAGGGAAGGGTGGAAGACTTATACGTCACTTTCTACTTCTAGAAACTAGACTTGGTCCAGATAATTCTGCCTTGGTCTGAAGGCTCTGAAGCCTTTGGTGGACCCATCTCTTGCTGAGGCCTCACTACTTCTTAAAAAAACAACCAACCGACCAAACAAAAACAAACAAACAATCCTCCTCACAGTGTTCCCTTGTGCATCTTGATATTGGATGTACCACTTAAGTTATGCAATAAATCATGAAGTCAAGAGCCAGCACAGATGTTTGCAGCCCCCAAATTCAATTACTGTTCTTGTCTTTTTTTTGCTCACGGAAGCACAAGGGGATTCGGTATGAGGCAGATCTGGGTTTGCTTTATTCTTTCCAGTTGTTAGAAGCGGGCAAGTGACTTCAGCCCTCCTACCCCAGGGCGAGTTACTGCACAATGTTAACCATACAGAGGTAGGTAGCATCAGTATTAAAGATTATTCATGAAGGGCCTCACCCACAGCACTAGGGACTAGTGAGTATTAGTGGTGACTACTGGGATGGTCTATGGCTAATTCATGGAGCCTCCTCTTAGGAGCAAGATATTCTGTGTGGTGCTGAGATAGAAATAAAAGACAGCCCGAGGAAGTTTGTGAAGTAGTAGCCAAGCAATCATAATTCTCAGACATTTGGAAAAAGTAGGGAAGACTTAAGATCTGTCAAAGTGTTAAAGAAATGACTGTTTAAATTTGGATGTGCAAGTGTGCTATTAAAAAAAAAAAAAGACCAAATAGCTTCTGGATGGTCTTTCCAAAAGCTGTTCTCCCTGGGAATTATATATTTACCTTCTATGCCAAGTAATCAGCTTGGGACTCTTCAAGAATGTGTATATACCAGATTACCAAGAGGCAGCATGAGCCTACAGGCCAGCATGAAGACTGAACTGCAAGTCACCAAAAAAATGAGAGCTTGCACCTGACACCAAGCAGGAGCTAGGATCAGAGAGACAGTGGCTGAGAGGGGGTAACTGTTGTCTCCTGTGGATCCCTGTGCTGTAGGAGCCAATGATGTCCTCCAGGTAGGTGTGGGAAGTGTCCACAAAAGTCCCACATCTGAATGAGGAAAACCAAAAATCTCTTGTTGGGATGGGATCCACAGATGCATCAAGTTGGTGTCCTATGTCAGTTTTAATTGATGTTGTCTTTGCAGCTTCAGTCTGGAGATAATTTTCCTCACACTCGACAGAATAGAGGAGCAGGGCTGGACAGTTAAAGGCAGTGAGGTAAGTGTTTGCTGGATGGTAGTGAGATGCCCAGGTGTACAAGGAGAATTCAGGATGGGGGATTTCAGAGGATAGCCATGTCTGCAAGGCAGAGGAGCAGTCTTCAGTTAAGTCTTTGCCAATACACTCAATCTGTTGATGGTGATCGCTTTCAAATCTTAGGTATCAAGCTCAAAAGGTGGGAAAGATGAATTTACAAAATCCTTTTTACGTCTACTGGATTTCATCCCTCCTTCCTGACGGGGATGAGCTTTTTTTTTTTTTAACACTTTTATGCATTGTTATTTATATCTATTAATTCTTTCTAAATGCTCGGAGAGCTGAAAGATAGAAATCGGTGTTAAGAATTTATTGTAAAAATTCTACTGTCCTCCATGAATTTAGTGCTTTTCCTAAGAAGGTAAATTATTGATGAGGAGAGAGGCCACGGAAGTAAGGTTTGCTGCGTGTCTTTGCTTCACTTTTTGTGACTTCCCAGAGGCCAGCTCACATGACCACGGTGTATTTCGAGAGGAAAAACCAGTGCGCACAGCAACTGTGTAACTCGAGATTCTTGGGAGCAGAGGCTGAATCAAGTGGAATGATTCTGCATGGTTCCTGTCAGAGACGAGAATTTGACTTACTGACAGAGCGCTCGCCCAGGTTCTGCTTTGCTTCTCTTCTTTTTGAACCCTCCTCTTCCTCCTCCTCCTCCTCTTCTTCCTCCTCTTCTTCCTCCTCCTCCTCTTCTTCCTCCTCTTCCTCCTCCTCCTCCTCTTCCTCCTCCTCCTCTTCTTCTTCTTCCTCCTCCTCCTCTTCCTCCTCCTCCTCCTCTTCTTCCTCTTCTTCTTCCTCCTCCTCCTCTTCTTCCTCCTCTTCCTCCTCCTCCTCTTCTTCCTCCTCCTCCTCCTCCTCCTCCTCCTCTGCTGTTTATCTGTTTACTCTCTGTGAAACAGTCAGGGTTAGGTTTCCTGAGATTCCCTCAGCCAGCAACACCGCACACACGGGTCAGAAGAGGCAGTTACTGAGTTCAGGCAAAAGGCTCCACCTGGCCTCTCCCAAGGCATCTGCCAAAGCTGCACTGTCATCTTAATCTCCAATTGCAAACTACTTATCATCTGGGGATGTCACACTAAGATAGGTGCAATGAGTGATTTAACCCATGAAATATTTATCAAATCTTTGCCGTGTGCCAGACTCATCACGCTCCGCCTGCGTGTGAGAACATGGGATTTATTTTTTCTGTCCTTCTATTTTTCTTTCTTACACGAAATGGCCGGATCTCATCTCCCCCCCCCGCCCCCCCCCCCCCCCCAGAGCAGCTGTCTTCCAAACAGTTTTCAGTGGACGTCATCCGGAAACTCGTTCCACACGTGAACTCTTGGCTTGTCTTCCTAGGAGTGGGTTTCGGCAGTCTGTGCCTCCCACTGTGGGCACTGGGATGTCTGCGAGCTTTAGTTTGAGAGGAAACTGCTGGGCAATGAGGCAGGCTTGGCCCTTGAATATTTACAAAGATGTGCAGAGTATGTGGTTGTGGCACAACCAGGATAGGGAGCCATGGTGCTGACAAATTGAGAGAGTCAAAGAACATGGCCCCTCCTGACATGGAGGAGAAGCTCTCAGTTCAGCGGGATGGTATTAATCCAAATGCCGCTAGACGCCACGGAACAGCTCTACCCGGGAGGAAGTGTACGAATGATCTGGGGCCCACAAAGCATTCAGCAGGATTCCAAAGAGTTTGGAAAAAAAAAAAACACATAGAAGAAAAGATGAACAAAAGGGCCAGAGGCAGGGGAGATTAAGAGGAGACAACAACCTGCTCTTTACACTATCTTGAAGGCATTTATGTATTCATTCAACAAACATCTCCCAAGTGTCCGCTCTCACAGCTGATCATTGATTTATAGTTCAGTGACTTCCACAAAAGGATTTGGGGGTGATTTAAAACACATCCCAAACAGGAATGTAGAAGTACCGTAAATAGAACGTAGAACCATTAAGAGGTTCTGGGGAATAGTTTCTCAAGCACTTGGGATGAATTAATTGAAAGCTTGCTGGGAGCAAGCACTGCAGAGGTGCTGTGGGCTTTATTGAGTGAGAGGAAGTACCTTCAGAGTCCGCAGGGAGGACAGAAGTGTACATAAGAAACCACACTTAGGCAAAGAGCTTTGGAACGTTCCAGATAGACAAGATCATTCTGAGCTGTGGAGAAGAGTCCCAGTGCCCAGGAGGAGGGAGACAGTTTGCGCTCGGACAGAAGGGGAAGTCACAGCTGCAGTTGGAAGCAGGAAGGAGCACCAGCGAGGTAGAAAATGGTCAGATGGTTCCCAACAGCAAAGCAACAAGCCAGCTGAAGGGTGGGACGAGCCAGTGGGCACAGAGCAAATTCCTGCTGAAAAAGCCACAGCCCAACCCTGAGAGGGTCTTATCCTCAGTTGTGGAGATTTCAGTCCAGCTGGCTAATCTGCAATGCTCACTTCCGGTGTCTTAGTGGGGGGTCTGAAGAGGGGTAGGGCAGGAAAACACTGGAAAAAATTATAATGTAGGGAAAATCATTTAGCAGACACACATAGGATGGAGTGGGAAAGAGAAGGGTGTCCGGGGACCTCTTAGGAGACTGAGCCTGGTCTAGACACTAAGGGAGAAGAAAGCATCTTGAGCAGGATACAGAAGTGAGAGAAAGGAGACAAGTTTGGAGAGATGCTTTGTGGTTGTCATCTACAGCTGGCTCTTCAAGCGTGGTCCCACAACTGGTCATCTGGGAGCGAGTGAGACCGTGGAATCTCTGGTTCACCCCGGACACTGCTGAATGAGAACCTGCATTTTTATTAAAGCCCTAGGTAACACGCAACCACATAAACATCCCCACTGGCCGCTGGGAACTGACAGCCTTCTTTGTGTGCAAGAAGTAGGGGGAGGAGAACACATCATATATCTCCAAGTCTAGGTCACAAGGGCTTATGGAGGATCAGAATCAGTTTGTACTGAGATTGGGAAGGCCAGACTAATGGCTGGCGGAGGAGCTCTGGGACCAATCGCTAAAAGGGATCAGGGTACTTATGCTTAATTTTGTATCTTTGTGCCAGACTACTGTTCAATAAAGCCACTTTAGTCACATTGCATAGCATAGAGAATTCTTCTGTCAAGTGGGGAAATGACAATATTGTCCAGAACTTTTAGAGCAATAGAATCCAAGTTAGCCTAGCCACTGTTTGCTTGCAACAGCATTGAGAGCATCGTGGCTATGTGTCCCGACAAGCTTTCTGTGTTGACTCTGATAATTCTAGGCAAATAAATACTAACGTGGCCATTTTAAAATGTGTTCGAGCTAGGGGGCAGAATTCAAGAGGTAGGGTACTTGCCTAGCTTGTACGAAGCCCGGGGTTTAAGCCCTAGCATAATGGAACACAGAGGCAGCCGCTCAGGAGCTAAAAGCAGGAGGAGGCAGAGTTCAAGGTCACTCACAGCTCCGTGTTTAAGTCTAGGCCAACAGGAATTCCTCTGGGCCGTTTTAGTTGCTTGTTTACTACCCTCAACAGACTCTCCCAGGTTTCAGTATCTTCATTAGGGTATTAAAATTGATGGTAAGTAACACACTGATTGCATCTTCCAGGATCAAAAAGCTCATCTATCGAAGAGTATGTCTCAGTACAGTGACACCATGACACGTGTCACATTGCTCTTGCTTGGGCATCTGCCTCCTCCGAGAGAAGATGACTTTATCAATTTTCCTGTTCTCAGGGTTGAACACGGTGTCGTCAGCTACTTCATATAATCACTGTATAATAAGTTTGGATGACTAAACCATGTCATATTTGCAACAAGAGGCTTTTAAAACATGGTAACAAATGTCTTAAAGTTAATAACACTAACCTCAGGCTCCTCGGGCTTGAAGCCAGTCAGGGGATTTGTTTCCAATGATGTATTTATTTTTATTTTGTGTAAATTGGTGTTTTCCCTGCATGTGTGTCTGTGTGAGAGTATGGGATCCCCTGAAATTGGAGTTAGAGACAGTTGTGAGCTGCCATCTAGGTGCTGGGAATTGAACCCAGATCCACTGGAAGAATAGCCAGTGCTCTTAACCTCTGAGCCATCTCTCCAGCCCCAACCAGTGAGTTTTCTAATATAAGTATATTATCATTTGGCCGAGGAAGAAAGGATGACGTCATAACAGAAGGGTAATGATATTTACAAAGTTCCAGAAAACACATCTATAAAAATGTGATGTTGACAGTATTGCTTAATGCTCTGTATGAGGCAGGGTGTGGTAATGAAATGGACACCACTTCCAGAATAGAGACAGCTTCTCCTTTTTTTACTAGCCTGAAGAGCGGGACCCTCCCCACCCCCCAACAAACAAAGCCTTCAGAGTAACTTCTGGTCTGTCACCAGTCTTCTGGAGGGCGATGGCCTAAGCAAGGATCTAACTGTGGTATAAACAGGCTTGTAAAACCAGCTAGACTGCAGCAAGATGTCTGAAGCCCAGCTCTGTATATGATAAGTCTGAAACACTGAGCAAGTCACTTATCTCTCAGAGCCTTAGCTTTTCACTTACAAAATAAGAATAAAACTAACCAAACTTTTCAGCCTTATAAAAGATGTTTATAAAGCCCCTTGATGTGTACAAACCCAGTATCTAGTACTTTACCCATCTCTGTCCTGGGCTATCCTTCACCCCAACCCTAGATGTCCTTCTCATGATTAGGAAACACTTGACTGTTTTTCTGTGTTCTAGCAGGTACACAGAGGTCAACACCAACACTTTCCATTTTTTTCTTTTTACTCACTCCTAGGTCTCCGGGCATCTTAAGACTCTCCCCTTAATCTTTGTCATCCTAGGAACTAAGAACACAAGGTCAACTTGGGACCCACACAACCTGGTGCTCTCAAATCCATGGACATTGAGGAGATGGAAAGGGTAGACTGTGCTACTAGCCAGTGTTCACATTGGACTGTTAACATTGCCTAGCCGCCTTTCTCCTTTCCAGGCTCTGCTTCAAAAGGGTTGCTACTTCCTATATGCATAAAAGTGTCTTGAATTGCTTTTAAGGGGACAATGGAAAACAATTAAGAGGCATATGATCTGAATTCCTTACCTCAAAACTCCATGTGTATTTGCTACATGTCAAGATTCTGATAGAACTTCCGGCCTTGTCACAGGCTGGGGGAAGGGACTGATGATATTTTACTAAACGGGCATGATATGTGTATCAAACTGCCTCCTCCTCCTCCTTTAGATTTATATTTTAAAGATCTATCTATCTATCTATCTATCTATCTATCTATCTATCTATCTGAGTAGAGTACCCTGTAACTGTCTTCAGACACACCAGAAGAGAGCATCAGATCCCATGACAGATGGTTGTGAGCCACCCTGTGGTTGCTGGGAATTGAACTCAGGACCTCTGGAAGAGCAGTCAGTGCTCTTAACCGCTGAGCCATCTCTCCAGCCCAGATTTATTTATTTTATTTTATTTTTTTGTGTGTGAGTGTTTTGCCTACACGTATGTGTGTGTACCATGTGAGTGCTTGGTGCCCTCCAAGGTCAGAAGAGGGCATCAGATTCTAAGGAACTGGAGTTACAGGTGGCTGCAAACCATCACGTGGGTGCTGGGAATCGGACTGGGTTCTTCTGCAAGAGTAACTGGTGATTCTAATCCCCAAGCTATCCATCTAATCTCCCATCCATCAAACTGCCTTCTGATGAATAACGCTCATGCCTGTAGGATAGCACTGCTGTCGGGTTGGCACAGAGAAGCTTCTGGTATAGGCGTCACTGCAGAGGCTTGTAACTGGGCAACATGTGAAGAATCAGTAACGACTGAAGATATTAGCCACAAACGGGACACCAACATCACTCCTTCCAAAGCTTAGGGGATACTGTGGAAGAAAAGGACTGTAAGAGCTGAAAGGAGAAATGTGTGGCATGGAGTGATGACTTCCAGACGTAATGTGGCGGTCATACTCTTGAACTTACAGTGGCTCAGATGACTTGCACAAGAGCTGGAAAAGATTGGGCTCCCTAATGTCCTGCTGTGGAAAAATAAAGAGTTCACTAGGTCCTACTTCCCCACTGAGGATTTGTACACAGTTAAGGATGGATGAGAAGAGAGAGATTTTCTTCAGTGGTATAGCCACTTGCCTAGGCCCTTCGAAGCAACTGCCTTAGTTGCTGTGAGGAGACACCGTGGACAAGGCCACTTAAAAGAGAAAGCATAGTTAATTGTGGCCTTTTTATAGTTTTGGAGGTTAGTCCACGGTCATCATGTTGGTAAGGATGGCAGCAGGCAGGCAGGTGTGAGACTAGGGCAGTACCTGACCGCTTACCTCACATCTGATCCACAAGTGCCAGGCAGAAAGATGTGTGTGTGTGTGTGTGTGTGTGTGTGTGTGTGTGTGTGTATGCGTGAGAGAGACAGAGAGAGACAGAGAGAGACAGAGAGAGACTGGGCTTGAGATTGGGGTTGGTTTTGAACACTCAAAGCCCACTCCTAGTGACACGCATCCTTCAGCAAGGCCACACCTCCTAATCCTTCCCAAACACTTCCAATATCGAGGAACCAAACACTCAAATATATGAGCCTATGAGGCCACTCTCACTCAAACCATCACAGGAACTCTCATCACACACACACACACACACACACACACACACACACACACGGAACAGGGGTTAATAGAGAAGAGGAAAGTGATTCGTGGGAAAAGAGGCCAAGAGAGATGGATATGACAAAAACACATGATGTTCCTGTAGGAAAATGTCCCAGTGAAACAAACCCATTATTACGTACAATCAATACGTGCGAACGTTATTTGTAAGCACGGCCCTTCCCTTCCTTCTGCGTTCCAACTATCTCTCATGCTCTGGATCCTGAGTGCAGCAGTACTAACAAGCCAGGCGAGATTCGCCTCCTTGTGCAAAAACAGCAAGTCTGCAACTGACTTGTTTTTGGCCTTTTGGATCTAAAGCATGAGCAGCCCGGCCCACGTTTCTCCGAAATAGGTTTTTCCGTGGTTACTGCCCGCCTCCCCAGGCGCCAGGTGCCTCTTCTCCAACTTCTATTTGCCCAATGCCAGGGTTCTGCTCTCTTCAGTGGGGTTGACTATAAATGGTCATCAAGGGGAGGCAGCCAGAATGCCAAGAGCTATGAGCCTGACAGAACTTGTATATTGGCCTGACAGCTTCAACAGCCCAGAGTCTGCAAGGAATCCCAAATAGCCCTGCTTCCTTCCTCCTCAAGCTCAGGCTGCCTGCCTGCCTCCTGGCCTTGTTTAAACAGGACAAGAGCAGGCTGTGTTTGTACTCAAAGGGCAGTGACCTTTTCCCAGTGTGGGGAACAGGTCAGTAAGACTTTCCGGCCTGAATGAGAGCTGTTTTCTTGCCTGTAGGTTTGTCTGATTTTTAGAAACAGGACAGAGTAGGGTTTTCACTATCTGTTAAAAGTGAGACCTGTTCACAGGGGATACCAACTTCTTGGGTCTGAGGGCAGTGACCATTATAACTCACTTTACTGTGTGACAGGCTTAGCACTAAGCACTTTGTGGGTAACGGAAGTATAACATTTAACACAGAACTCAGCACACAGGAAGTACTCGTTAAGTGATAGCTACTGTTCTTGATAATCTTTTTGAAATATTTTAAAACTACTTAATTTTTTAAGATTTATTTAATTATTTTATACATATTAATATATTTTATATATTTTGCTTGCTTGTATATATGTATGTACGTATATGTACCACAGATATTCCTAGTGCCTACAGAAGTAAGCATAGGGAACTGGCGTTAGAGACATTTCTGAGCCACTGTATGGGTGTTGGGAATCGAATCCAGATCCTCTGTAAGAACAGCATAGGTTCTTAGCCGCTGAGCAATCTCTCCAGTCTGTGATTTATTTACTTTTATCATTATTTTTATTATATGTCTATGGTGTTTTACATGCGTGTTAAGTCTATACCATGTGTTGAAGTGACATGAGGATGAAGAGGATGCCAGATGCCCTGGAACTGGAGGTTACAGTTGTCAACGGCTATGTGAATCCTCTGGAAGAGCGGCCTGTGCTCCTAACCACTGAGCCATCCTCCCCAGGCCCATCAACCATATTTTTTAAAATTTAAAAATTACATTTATTTTACTGTGCTTCTATGTGTGTATGTGTCTATGTGTGTGTCTATGTGTGTGTGTGTCTATGTGTGTGTGTGTCTATGTGTATGTGTCTATGTGTGTGTATGTGTCTATGTGTGTGTCTATGAGTGTATGTGTCTATATGTGTGTCTATGTGTGTGTGTATCTATTTGTGTCTATGTGTGTGTGTGTCTATGTGTGTGTCTATGAGTGTGTGTGTCTGTGTGTGTGTCTATGTGTGTGTGTGTGTCTATGTGTGTGTGTATGTCTATGTGTGTGTGTCTATGTGTGTGTGTCTATGTGTGTGTGTATCTATGTGTGTGTCTATGTGTGTGTGTCTATGTGTGTGTGTATCTATTTGTGTCTATGTGTGTGTGTGTCTATGAGTGTGTGTGTCTATGTGTGTGTGTCTATGTGTGTGTGTATCTATTTGTGTCTATGTGTGTGTGTGTCTATGAGTGTGTGTGTCTGTGTGTGTCTATGTGTTTGTGTGTCTGTGTGTGTGTCTATGTGTGTGTGCCTATGTGTGTGTGTGTCTATGTGTGTGTATGTCTATGTGTATGTGTCTGTATGTGTGTGTGTCTCTGTGTGTGTGTCTATGTGTGTGTGTGTCTATGTGTGTGTATGTCTATGTGTATGTGTGTCTATGTGTGTGTATCTATGTGTGTGTGTGTCTATGTGTGTGTGTTTGTGTGTGCGCACACGAGCACGCTCTTATGCACTTGTGTGCCATGGTACCCATGGAGATGACAGGACAACCTGCAGGAGTTGGTTCTCTCCTTTCTCCAGGAGAGTCCTGGGAATTGAACCCAGGTTGCAAGGCTTGGAGGCAAGCACCTTTACCCACTTAAGCGTCTTGCCAACCCTCATCAATAATCTTTTAAATTTTAACTTAATTAATTAATTACATTTTTTTGAGACAGGGTCTAACTCTGTAGCCCTAGGTGGCCTGAAGCTCACTGAGATCTGCCAGATTGTGCCTCCGAGTGCTGTTTAAAGGCGGGTGCCACTATGCCTAGTTCTCTCAAAAATAATCTCACAGATCATTCTATGAGGTATTTTTACCCCTTTGTTTTTGGCAGCCAATGCAAACACAAACACAATTCTCTGAAAGTAGAAGGTCTCTTTGTATCTATATGTTCTTTTTTTCTATGTACATCTCCCCCCCCCATCTATATGTGCCTATGCATATGTGTGTGTGCGCATGCTTGTGCCTGCAGAGTCCAGTAGGGGGCATCAGAATCCCTGCAGCTGGGGTTAAAGGCAGCGTTGCACAACGTGGGTGCTGGGATCTGAACTCAGCAAAAATACTGCATGATTTTTAACTGCTGAGCCATCTCTCCAGCCCTAGAAAGTCCTTCTTTTAAACTGACTGCAGGCTGCCAACTTGCTGAGATCAGCAGAGAAATCGGGATTGGGGAAACTTTTTCCTTTTGCAGCATCAGATCAGAAAAACAGTTGAGCCGAACATTCGATCCCATTACTCATTTCTTTGCCCCACCCCCTTCCCACCCTACCCATGTTTACCGTGTGTTTTATGCACTTTCCTTAGAAAGCATCTGCAGAGAGGTCCTCAACATAGATCGGATGGTGCTGTAGCCTTATACTGACACTGGGGCCAGGGTACCTTAGCTTCACTAGACAGCACCCAGGGGCAGACGGACCGTCTCTATCACAGTAGATTTGAATGGCTTCCTTTAGGAGTTTTCTCTGAGACCCTTTCTTTCCAGAAGTGGACATCACGATACTGGTTGAGGCACTTGGCGCAGACACAGAGCTGTGGGAACCTGGAACTTGGGGGCTGACTGCTTTTCTCCATGTCACTCAGCTGCCCTGCACTGCCCTGAAAAGGTATATACCAGATAGCTGGCCATCCGTAGTCGGCATCCTCCCAAATCCTCTCTCTCTCTTTCTTTCCAAATTCTCTTCTTACAAGGAGCCCTCTGGAATGAGCTCAGATCCCATAACACTTCCTTCTGGTCCTGCCTCATCTCTGTGAAATGTACAAGGTTGTGAACTGCTAACTGTGTTCCCATTTACAATTCTCTGGTGTCGATGCTGGGCCGCCCTTTTTTTTTAACATCGTGTTTCTCTCTGATTTGTATGTTCCATTAGACCAGGAGTCTTTTAAGAACATAAAGTCTTGGGTCTCCTCATCTTCCAAACCTCCCACCCCTGCCCTGTTCCTTCTCTGCTCCTCCCCCTGCGTCTGCCCTCCCTGGGTTGTCAGAATCTAGTGTGTGTGATGCTTGCACACATGTATCCTCTGGAATCAGGAATATGGGGAACTCCCTGATCTTCAGAGGCGTTTAATATGAAGGCCCACTATAAGAAAAGCATAGAAAGCATGAAACCCTGGCACTCCAAAAGACCATGTGTCTAATTGTCGCACTCTGACAATGAGCTCCCGGACGCCCTCCTAGGGAACATCCTCACAGCGATGCAGCTTCCCAGACACAGCTGACTTCAGAGGTCCATGGGGAGGTACAAAGTGAAGGATGTTCTCTTTGGCTCTGAGGGCCTCCGGGACTCCCAGGGGGAACCCACGGGCCTCATTTATATTTATGTGAACTTAAGATGCTAATGAGCCTTGCGGAGCCAAGCGCCCCACTGCGTTTTGTGAGCAATTGGGTCTACTCTTAACATCAGCTTCTTTGTGCGCAGGGCTGTAGGTTCAAATTGCAGATCTCAGCTTAGAAGTGCAGCTGACATGGACACCCGCCAGGCCTACGGGGGCATCAGACGGGCTCCAGCAGGGAACAGCAGAGTGCACTGCATCCTCCGCCTGGCTGAGATCGGTTTGTTCATCTCCGAGGGTCCAAGAGGCAGTGCCTGACATCTATTAGACTAGGGAGTTCTTGAACTCCATTGCTAAGGAATCCCTGCCCCCCCCCACTCATCCTTTTTGAGAACGGAACCCCGTGGAAGCCCCTCCCTTGAAGACCGGAACCCCGTGGAAGCCCCTCCTTTGCAGACTGGCTTTGCTAACCCAACGGCAAAGCCTTGCTTTCATTGTTGCCGTCACATGAGGCTTGAAGATCAGTTAGCCATTCACCGTCACCTTACAGAGCATCTCCCTAGACCTGCCCGAGGCCACCCTGGTTCCAGGTCACTGGCCACCTTCAGTCTGTCACCAGACAGCGACTCTGTGCCAGGCACCAGGCATAACGAGAAGAATGAGTCAAACTTCTGTCCTCCCAAACATACGGCGTGGGGACAATCACTAGTTATGGTGTTTTGTGGAAACGGAGCTATAAGCGAGAGTGTCTGTAAGGAAGTGCAGCAAATAAGCAACCACCCTGCTCGGGGGTGATGAGTAAGGTTTCTCAGGAAGGCTAACTCCTAAGTTTGGAGTTAAGTAAGAGGGCGAGGGGGACTCGATGGCTCACGTGGTTAGTCTTCTGCTGTGCAAGTATGGGGACCTGAGTTCCAATCCCCAGCATCCACATAAAAAGCCAAAGATAGTGCGTACCTTTAATCTGAGTACCCCGGAAACAGGGAAATAAGAGGACCTAGAAGCTCACTGGTCAGCTACTCTAGCTGAATTGGTGAGCTCCAGGTTCAGTGAGAGATCATGTCTCATGATAGAAGGTAGAGAGCCACTGAGAAAGACACTGACATGGATTTCTGACCTACACGGGGGAGGACCCATATGTACTCGTGCATGCACACAGACACACATGCACCCATGCACACACATGAGCGTGCACACACACAGATGCATGCACAAGGGTAGGCAGGGACATGAAAACACGCCTGAAAAACAGACTTGAAAGGGTCTGGCTGGTGTGGTGAACAGCAAGTACTGAGTAAGCTGCTAACAGTACCTCTTGAGTCTGGAGGCAACAGGTAGCTGAGGTCTGCACTGAGACCAGAGGCAGCCTGATTATTGCGCTCAAAGGACTTTCCTGTGTATGACAAGTGGCACCGGGAAAGGTTAGCCCAGGGCAAGGAGGGTGATTGTGGACTCCCGAGTGAATGTCAAACAAAAGAAAGCTATCTGGGGAGAGCACATAGACACACTCGGCAATTATTAAATAATTTGGGTAACAAGGACAAAATAACAAAAGAATAATCAATTATGCCCATCTTTAATTTATTACTCCACATTTCCTTCCGGTCTTTACATTTTTTAATATTTGACTTATCACATGAAGTAAGAAGTTTCCATGGTCCTTTTCAGCATTGATAGGATAAACATCTTACCATACCTCCAGTCCTGTAGTATTATTAATCAACATTTATACCCTGAGCAGTTACTGAAGTCATAGAATTTTTCTCCTGTTTTCCTGGGCACATCCTACTCATGGTTTTGGGTTCAGGACCGGCTGTCACCAAACCACTTTCCTATTTGGTGGCTTTCAGCTCATGCTAGTATTTTGCATTATTGCTTTTTGTGTATATACTTTTGGGTCAGGCAAGTTTTCTATCTTTTACCATGCTGGAGATCCAACTGGGGGGCCTCATCCACACTTCATCTCCCTATACCACTAGCCTGGTGACCATTACATCAGATCCTGTCCTTAGCATACGTTTCTAACAATGGAATCCTTGGGCCAAAATTATGACTGTTTTTTTTTAATTTCTGAATCAAGTCTGTGTAGTGAATGGCATCTCTCCCTTTGATGAATAAATTCATCTGTATCCCCAGAGTGACAGTCCGTGAGGGCTATGGTACTGTCTTCCCATCACCGTTCTGATGTCAGTTCTTCAGGGAACACGATCCACTTCTCCCTTCCCCGCAGCAAACACACACCATTGTGGATCTGGGCCAGGAACATCCAAGTCTACTGTATTTTCTCAAACTTCTTCAGAATAATTATCAATAAAGCAGGCATGATTAGCAAATGTTCCTTCCTGGGAAACAAGGTGGTAGGTTTTGACTTCAGAATTACCCCTATGTCTTTAGTGGACACCTAGTGTCTCTCTATGGAGGACAAGTTAGTGTCAGTTGCAGGCTGCTTCATGGTGGGAACTTCCACATGAAGCACCACACCCCAGCTTCTGTGGGAAAACCTGTGGTTCTAGCTTGCTCACTCTGTCTGTCTGTCTGTCTTTCAATTTTTAGTTAGGGGGTAGGGTAGTCATGCGAACACCCTTTTACCTGAAGAGACCAGAGGTGTGGGATCCCTCTGGAGCTGGAATTACAGGTGATTGTGAGTCACCTCAGTCAGTGCATCAGTGCTGGGAATCGAACTCAGGTCCTCTGGAAGAGCCATACATGATCTTCACATCTGGGCCACCTCGCTAGCTTCTTAGCCTGTTCTTTACGTATGTTTATGGTAGCCAGACCGTAAGAATGATGCTAATTGTTTGACATGAATGTGTTCACATGCACATGGAGGTGTGGGATGATCTTTCTTTCAGACGAGCCAAATGGAACTAGGCGGAAACCGTCACATGATGGGCTGGTGACATTTTAATGTGTGGTCGGTCTCTCCTTGGGAGAGTTGTGTGACTAAGGGAGAGCACATAGGCGTGGCAGTCAGACGTACGTGACTTTGAGACCGGTCAAGCTTTGTGGTTTCTCAGAGCCTCAGCTTCCTCCTGCGATACATTGTTCACATACTGGCTTTACAGATATAAAAACTGAGGGCAGGGACAAGATTCCTCCCTAACATCACAGAGCTCATACACAATGGCACCACCCTTCCCTCCCTGCTTCAGCATATGAAAATCCAAGCTTAGAATCTAAACTGCTTTTTTTTTTTCTTTTCTGCACTGAATATTGAACCTAGGACCTCATACATGCTAGGCAAGTAGTCTACCACTGATCTACACACCCAGCCTAGCATGTAAACATCTATGAAGCTTCAGCATTTTACCTGAAGTAGAGGCCAAAGCGCACCCTCTGCCATTCTATTTACACATATTTCAGTATTCTCTGTACCATGTATGCCATCTCATACGACCTTCCACTGGCCCCACTTCAGGGACAAAACGCAGTTAGATATTTTTTTTCATTGTATGTATAATAGCAAATTGTGATTGTTTTCATCTTTTCTATTAACAGAAATAAGATGGCCAACCGGAAGAGATGCTGTTGGCCAAGCTGGTCTGGACAAACCACATTCCGCTTAGAATCTGGCTCCTTTTTCTTCTGTATGCGGCAGTGCTGTCTCCTGAAATGTGATATTTCATATCCCTGACATTGGGTCTCCTTGAGTGGTTTTGGTAAGGACTGAAAAAAAAATAAAAATAAACATGATCTCCCACTTGCCTCCTCTTCCAGAAGAGGTGTCTGGTCTCCAGGGAGGCTTTGCAATGTGCAACCCCATTCTTGTGCTTATGTCCTCTGAAGAACGTCCCTCTGGCTACGGACAGCATCCAAAGCTCTTTAGAGCCTCTTTCTGTTTAAGTCTCCTTTAATCCAGAAAGTAGGGTAGTGTTTAGGATTTTAAAAAAAAAAAGGTTCTTGAGAGTTATTTAACTCATACCTCCTGACTCGACCTCACATTTTTTTCCCCTTTAGCTGGAGCAATCTGGTTTGGTTTCATTAAGGAAGCTGATAGTTGGGTAGGAGAAGGGGGCAGTTTCTCTCCTTTTCTCTCTCTTTAGTTTCCAGGCTTCACAAAGGAGGTTGGAAGCATTTTGCAGTGGCTGGATTCTGATTTGCCTGGGGACATTGCGTTTGTCAACAAAGGCTTTGAGCCGATCCAGTCTTCTGGGAGCAGAACTCAGTCGGTGGGTCGGTGGGTCGGGGCCATATACATCAAAGAGAACTTCAAAGGGAGTCATTTGTCATCTGGATCCAGAATAAGTTGCTCCGAAGAGTCACATCCTGGTTTCTATCTTCAGGTGGAAAATGTAAAGTTACCTAAGAAGGATCCTTTAGTGATCCTGACATATAACTGGTTTAAACTGCATCGGGTGGAGCAGAGTGAAAATCTCATAGCATCACAGGGAAGAAGAAAAACAACAGTGCCTTGTACATACATGGAAAAGGAAAGACTGTCAGTAAAATACTTAGAATGGTTCCTAGCATACAGTAAGCACTTAATAAATGCTAGCTGTTGTCCATGTATGGCCAGCTGTCTTTTTATGCTGGTTGAAGTGCCATTTCTTATAAAGAATAAATTTAACAAAAGAATGCCGATTTGTGTGTGTATGTGTTTTTTTTTTAATTTTATTTGCATTGGTGTTCTGACTCCATGTTTGTCTGTGTGAGGGTGTCAGATCCCCTGGAACTGGAATTATAGACAGTTGTGAATTGCCACGTGGGTGTTGGGATTTGAACTTGGGTCCTTTGGGAAAGCAGCCGGTGATCCTAACCACTGAGCCATCTCTCCAGCCTCCTCTGACTTGCGGTTTTGTTTACATCTATAGCTAGTAATATTTTAACGGTAAGTTTCTGATTTTCTATATTTTAATAATTTACTATTTTTGTTTTTTGAGTCAGGGTTTCTCTGTGTGGCCCTAATTATCCTAGAACTCACTCTGTAGACCAGGTTGGCCTTGAGCTCAAAGATCTGCTTGCCTCTGCCTCCTAAGTGTTGCAATTAAAGGTGTGCACAACCACACCCAGTCTTGTGGCCACATTTATTTCTCTGCAACATTATTTCAATGCAAGCTTTATGGATCCCTGAAATATAAGTCTGAGAAACACTAATCCGGGCACTGTACTTCAAATAAACTTTTGTTCACTCAGTAATTATATTCCTTTTTAAGTAATGTAAGACCATGTGGGTCTTTCCACATGGACTCACAAGGAATGGATATGTCTGGGAGGCAACAGAGATCCTTGGTAGCCAGGAAGGTAGTGTTCTGTGGAGTTCTGTCCCGGGCCAAGATAGAACCAATGAGATCTCATCTGCTAAGATACCGCTTCCATCTCTGTCTCATTCCCTGTATCTGTTTCTCTTGCCCCCCTTAGCACCTGCAGGATGGGGAGAGACGAAAGCATCTCCTCAAAGCACTCTCAGCAGCAGCAGCAGCAGCAGCCAGACACATCAAGTAGATAGTGTTTGAGAGAAGATAGCATAAGCACCTTCTTAGCTACCTCTCTCTCTCTCTCTCTCTCTCTCTCTCTCTCTCTCTCTCTCTCTCTCTCTCACACACACACACACACACACACACACACACACACACACACAGAGAGAGAGAGAGAGAGAGAGAGAGAGAGAGAGAGAGAGAGAGAGAGAGAATCACCGTTGTGTGTCATATGGCTGCTTGTGGCAAGCTTATGAGACCCTAAGGTCAAACTCTTCCTTGAAGGTCAAGCCCTTCCAAGGTTGAGGATACTGTGAATGGACCATTCGATTGTTCCATGTATATTGAGCACAGAGCGTCAGATGCTTGGGGATGCAGAGAGGACTGAGATCAGCCACTGCATCGCAGCCTCGGAGAGCTCCCTGCCCAGCAAGTGAAAAAGAGCACGTGCGAATAGCTACTTCTGAAATGCCTGCCTTTTGGCAGAGGACAGTGAGGGAGCCCCCGAGGGTAAAGATCGCATCCCTCCACTTAGGCTTCCTTAGAGCAAGCCAGAGTTTTGAATTCAGAGTCCTCCCTTGAAGTCCTCAGTGCTGTAGGGTGTTTCCCCCTTCTTTTGGTGTAGCACACGTCTGGGGTTTGAGGTGAGGGGAATGTGCCGTGACATGCTGTCTGCAGCACAGATAACATGTCTGCGGCCATCTTCATCAGAACCAGTGGTGACCCTAAGGAGACCCAGATGAGATTTAGCCTACAAACATTCCTTCAGGGAAGGTGAGAAGAGAGACTAGAAGACCTCATCTACGACTCTAGGGAGCACTCTTCCACTGGGCTGTAGGCAATTCTGTCCCAGGTAGAGTGTGAACTGAAGTGGAGACTGTCTATGCCATTTTAAAGGGTCCTCAGCTATGCTGAGGCGGGCTATTCTGCTCAGTGATGCATCTATTTGGGGACATCTACTTTCCTGTATGTAGCCTTCCACCCAAACTCCTATCAGTAAGCGCAATAATCTCATTGGTTCACTAAGCTAGACTTGGGTGGAATCTTTTCTTTGCTCTGTCACCGGGGCCGTATCTCAGATCAGATAAACAGACATTTGTCCACATCTCCCTAGGACAAGTGGCGCAGTGTGCTACTGGGTCTCTTCTGGGAGGCCTGGTGTGTCCCTCCGCCTCCTCAGAGTGAGGTATCCTGAAAAGAAGGGAACAGAAACTGGAGCACCAGCCTCCGTGGGCTTGCACTTTCCTTAACCTTAGTCCTAAGAACTCAATGCTAAATTTACTCTTGAACTCAGATGAAGGGTCCGTGGGGATCCCAGGAAGCCAAGCAAGACTGGAAATATGAGCTGTGTCCCTGAGATGAAAAAACAAACAAACAAACAAACCAGAAAACCAGTTTCACCCCTAAGGGAATGATGGAGAGATAGCTCTGCAGTTAAATGCACTTGTTGTTCTGGCTAAAGTCTCAGGTTCTGTTCCCAGCACCCACATGGCAACTCACAACCATCTGTAACTCCAGTTCCCGGGGATCAGGTGCCCTCTTTTGGCCTCCGTGACTACTATACACACACTTAGTACACATATATACATCCACGTAAACACCCATATGCATAAAATATAAATAAACAAGAGACAACAGTAATTGAAGCTGGCAGGTGCTACAGAACCAGGATTGTAGCTGAGCCTTGGTTTACCTGTCTCTAAGGCTCAGGCAGGATCAGACACAAGCTGTCACCCACCTTCCTGACTCTTTCTCTTATCTCTCTAAGACGAAAGCCCCCCTGGACATGATAGCTCACATCTTTGATCTCAGCACTTGGGAGGCAGAGGTAGGTAGATCTTTGAGTTCAAGGCCAGCCTGAACTTACATAGTAAGTTCCAGGACAGCCTGTGTTATCTAGTGAGACTCAGTCTCAAAAAGACCCCAAATCCAAAAACTGAAATGAAGCCAGTGAACGAACCAACCTCAAACATCTATTCCTCCGGTGCCAGGGTTTGTGGACTTAACCTATTTACAACAATTCCACTGTGGAGATGGTTTTGTGGGTTTATACATCTGTCCAAACTTAGCCAACTGTACACCTGGAATACATGAAATATACCATAATACTCTTACATCACTGTGAAACTGTTTTACCAAACCAATCTGAGTTATTATCAAGTGTCTTCCATGGAGTGATGTCCTTAGTGATTCTGGTACACATTGGGCTCTGGAGAAGAACCCTCATCGCTAAGCCACCCTTTAAAGAAGGGTACTCATGCCAGCGTAATAGAGATGCTGGAACACTGGGACATCTAAGTTTGATTTTCCTCCCTCCAGGATCCCCACTGCTTCCCACCCGTTCACTCTACTGCTTTTCTTATTTCACACAGAGAGACCCAAGCTCATGCCTAGCTCTCTGTCCCGAACTGAGTGCCCGGGGGAAAAGGACCTCTCTGAGTCTCACCAGTTGCTCTTCTGTAAAATGCAGCTACTTCACAATTCTGATGGGCACGGGCTCAGTCTGCGTATCGGGTGCCCGGCACATAACGTGACCTGACGTAATGACGGCTCGCACCATTGATTGTGAAAACCAGGGAGCAAAGTTTCAAGGAGAATGAGAAGAGATGGAAGAGAGACAAACACAAAGGAGTCTTCTCTTGCTGTTTAAAGGGTTTCTGACTTGGCAGGCAGAGTCAGGCAGATCTCTGTGAGTTCGAGGCCACTCTGGTCTACATTGTCCGGGCATATTATGTGAAGGTTGCCTCTGCCTATTCAACTGTAGATTGTTATCCTGGCATGGAGGTAAGTACTAGCCAGATCTTGGGACTGTTGTTCTTAAGGCCCATCGCTGGCCTCCTATTTTGTAAACAATCACCTTCCTCACTTGCTGGTTTTCTTAATAAAGATATGATGGCAAATAGCTAGGCAAGAAGTGGAGGAAAGAACTTTTAGGCAGAGAAATGGTCTCTGGAGAGGAAATCGAAAGTGGGGTTTACCAGTGCCACATGGAAAGAAACAAATGTATGACGACCAAAAAAGAATATCCATGCTGTGGGACAGAAGGCTAGAATAGTCAAGTCAATTTAGATTGAGCTAGCTGAGAGTCTACCCAGCTGAAGACCTAAGCTATAATAAATATTAATAAGTCTCCGTGTCATTATTTAACCACTGGCAGGGCCAGAGAGTCCTGCTGTACTACGTAATGAGTTCCAGGACAGCCAGAAATACACAGTGGCCTGTCTCAACAAACAAACAAAACAAAACAAAAGCCTTAAAAGATTTCTGGGTAGAAGGATGTGAGGCCAGTGTGAAAGACAAAGAGCATGGCTTCTGAAGCTTCCTACTCTGGGTCACTGTACGCGTCACCCAATCTACTCTGTGACTCAGTCCCCGTATTTGTTAGTGGTCCATGGGTACAACATCCTTCAGGGAGAAGTTGTTTCATGCATATGAACCTGGCAAGCATAGGGCCTGTCATAGATGAATGTTTAAAATCTCTCTTCACTTGCAAGGCAAATCTCTGCAGCCTCAGTTAGTGGCGGTTGCTGGGGAAGGGGAGACCCCTCCCTCTGAGAAGGAAGTCATCCCTCATGCTGAGAGCTGTCTCAAGAAGGACTGTTGAGATTATTCCTGCTGCGTGCTCAAATGGAGGGCAGAGGACCAAGTCCCTGAAAAGGATTTCTGTTGGAAAACATTTCAGCAAGGCTACATTTAAACATGTGTCAGTGAGACAGACGGACAGATGGACCACCTGGGTTCCTGTCCTCACACTGTAGCTCACTCACTCTATAGCTCCTCAAGGACTAACCCTTCGTCTGTCAGATGGGATCCTGATGACCTACCCGATAGATGCGCTGTGAGCATCCAGTAAAGTGACACGTGGAGAGTTTTGCAGGCTCAGCTGATGACATCAACTCTGAACCACATTGCTATGAGCCCTGCAGCCAGGAGCACAAGTGTTCCTACCAGGTATACATGGGGTATTTCTGTCAGACTCTGCTCCAAGCTCAGGGAGGTAGAGAGGAAAAGATGAAGTCTGGGCTGTGGTAGAAACAGACACTAGACAGATGTGCCTCACTATAGACAGATGCTTGTGGGTTTTCCCTCCCCATTGAAGTTCCTCTATTGAAATCTCAGCTCTGTGTGTGATGATTTTGAGCAAGACACTTGGAAGGTACTTAAGTCCTGAGGGATGCAGTAAGGATGCAAGAGAAAATAGCAGTTGGCAACCCACAAGACGGCCCTCACCAGACACCGAATCTGCCTATAACTCCACCTTGAAAGACATAGAAATACATTTTTGTTGTTTATGGGCTACCCTTCTATGACAGTTTGTTACAGTATTCTGAATGGGCTAAGACATACATGGACAGGCATGAGAAAAGATATTCAAGTGTGTTGAAGATGTCGGGGAGAAAGTATAACCAGGTAAAGTGACAGTGATGTCTAAGCAAGCAGGCATTCTGGTTAGACCGCCGAGAGAGTTCTGGAAAGGTCTTGGTGAGGCAATCTGCGCCCTCAAACCTGAAAGGCTGAGAGCCAAGCTTGCATTCATCTGGGCAAAGAAGACTCTTGGAAAGAAGAGTGGAGCAGAGACCCTGAGGCAGAAGCCACTGTGGCATCATTTGGGGCAGAGGTCTTAGCAGGCTTGGGCTGCACAGGATGGGGGACCTGGGAGATAGCTAGACTCCGTTCTTAGTGAAGGGAAGTCTCAGAGTGCAAAGGCAGAGCAGAGACTGGGGTGCTGCCAGAATATGGGTGACAGGGGCTGTGGCTCAAACCTCAACCGCAATAAGCTTTGGCTCTCACCTGGAGTGGGGAAGCCAGGAGAAGCCATTGGAGTGTTCTGTAAAAGAACACTCTGGGGCTCTGCAGCTGCAGTGCGGGGAAGGGACCCAGAAATTCTCCCTTCAAGTCTTTGCTCCTTCAGAATGGGCACAGACACCAGTCCCCTCTGGCTCAGTCAGTTTCCGTTGCTATAACAAAATGGTAATGCTGGCTAACGTATAAAGAAAAGATGTTTATTTATAAGTGGTTATCCTGGAAATCCCAAGGTTGAGCAGGTTTTCTGGTGATGGTCTCATGGCAGGATGAATCATGGAAGGAGCAAACACAAGAGAGCACACTTAGTGATGGAGGAAGCAGGGTCACTCATAATTGCCGGAATTATCCATGGTCCTTCAGTAACTACTCCCCCTCCTCCCCTCCCTCCCTCCTTTCCTCTCAAGGACAGCCACCATTAAAAGTCCCATCACCTCGGATATCACCACACAAAGGACCAAGCATCTAGCACCTAACCTTTGTGGAGAAACCACATCTATATCACCATCTACCAATGCTCCCCAACATTGCCTGAGGCGCCCCCCACAAGCCTGTGAACTACAGATATGTACTAGTTCCAGAGTGAGACAGACCAAGATGTCACAACAGCCTCCACTCCCACGTGTCCTCCCCTCCACCCTCTGCTCCAGGCTCTCTGAAGCTCCACGCTCCACCCTGTACCCTGCCATCCTCACCACCCCCACAATGCACCCGTCCTCGGTGCTGTGCTCTCGTCCGACTGTGCCTCTCCCACTACACACCGTGCTAGCCAAGAAGCTTCCATCTTCCTAATCACCTTTTGCAGAACCCCTGTTCCCCTCCTTGTCTTCTGCAAACAGACATTTATTCCCTGCAAACCTTTTATTCCCGTCCCCATTTTCTTTCTTCTCTGTCAACCTGGTCCCTTGACCCCACTGAAACGAGCAGAGTCATGAGTCATGTGTCGGTCCATATCCACCCACAAAACCAAGCTCAGGGAGTCGCTCCTTGGTTGGAAAACGTATCCTCTCAGAAGATCCACCTCCAGCCAAAGACAAACAACACGCAGGAAGAAAGTTGTCAAGAAAACCAAACTGAGGTCAGAGACGTTCTCCCTTCTCCGAGAGAGGCAGCAGCTTGATGTCTTGGTGCCGGGGTAGGACTCAGATCACTGCAAAGATCAGCTTGTTCTCCAACAGCTCTGACTGCGTGATAAACACATCCATCTTGGAGCCTGCCAGTCATCCCCCTCCCCCAGCCCCTACCCTCTGGGCTGTCCTCCTTTCTAGCTGCCCACCGGGCATGTGACTCGGAATCGGAGAGAAGGTTGACAGATGTGGGTTGTTGCTTGTTTTAGTTTTAAGTCAGCTCTGCAGTACCGGAAACACAAATGCCTTTCCCCACCTTTGTTTGGTGTCTGTTAGGCTAACGGCTGATTGTTGAACTAGATTTGGGAACAAAGTGAAAAATGAACAGGAGCCAGCGAGAGGGCTTAATAGGTAAAGACACTTGCTGCAAGGCCTCAAGACATGTGTTTGATCTCCAGGACCTACATGGTAGGAGGAGAGAAGGCACTCCTACAGGTTGTCCTCTGACATCATATTGCTCTAGTGTGCCCCATAGCATACATACGCAATAAACACATCCATGGTTTTGTTTCTTCTGACATGAGCATATGAGGACACTTGCTATCCCTGTGGAAGGCTTGACCATGTTTGGTCAGAACCCAGAGACCTTATTAAAGCCCTTCACCTAGAACCCAGTTCTTCAGCTCTGTTTATGCTCACGTCAGGTAGTCACCCTGGGGGGAGAACAGGCTGGCTCATCCTTGATAGCTTGTTTCTTGTTCTAATGGAGCCAGACATGCAGTAAATGAGAACAAGTGTAGGTTTGGACAGTTCTTTCAGAGGGCGCATGACTATCAGTAAATAATGACTTAGGGTCCACTACTCCCCAAGCATGGCTCCTATGGGGGCTTTTACCTTTGTGCTTATCTCCCCATCCCTACCTGCTGCACAAACTGCTCATCTGCTGTCAGCATCATGGTCCAGCCTCTACCTATGCCCAAGGGTATAGGCTTGGGGACCAACGAACTACAACACTTAGATGATCAGTATGTTTTTAGGGTAAGAGTCATCAGCAGTATGGAACCATAGATGGTGAGGTAGAAGAATTAACCATTGCTTACTTCATCCCCCACAACACTAGGGATCCCCAGCATTTCCTTCCAACTGGGTCAAATGGGGGACTCCTGCCTTCCTCTGTCTGTGGCTTTTGTTTTATTGGTCTCAGGAACATTCATATAATCTATGTTTTTTTTTTTTTTTCTTCGAGACAGGGTTTCTCTGTGTAGCCCTGGCTGTCCTGGAACTCACTCTGTAGACCAGGCTGGCCTTGAACTCAGAAATCCGCCTGTCTCTGCCTCCCAAGTGCTGGGATTAAAGGCGTGCGCCACCACCGCCCGGCAAAATGTGTAAACCAGGCTGGCCTCAAACTCAGATCCTCCTGCCTCTGCCTCTTCAGCATATCCTACCGGCCTGCGCCACCAGGACCGGCCGTTCATATAACCTAAATGTGACTCTTCATCTCCTCAATGCCCGTCACAGGCACTGTGAGTTTTCCTCTAGAGCTTCTCAGATGATTTTTTTTTCTTTTGTTAAACTTCATGGGAAATATGCTAAAATGCAGATTTTTGTTGGGGGGGCGGGGTGTGTGGGTCTTCACTTCTATCAAGTTCATTTTGAAAACCACGACTGCTGTCTGAGGCTCCCGTTGCGAGCGGAGAGACCCAAGAGTAACCAGAAAGACGGCTTTCTCAGGGCTGTCCAGGTTTCAGCGCTGAAGATTCCTGCACTCTGTGTTCTGAGAAAGCACACAGCCCTAAGCAGACTGGTGATTCTATCTGTTAAACAGGAGGCCTTCCCCACGTAGAGAGCAGCGATATCTGTCTTTCAAAGGAAGCTCTCTGAAGGTCCATTTGATGAGCTGGGATGGGAAGAAGCCACCAGAAGATGCGAGAAACTTCCCACCGTCTTGTGAAGCGGAGGGCAAACAACAATCTGAAGCCAGAGATTTGGCTTCTTGTTTTGACTTCGCTGACAAGTGAGCTCACCGATCCTTCCCTGCGCAATGGATGCTGACACTGTGTGCCTCAAGATGTTTTAATGAGAATCACAAGAGCAAATGAGGGAACATGCACGTTCTTAAAGCCTCAATCCAGCTTCTGGGGATGACTTGTGTTTCATCTCCTTGCTCTGCTTCAGTGAAACCCTGGGAGGATCCGTGAAAAGTGAGGAGGACCCACCGAGGCAGAAGAGGAAGGGACTGTAGAAATGGCTAAGTGACCAAAGCATTCGCTGGGCAAGCATGAAGATTAGAGTTTGGATTCTCATCACCCAGGTGAAAGCTGGGTGCTGCTGCATGCATCTGTAATCCCTGTGCTGAGGATGGAGACGGGTGAGCTGGGAGGGGGCGGCCATCTAGCCCCAAATAGCTTCACATTTAGGGAAGATCTTGTCATCAAAAAGGAGGTGGAGAGTGAGAGGGGAAGGTATCCCAGCGTCAACCTCTGGCTGCCATATATAATGCACAGGAGTACACAGACCTCCTAGCACACACAGACACACACAGACATAATGCGCGTGCATGGGCATGGACATGTGGGTGAGCACATGCATGCAGACAGACAGGCAGGCAGGCAGGCAGGCAGGCACGCACGCACGCACACGCGCGCGCGCACGCGCGCGCGCACACACACACACACACACAAGTGAAGAGGAGAGGGAGGAAGAGGGCCCTAAGTTCTAGGGACTTAGGCAACTGGCTAGGAGTTTATGTCCTACCCTTTGGCTACTTGGCCTACAGGACCTAAAATGGACAAAACAGAAGAGAGTCAACACTGCTGGGTTGGCCTTGTCCACTAAAGACACCGTTGGAAGGAGAAGCCACATGCCCTGAAAGTTATTAAATGGAAATAAACCACTTGGAAGGGCTGAACTGCTCCTGGCTCTGGGGTCAAGTGGCAAGAGAGGACTATGATAGCCTACCCTCTCACACCCTGCCTTGCCGCAAGCTCCAGCCCATTCCTTCTGAAGTCAGATGCTCTGAAGCCTGCCAGACCGTTGGGGCCTTGACCCTGACTGCGACTGGCCAGAAAAGCACCTCCCCATGCAGATATCCTTCCCACCTTCGTTCAGCATCTTCACTCTCCAAGGCCTTTTTGATGCTGAAGAAACACTTGGGAGAGGAAGCATCTTGCTTTTCCTAAGCTTCCTCTTCCCACTCATTAATTTGTTTCTTCATTTCGAGTCCATTCATCCTCAAGTCTCTAACACGAGCCAGTGACCCACAAGATCACAGAGGAAAGAGTCTGGAGGTTACTATAATGTAATACAAGCACTGGGAAGGCATGAGAAAGATACTTCTAGGGCACAGAGCTCTCTGCTTAAGGAGTCTAGCAAGGCTTTGCCATGAGGGACTTTGGTTTATGGCAGAGTCTAGAAGGTCACCAAGGTGGAGGTCTCTATGGGTAATGTGTAGGACCCAAGACAAAGCCACATGATGAACTTAAGGCCCTTCAGGGGTGGGTCCCCTGCAGGGAGCTGCTTCAGTATTATAGGTACAGAGTAGGTGAGTTTCACAGATCTCTCTTCCCACTCTTTGTCCCTCCACCAAGAGCAGATCATTTGGGGACCTGAAGAGAGAGGGACAAGGAGACAATAAGGCTACTCTGGCTGGGTTCAGAAGACTTGGATTCCTCTGGGCCAAGGGAATTTCAGAGCTCTGGGAACAGGATGTGAGAGGCAGCAGAGCAGAGAAGGTGTTGGTGGTGCGGTGGTATGGTGATGCAGTGGCCTGGTTTCTGGCCTCTTCTCTGTGGAGAGGGGAGAGAAGCAGGGCAAACCTGCTGCTCCTGGCTGTTGGCTGCAGGACAGATGATAGAACTCCCCCCAGAGGAAGACAGATGGAGACTGGGCCTCAGAGAACAACCCTGTCTCCAGCAGCCTGGCTCCAGAAAGTGTGCAGAGTGGGAATTCGAGGCCTGTGGGAATCTGGGACACCAGCCTCGTTGTCTTCTGTAGGGAGGACAAAAATCACACTTTGCTCCTTGGGTCAATGAAAAAAAAAAGTAGTTTTTTTCTTCTCACCTTGCAGTTTTCCTGTCTCCCCTCAACCTTAAAAAAGGAATTATCGTTCAGCACATCTTGGACCTGGTTTTGGGCTCTTTGGAGTCTAATTTTGGTGAGTACATGACCAGCTGAGAAGAAAGGAATTTCAGATTTGTGGAAGGCCAGACCCCAGACTGCCCTATCTGTGTGTCAGCCAGCTGTGTGTTGTGTAAGGATAGCAACAACAACGGATGACACCGTGGTGAGCATAGATTTCCTAGTCCAGTCTTAGCCACCTCATTCACACAAGTGCAATGCATGATGCTTAAGCAGAGACAGAATCGCCTGTTGTGTAGCACAGGTTACCCAAGCTGCCTCTCCATTCTCCTCCCTCCCACTTTCTTTCACTCCATCTCTCCCTACCCCAATCTCTCCCTCACTCGCCCTCTTTCCCTTCCTCCCTCCTTTCTCCTCCTCCTCCTCCTCCTCTTCCTCCTCCTCCTCTTCCTCCTCCTTTTCCTCCTCCTCCTCTTCCTCCTCTTCCTCCTCCTCTTCCTCTTCCTCCTCTTCTTCCTCCTCCTCCTCCTCCTTCTTCTTCCTCTCTCTCTCTCTCTCTCTCTCTCTCACTCTCTCTCTCTCTCTCTGTGTGTGTGTGTGTGTGTGTGTGTAGGCATACATGCACAGACATGCGAAGGGCTAGACATTAACCTCAGGTGTCTTTGCTTCCTCATCCTCCATCCTCTTTCTTGAGATTGGTCTATCAGTGGACCGTCTGTTTGGGATAGCTGGGGAGCTGGGGAGCTATGAGGAGCCACCTGTTTCTGCCTCCCATCACTGCAGTTACAGAAGTGCGCTTCCAGGCTTTTCCGTGGGTACTGGGAATCCATACTGAGTGCCTGATGCTTGCAGAGCAAGCTGTCTTCCCAGCCCTGTCTCTTTGTTCTTGTCCTTCCATAGAAACTCTGAAGCAGAATGCAAAGGCCCACCATGTATACTCAGGCAGTACAGGGTAGAGCACCTGGCTTCCTGTCTCACTTTCTAAGGACGGACCTCAGAGGTTGTTGTGAGGCGGATTACCTGCACGGAGCGCTGACACGAGTGGCTAGTGACAGTAGCTACTCAACAAAGCATTACTCAATGGTGACAATGGAAACGAATCAGCTGGGCCATTGCATGCAGACAGGCACTATGGAACATTCCGGAGAGGGCACAGGAGAAGATTTTCAGCCTGCGTTACTACTTCAGGGAGCTGCAGACAATAAGCTAGGCGGCCAAGGAAGGGCCGTCTTGACCACAGCTACGTAACACGAAATTATCCTCCCAGAGAAACTGCAGACAGATGGAGTACAGATGGGATGACGAGCCTTGTAAAGTCCTAAAGGACAATAATATCCCCCAAAGGACACTAAGAGACCAGAAGTGGCCACTGCAGACTGGCTCTAATGGCATGGTGTCAGCTTACTTCAAGCAGGCTGCCCACCAAATACCCCGCGTGGGCCGACACTCCCTGAGCAAAGACAGTCATGATGATGACAACAGACATTCGTTAACTGCTGATTATGTCGCATGCACACAGTGAGCTAAAACTCGAAACGCATTACTTCATTTAGCTTTCACACACACACACACACACACACACACACACACACTGCTATGACATTGTCGCTACACGCAATGGCTGCTGAGAAAACCGAGGTTAGAGAGGTGAAGTAATTTGCCCAAAGTCATGCAATTACAAAGTGCCCCAAGATGACATCAAGCCAGGGTCCGGACCCTAAGGTTGGCTCTCAGGGCAGTTGTCCCACGGCTGGTCCACATGGAAGCCGTATGTGCCTTCCCCCTGATCTTCCCTTGAAGAGTGATGGTAAATAATTGGAATTGTCGTTAGAAGTAATGAGAAGTGACAGGGGTTGGGATAGAAGGCACACCACTCCAAGTCTGAATGATCCCCTTCAAACCCAAGCCTAAATTTAAACAATGAAGTCACAAAACAATTTCCCTCGTAGGGATTGGATTCTTCCTGCTGCCTTTCATCACCCAGAAGAGAAAAATCAGAATATGTCAGGGGCTGGAGCGCTGTTCTGTACAGTGGATTTCTTTGAGGACAGAAAATTCTTTCCTGGCTTAATCCTGTTTGTTTTCTTTTCTTTTTTCTTTCTTCTTCTTCTTCTTCTTCTTCTTCTTCTTCTTCTTCTTCTTCTTTTTTTTTTTTTTGGTTTTTCGAGACAGGGTTTCTCTGTGTAGCCCTGGCTGTCCTGGAACTCACTCTGTAGACCAGGCTGGCCTCGAACTCAGAAATCCGCCTGCCTCTGCCTCCCAAGTGCTGGGATTAAAGGCGTGCACCACCACCGCCTTGCTGATATTGTTTGTTTTCTATGTAGAGTAAAACCACTTGAAACCCAGCCGAGGAGTCTGCCAGTCTTAATGGACACATCTCAACCCACTGATACAGTTCTTCCTCATCTTTCTCTTCTTAGCATTCCGTGAGGGATGAAGGCAATGGAGGTGACAGGTTGTGATGAAGAATGACACCATACAGTTTCAGGAGGCAAGGACACAGAGGATGCTGGGAGATTTAGTCCCTCCAGGAAGCACCTGGCAGGTTGCCAAGGATACACACTGATTAATCCAGCCTTTCTGATGTGGATGGGTCACCCTACCAGCCTGCCAGCTGCTTTCTTAACACCAACCTTGATAATGTGGAAGTGTAGTAAGAGACTGAAGTTCACAAGGTCCCTGAAGGCACAAGAGGAGACCCTGACTCCCACACGGACAGAATTATATGACTTCTGAGAACTCCTTAGGGGCCTCCTAACATTCCCGATGCTCACTCATTCTCCCCTGTGTGTGCGTGCCCTTGTTTCTGACCATCTCCCCCACCACTCAGTGGTTGGGTGGTAGAGACCGGCCTTCCATTTTATCGGAATCTCAGAGCCCAGCTCAGGGGTGGTACCCACCTCTGAAATTGCTTGTGAGGGAGAGGACGTGGAAAAAGAAGGATCTTGGATGAACATGAGCACCAACGAGGAAAACTGATGCATTGCTGTGACCATCCTGGAGGGACAGTGCCAGAGAGGCCCCTCTGCAGACATCAGTCAGCTTTGCTTTGTACTCTAAGCTCCATCCTCCCCCTTCCCCACCCTGCTTCTCCTCCTCCTCCATCCTCATCCTCTTCCTTCACTTCACTTGGCTTTCCTGACCTGACCTCTTCAGGTTCCCTTTGCTACCTCTTCAGAAAAGCCTCCACTAACTGAGGAACAAGTCTGAAGAGAACAGTCCCATTTTCTCCTCCCAGTAGGGGCCCAGAAGGGAGCAGGCTTTCTTCCCTGCCTTCTCCTGAGACAAAGCAGTTTTCAGCCTTATCACAGCCAGACTTTGGCTGAGGCTACACAGACTGATCCAACCGTCTGCCACTCACAAAATAAAGGTTCATTTCAGCATTCTTCCCCATTTTGGTCTGTAGGGTGCCAAAGGAAATAAACTTTTATGTTTTCAGAATCCAGACAGTTGGAGTTCAGAGAACCAAAACCTTTTTTCTTTCCTTTCTTTCCTGCTTTTTTTTTGAGGGTCGCTAAGGGTCTCATTCTTTCTTTAGGATACAAGGAAGTCAGAACTGCTAAAACCAGGATTTAACCAGAAAATGCGATACACAAGCAATCCACACGGATTTCCAAACCTTCGCATCTGTAGCCACAGGATCTTGGGTTAACATGGGAGGCTCCTGTGCCTGATCCCAAATAGGACACGGCATCTTACCGTGAACCCTGAGGACAGCAATGGGCTTCCAGTTAGTTACCAAGCGCTGACCATGGGATGCACACGGGATGCACACAGGATGTGTACAGCACACAGGATGTGTACAGAGACTCATTTATAAACAATAGTTGGTAATCCAAACAAACCATTTGAATGGGACAGGGAAAAGGGGTGTGATAAATGGCCCAGCATCTAGAGCGCCCCCTTTTGGTAGCACTGAGCCTTGTAGAATAACTGTATGTCTGGTTAAAGGGAAGCTCACAGCCTTGGGAATCTCCAGTCCTCAGTTAGTGTCTCTGCTCCTCTGTTTCCTGGGGTATTTGTGCAAGTTCATTGTGAGGTCTCAGAGCCTTGGTTTGTTTATGTATTTGTAAGGTAGGGTAATAAGTTACTTACTACGGAAAAACAATGTGAGGATGATATGAGGTACGAGAGAAGACTTCGTGGGAGAACTCGTACCTATCTCTTTAAGACACTGGTCTCTTTGGCCAGATCCCACAGCCAGAAGAAATCAGGCCAGTTCCCCCTGCAGCTCTCTCTTTGGGATAGATGATCCATGTGTTTCTGGGCAGGGTAGAGATGGGGACAGTGGGACAGAGGGGTTAACAATCCTTAATTTATGGTCCTACCCAGTACCTGACTCCTGACTCTTGTCATATAGGCTATCCCAGACTAAATGATGTGGTTTGAAGTTTCCTGCCAGTCGCTGGTAGGGGGCATTTCTCCTCTGGGCTTTGTCAGCTGTTTTTCTTTTACATTAAGCTATTTCTCTAGGGAGGTCCACCTCTCTAGTTGTCAAGGGAAGCCTTTCTTCACCTTTAAGTCACATCTTCTTGCCTCTAACGATTTCCCACCTGGCGGCCAGGTTCTGGCTCTTGTAGTCGGGAGACCTCTCTTCTATCAAACTAATTTCTAAAAGTCAGCTTTTTTTCCTGAACCAACCCACCAATGGCCATTTCCCTCTCCTTTCAAACACTCTTAAGCCTCGTATGGATGTTAAAAATGGAACCAAGGGTTTTGGCTCACACCTGTATCCCAGCACTTGAGATGCTCAGGCAGAAGCACTGCCGCGATGAGAGTCTGAGGCTAGACCGAGTGACAGAGCAAGCCCTTCTCTCAATGTCTCTCTACTGTTTGGACTCATGGAATCCACCCTCAGTGAAATATAAGTAGGTGAATCGCATAGGATGAAATTTGAAAAACACAAATTCTGATCTATGCAATGAAGCCACGGAGCTGTGCGCCTTAATGGTTATACTTTATTAGCTGTAAAGTATGGATAAGTAAAGCAAACAAAAGGGTCGGTGGTGAGGAAGTTCACGGGACAGCTGTGGGTAGAGAAACTTGCTAACAGACGAGCCTAATCACCAGAGTTCAATCCCTGAAACTCATGGTCCAAGGAGAAACAAATTCCTGTGGGTTGTCCTGTGAGCTCGGTATCCTCAGCATGGTTATCAATATTCTCTCTCTCTCTCTCTCTCTCTCTCTCTCTCTCTCACACACACACACACACAGTGGGGGGGAGAGGTGTATTTTTTTTTTAAGCAGAAGAAGGGTTTAATGCTTACAAATAGTTTGACAAATAAACCCTCAAAACTGGTCTTTCCTGGGTGTCCCTTTTTTTGGGGTCGGTTTGAAGGTAACTTTGCCTAGTACTCCAGTTATGAACTTCCCAAGCACAAGCATCTGGGCCTCAGACTGACCTTGAAAACGGTTCCCTGTGTCACACAGGACAACTGTAGGATGAAAGTCACGGGCCACTTTGTTCACAGTACTTAGTTGACTCTAATGGGTTTATAATCACCTGTCATCAATTGTTCCAAGTGGGCAGTACCTGAAACAAAACAACACCAAAACCCAAGCGAGAGTAGTGGGAAGACCACATCCTTTTCAGAGAATAGTAGTAGATAGCCCTGCAAGAAGACCTAGAGATGAGCTTAGTCAAACATGCTTGTCCAGCGTGGATATAGCAAGCCTAGAACAATAGAGCAAACTTAAGTCAACAGGGAGCCACTGACATGCCATCCTGTTCTTTGTGTGCACACAGCCACATGTTTGGAACTTTGGGTACTAATTCTTCCTTTTCTGAATACATCCAACATGACACTTCAGAAAAATTTCCAAGATTTCCAGTTATGATGGCAGAATTGAAATGTTTCGACATCTGCCCTATTTTCCAAGCAATTTCTCAACATGAAAAACCATGCCAATTACTCAGCATTTAGCTCATCTAAACTGAAACACAGGACGGCCAGTCGTGATCTTGCAGCTTAACTGTGCAAGATGAAAGGGCAGGGAAGACATTTTCTATCTCACGGATGTGTGGCAGGACACATCATGGAATCTGGGGACTAGTGTTGGCTCTTTGACTAAGCTAGTTGGGTAGCCTTAGCCAAGTCTTTCTGAACTTTCTTTCTGTCCCTTCTTCATCATAAGAGAAGAGGTAGCTTTAAATAAAGGATGAATTTGGATTCCAAGGAAGGCTACCAGAAAGTTAACAAAACCCTTGAGATCAATGGAAAATCTTATGCTTGTGTCTTTCTCTGAGAACTGGTTTCCATTAGATTCTCTGAGGGGTCTGAGTTCAAGTTTTTAAGAACCAGAGGTTTAGGTAGTAATTTAGATTTTTTTTTACCCCCTCCCCCCAGTTGTGACAATCTTTGGGTCTGTGTCTTAAACCATCTATCCAATATCTAACCAATCTATCACCATCATTAGGTACATTGATGAAGCACAACTGAGCATAAGATGCAGATAAGTTAGGACAAGACGTGAGTCCGCTGGGATCATGTTGCTATGGTGAGCACCATCACTGATGTGGGAAGATGAAGGAAAGACCTGTGGTCCTCCCTAGATCTGCATGCAAGCTTTCCTCAAGCTCGTTGCTGGGGAACTCAGCTTCTCACCTGTCCTCTGAGCGAAGTGTTTATGCTCAGTATCAAAAGCAATGGGCACTAGGCTGGGGATGTGGCTCAACAGGAAGAAAGCTCACCCAGCATCCTCTAGGTTCACTTCCCAGTAAAATACACACACACACACACACACACACACACACACAGTATACATAACACGCAACACACACATAACACACATACATACAACACACTGTGTATATGTGTGTGTCCTGCATATTCTAGGTTCACTTCCCAGTAAAATACACACATACACACACACACACACACACAGAGTATACATAACACACAACACACACATAACACACATACATACAACACACTGTGGGTATGTGTATGTCCTGCATATTCTAGGTTCACTTCCCAGTAAAATACACACACACCCACCACATAACACACAACACACACATACACACACACATACACACACATACACACTACACATAACACACAACACACACATACATACACACACCACATAACACACACGCACACATACACACACATATAACACACACACATACACACAGACATACATACACATAACACAGACATACATATGCACACTGTGAAAACCTAGTTGTGAAAACAACTGTGAAACTGTGTGTGTATGAAAGAGAGAGAGAGAGAGAGAGAGAGAGAGAGAGAGAGAGAGAGCACAATGGTTCCTTTTCAAGCTAACCTAAAATTTGTTTTCAAAATGACAAAAAATAAATGAAAACTGTTAAAGACTTTGGAGGAACAAAATGTCATAGAAAAAATTGAATCTGCTAATAGTCAGATGAAGGAATGGTTTAGAGGAGGTGTAGACGAAGGCTCAGTATGAGAATCCCAGGCTGGTTATACTCCTTTCTCTTCTCCCAGGGTCTTTGGTTTCATGAGAGCACCCAGGAAAGCAAGCGTGTGGGGAATTAACTTACTTTTCTTACATACACTTTGCAAGCGCTTCATAAAGAAGAACCAAGGGCTGGAGAGCTAGCTCGTGGTGAAGAGCACTTGTTGCTCTTGCAGAGGACTGGGCTTAGTTCCCAGCACCCACATGGCAGCTCACAAACTGTCCACAACCCCAGCTTCCGAGGATCGGATGCCCTCTTCTGACTTCCATGATCTCCAGGCACACACAGGGGTACACATACACACAAGCAGGCAAAACACTCACACACGCAATACAAGTAACTCTAAAAGTGAAATTAAAAAAAAAAACAAATAAAGAAGGAACAGTGAATAGGTGTATCCTCTGATCCATAGTCAGATCCTCCTGTCTCATAAGCCAAGAGAATGGCCGCCATCACGGGTCACACCCAGGCCTACCTACCAGCTGACTCCAACCACTTGAACCCAAGTCACCCGTCGTTTTCCGTGGCACACTGCTCAGCCGACCTCCAAATCCCACATCTGCTCATGGTGAGCTTGTGGCTTCGCCGGATCGAAGCCTGACTCCTGAACACCTTGCTTTTCTTTGAGTGCAGTGTGAGTTTAGGCCCGCCGGGTATCCGGTAGGGCTGACTCGAAGAGCAGAGGCATTCATGAACGTATCCACATCGAAGTACTCAGTATAAAAAGGACTCAGAGACTAGTAGGCTCTAATAAGGCAATCCTAAGTTTGATTCTACTGCACATCAGAGTATTGGTAGCTCAGAGGTGACTCTGCGAGGCTGACAAAGGTGCCATCTAGCTATGCCAGTTGTGCTGCAACAATTGGCCAATATCTCAAAGAGCTTGGAAAAGAGCCCCTCCCCTTCCCTCCTTGGGCTGTAGTGCGCTTTCTCTCTCTCTCTCTCTCTCTCTCTCTCTCTCTCTCTCTCTCTCTCT
>NW_021620894.1:3435293-3446127 GCF_004785775.1 Grammomys surdaster | reverse complement strand
TCTCTCTCTCTCTCTCTCTCTCTCTCTCTCTCTCTCTCTCTCTCTCTCTCTCTGCCTTAGTGGTTACCAGCCTGGGGGCGGCACATGGACACGGACACGGACACGGACACGCCAACCACTGTGTAAGTTTTCAGGGACTGTCTGCAAGCCGTAGTCACTGTACCAAGCAGCTTTTTCAGTTCTCCTTCACCTCTGCTGGTTTTTCTGGGCTCCAGCCTCCAACCAACTCATGGAGATACTGGCTCTCAGGCCCTGAAACTCCCTAAAAAAACGGTCTCATTTTTTTTTTTTTGGGGGGGGGTAGCTAAGCAAACAAAGCCCTATATAGGAAGCTTCCCAGAGTCACCTGGTCTGTCAGTTAGGATCTGCTGGTTAGTTCTCTACCACCCTCGGGGGGGCCACCACACCTACCCTACTCTGAATGCCCGCTAACTTTGGGTTTTGACTCCAGGTGGACAAGAGCCTTGCTTCTTGACACGCACTTTGACTTTGTTCAGTTATCTTGCTGTCTTCCGGGCCTGGTCCCTCACAGGTTCAAAAACCTCCTCTAGCTCTTTCCACGCACTCCTTCTGTGCCTTGGCCCGCAAAGCTGCCAGGTCCAACCCAGGAATGCCAGCCTGTGTCTTAGGGCACCACCCACCTCAGGAGACCTGCCTGGTCCTAAATGAGGACCATCCAGAAGGGCTTTTTCTGCCCTGGAGCCAGGTTCAGGAGGGGCAGTGTATGTATACTCTTTCCCTCTGTTGCCTTCTTTGCTGCATTGGTTTCAAGGACTCCAGGCTCCCTTTGCCCAGGCTCGTCCTTATATCCCTGTCCTCCGTTCTCTCTGCTTCTCTGGCTCTTTCTTTCTCTCCTTCCCGGTGTCGCGTTCAGTCTGCATCTTCTGCGGTCACCTGGCTCTTTGGTGCTCCTTACACCCTGCCCTGTTTCCTTCTCTACCCTTTTCTCCTTCCTTCTCTCCTCCCTCTCCCTCCCTCTTCCCCTTCAACACATCTGTTTCTAATCTGAGCGCTCAGAGGCGCCTGTTTGAAACAAAAAGCTCCCCCCACCCTCAAAACCTGGCACAGAAAACCCTGGATGAACCTTTCCTCCCCAGCTCTCCACTTTCCCCTGGTACTCCTGAAACCAAACCACGCGCTGAAAAGTACCCTCCACACCAAACGGTTCTCCGCCAAACTCCACCAGGAAACGCCCCCACCCCGTAGCTGGCTGGAGGGCCCAGATGTGTGAGACATTTCGATGGCCGACTGGGCGGTCCTCCGCTGCCAGATGCGCCCCTCGGTGGCGCGGAGGCAGGGACCGAGTGGTTGCCGCACTCCGAGACTGCGGGGACCACGGTGCTGAGGGCGGGTCTCCACCCAAACGCTGGGGTGGCGTTTCCCCAGGGCCATCCAAACTCCCGCCCTCCCCAAGGCACTCACCTAGCCAGAGGAAGAAGAGGAACATCCCGATCCCCGGACACGGGCACTTCCCGGCTCAGCGCAGCCTGGCTGCAGGGCGACCGAGCCCAGCCGACGGACCTTCTGTGATCAGGGCGCGGCGCCTTGGGGTGCGCGCGGGGGGCTGCAGCCATGTGCGGGCGCTGGCCCCGCGCCCGGGTCCCCTGCGCGCTGCGCTCCGGGGGCACCGAGGGCTTCTAACCCTGGCTCCACCAGCTCGCGCCGGGACGGGGGCCGGGCCCAGGATTAGGGAGGAGAAGGCGAGGCGGCAAGGAGCTACCGCTTCGTGGAACACTTTTCCCTGTTTGGAAAGAAAACCGACTGGAGAAAGAGGAAAAAAAATGAGCTGGAACCACACGGCTGCCTCCTACCGCAGCCCCTCCCTCCATCCCTCCCCTCGCCCTCCCTTCTCTTCGCTCCCGCCCTCCCTCTCTGCGTTTGGGGTTAGCTGCTGGGGCTGCTTCACCTCCCACCCGGGAGGGAGGGCCGCGGCCCAGGGTGATCGAGGGGGCGCTCGGTGCCAACTGATGCGGTGCAGGAGAGAATCCGCAGCACTTCGGCCAAGAGCCGGTGGATGCGGCCTTTTCAATTCTGTCTTTTTTTCTCCTTGATTTCTCTAATCTCTCTGCTCTTTTGTATTTGTATATTTTTCTCCTTCACAATGCTCCAATGCTCCATGGTGTTTCTCTCTCTCTCTCTCTCTCTCTCTCTCTCTCTCTCTCTCTCTCTCTCTCTCTCTCTCTCTCTCTCTCTCTCTCTCTCTCTCTCTCTCTCCTTTCTGCGGGGAGGGGGGATGGCGGGGGTGGGGTGGGATGGAGGTAGACAGGGTCGCACTGTGTAGCTCTTTGTTGGCCTGGAAGTCTATGTAGGCTAGGCTGGCCTCGAACTCACAAATATCTACCTGGCGCTGAGCGCACCACTACACCAGATCTGGTTCACGTTCTTGCTTCTCCTCTTGTCTCCTCCTTTCTCCCTCCCCCTTCTTGTTTCCCCCAGTTTCTTGTTTCTCCTCTCCTGGTTCCTTCCAGGTCTGGTTAGGTCTGGATGAAGTCACTAGGGGCACCATATAAAGAGTGGGTTTGTGCAGTAGTGGCTCATTAAAACAGTTCTTCGGGCTTCCCTGTTTGGACCCTTTGCATTTGCTATTCATAGTCAACTGCTGTTAAATCCGTACAGGACTGAGCCAGCCACTCTCTTAAAGAAGTGGGTATCCAGGGTTCAAGGGAAGGGTGATACATTAAGAATCATCGTGGTGATGCACACATACATCCCAACACTTGGGTGGCTGAGGCAGGAGGATGGTCAGGAGTTCACATCCACCCTGGGTTATGTAGTGACTTCCATGACAGCCTGAGCTAAGTGTAACCAGCCTTGCATGGATAAAGAAATGCTAGACACTTGAATTCCTAACCTGGCCATCAATCAGACTATTAAAACAATCCCAATAAGCTGGAATCCCCCCTTCTCCCCAGGAATCTCAGGTTGGGAGAAGAAAGAGCCTAACAACTGGGTCGGCCAGAGAGAAACTTTTTTTCCTGAAAAGGAATGATGGGTGATGGGCAGGATCACTTCCTGATTGGGAGTCACTTAGATAAGAACTCAGCTTCTACTTATGCCTTAGTCCAGAACAGAAGACAGATTGGGGCAGAGGGCCACTGTCTCTCTCTCCCTCTTCTCAATGAGGCTGCGTGAGATTGAGTAAATTCCCCTTTTCTGCCCCAGGAACACTGCATTGGAGGTGGGCAGAGGGCAGGAGACTGGTGGGCTCCACAGAGGAGAGCCTGGAGTCACCCTTGGTGCTTAACCTCCAGTGAGAAAGGACCAGAGCAGAGCAGGGGCCGCTGCACAGGTCTCAAGGGCTCAGATCTCTTCCTGGCACCTTTCCTTGCACTGCAGAAAAGATCAGTCCTTTGTAGTCCCAGCCTATGGATGTCCCTGGAGCATTGGCTGGGGCTGCGGCCGCTCACCTTTGGTCCCGCCACCTAGACTGGGGGCTGGGGCCAGAGCCTAATCATTATTCATACAAGCAGTTATCAGTTCCCTCGGAGGCTGGCAGGCTGCCCCCCTCCATCTCCTTTCTGGCTCCCTTAGCCCCTTAGGCCTTCCCAGTTGTACTGAAAGTCAGCCCCATTTCACAGGCGAGAAAGGCAGAATCCAGGAGAGATTGCACAACTCTTACATTACTCCGAAATGTTGTCAAAAGCCTGAGTCGTTTTTTGGGATATTAGCTGCAACCCTTCCCCTCCCCAACATTCTTTTCCTTCCCCACATTCTGTCCTGAAAATTCAACCCAGACTTCACGCATGGGCATTGTTATTCTGTTTTAGAGAAAATGAAACTGTCTCTTAGGAGGGTAAAATATCCTGCCCCAGTTCAGAAAATGTTAAAACCTCCTTCCAAAAGCCCAGCATTTAAAACACTACATTTATATTATGAAATATTTAAAAGGTTTCTTTGGTTCTGGAATAAATGTGTATGTGTGCATGTGTGTGTATGCCTGTGTTATATGTGTATGTATGTATGTATGTATGTGTGAGTGTATGCATCTGTGTGTGTATTCATGTGTATGTTTGTGTATGTGTCCTATATGTGTTCGTATATGTGTGTATGTGTGTGTATGTTTGTGTGTGTATGTGTCGTATATGTATATGTATATGTGTGTGTATGTTTGTGTGTGTATGTGTCCTATATGCATATATGTATGTGTATGCATCTATGTGTATTCGTGTGCATGTTTGTGCGTATGTATCCTATATGTGTCTATGTGTGTGTATGTGTGTGTGAGTGTGTACATTTGTGTGTGTATGTATCCTATATGTGTATGTATGTATGTGTGTGTGAATGTGTATAGGTGTGTGTTTGTATGTGCGTGTGAATGTATATATGTGTATGTGTGTGTATATGTGTGCATATATGTATGTGAGTATGTGTATACATGTATGTGCATATGTGTGTATGTGTGCGTATATGTATGTGTGTGTATGTGTGTGTGTATTTGTGTGTATATGTGTGATAGTGTATATATGTGTATATTGATGGGTGTATGTATGTGTGTATATATGTGTCTCTGTGTGTATGTATGTATATATGTGTGTATATATGTGTGTTATATGTAGGCGTGTTTCTGTATGTATGTGCATGTATGTGTGAGTGTATGTGTATATGTGTGTACATGTGTGTGTATGTTTGTGTGTATTTGTGTGTGTTTGTGTGGGGGCAGGGGTTATTTGAGAAAGAGTCTGACTGGATAGCACTATTTTGCGTGAAACTTGCAATGTGGTCAGGGATGGCCTCAAGTTCATACAGAGCCTCCTGCATCTACCTCCAGAGTGCTGAGAATAAAGGTGTGTGTAGAATAAAGGTCTGTATAGGTAAATTTTTCATGTTTTAATCACTTATCTAATAGGGCGTATCCATAACTATGTTGAAAAATGAATTCTTTACAAAGACTGAGGGAGTGGGAAAGCGGCTAAAGGAAAGATAGCTCTTTTGATATGTCTGATCCACAGCTTTTAAAAAAATGCTTGACATCTTTTCAGACACACCAAAAAGTAGTAACGACAATACAAAAGCCTCTGGGTGCCCTCTCCTCGGTTTCCCCTCTTCATAGCCTCCTTAGGAAAGCTGTATTTTGATTCTGTTCGCTTGTAAAGCACCACGTCTACTCCCCTGCTTCCTTTCTACTATTGCTGCTCTGGCTGGAGGGATGTGTGCCTGAAGACAGACGTGGGTAAGTGCAGCACATGCATGTCTAGATCCATATGACCCAAGCTGAGGTTACCAAGACTCCTTCGGTCCAGGTCGTTAACCACTGACCCAGGTACTTAGATCATGCTGAGATTAAACACTCACTTTCCACAAGTCCAACATCCTCGGGCCACTAGGGAGCAGATGCAATCTTCCTTGAGGAAGGGTTTGCCACTGACCTAAATCCAAAGCAGAGCTTCTGGAGACGGCCTATAATAGCATTCCACTGCCTGCTGATGCTGGGTCCCTTGGGAAGATCCAAGGATGTATGTGACACTCTTACCTTTAGTGGGCCATCAAGTCCAACGGAGAGAAGACTTCAGCATGTGAAATAGTTCAACGACAACAGAAGACAGTTAAGTTTCCGGTAAGAACAGACTCTGAGTATCCCAAGCACACTGTGGAGTACAGTAGTTAGAGAGCAATGTCCCAGCTTCGAGGACAGACAGGACGGAGCAAGAGCCCTGTGTGGGGTAAGACATGGAGTCGACACATTCAGGAGACACTGGTTGAAAAGGAAGATGAAATGATTGAAGCAGAAAGCCCTGGAAACATGGAACTGAAGTCAGACCGAGAAAGCTACTGAACGCCGGGCAAAGGCTTCTGGGATTTGTTCAGCGTCGAAATCACATTAACACAAAATACCTTGATGACTACAAGGGTCGGTGAGCGATGGAGAGCCTTGGCATCTCCCTCATGGCTGCTCATCTTCTGACTCCAAGCTTTCTTATGACCACTAAACATTGCCTCAGTACTTCGGCTTTCTGTTTGTCCGGTTGGCTGGTTTGGTTTGGTTTCTTTTGTGTAGCTCAAGCTGGCCTTAAACTTGATATATAACCAGGAAGACCTTAAACTTCTGATCTTCTTGCCTCCACGTCTGAAGTATTTAGATTACAGATATGTACTTTCAAATCCAGATGTCTCCAGATGTTGTAGAATATTCAGTTTCAAGAATTAGCTGGAGATGTACCTCATGTAAGAGGCCTAGAGTTCAATCTACCATTCCACATTAAGCAGGCATGGTGGTGAACACCTGCAGTCCCAGCTGCAGGAGGAAGAAACTGGAGGATCAGAAGTTCCAGGTCATCCTCAGCTGCATAACACTTTTGAGGCTAGTGTGGGCTACGTGAGATCCTGCCCTCCAAGAAAAATAAGGAGGAGGAAGAAGAGGAGAAGGAGAAGGGGGACTAGGAGGAAGAAGATGAAGAAGTAAGGAAAGAAGGTAGGAAACACTTGTTGCTTAGCTGGTTGCGTTGACATGTGTTTGCAATCTCTGTATCAGGGGAGACCATTGTGAGTTTAAAACTGTTGCAGTCTATAGAGTGGGACCCTATCTCAAAACAAAGCAGAGACATACGTCCTGAACTCTTATTCTAGCTCTCTGGGTCTCCAGAGAGTGCCATCCTAAACCTTTCCTCCAGGAAACTCCTGGGGCCTGCAGGAGGTCAGGGGTGGGTGCATGATGCCTTAAGGGTGACCTAGGAGCTAGTGAGAATGTATGTCATTTAATTCTTGATGGCAGGGGCACAGAGAAACAAATAGAAGACAAATGAAAAGATTAGACAGGGCAAAGTGTCTAACAGTTACTGTGCATGAGAGAGAGTGGGGTGGACAGAAGAGACATCAAAAATGAGTGTAGGGGAACCTAATACAGTATTCTACATGCCAAGTTTGTTTTGTTTTGAGACAGAGTCTTGCTGCAGAGCCCTGGTTGGTTTAGCATGTGTTCTATAAGTCGGTACTCAAGACAGTCTTCCTTTCTCTGCCTCCCACGTGCTGGATGACAGGAACCAGCCATTCTGCTAGGCTTTCTGTGTGCTAAGATCAATGGCAACCACCTATGGGCGTCACAATATCTTTACAGTGATGAGGCTGAGTTTGGGGAATAAAACTCCTATGAGTAGTAAATGATGAAGGCACAATGTAAAGTGAAAAGAGTCAAGCCTCTTAGACCTCAGAACTGTGGGTTGAGCCTGACACACCGAGGGAATCAAGAAAGTCAACTTGTCAGGCTAAAGACAAATGGCTCAATTACTTTGAGAGACGATAACATTGAAGGAAGATAACCATCCTCTATCTGTCCATCTGTCATCCGTCTTTCTATTTTTTTTTTCCAATCAGTAATTGAGAGTCAAGGATGTAACTTGGCAAAGCATATGCCTAGCAAAAACGAGACAACAACCAACCAGCCCAACAACAACAACAACAACAACAACCCTCAGCAAGTTGTTAAATCAACAGTGACCAAAGAAAAGTTGTCCCAGATCTCTAGAGCTTCGTGTGAGTTAAGGGAGAAGATGTTGCAAAGCAAGCCATGGAACAGGAGTGTGGGGATCACTGTGGAGATCACAGCAGGACCCTGCGCTTAATTGGTGCATGGATGTCAAGGCTTTCTCAGAGGAAAGCCTGTAAATTCTTTTCCATGGGCAGAAGCCACAAGGTGAACTGAGCTGCGTGCCTACGTGTACATCCGGACGTCGTGCAGGAAGAAGCAGTCTGACTCGGGGAGCTTTCTTTTTGTGGGTCCCCTGCTGGCCCTACTGCCAGTTCTCTGTGGTCCACAGCGTAACACACCCAGTGGGATAAAGTGTGCAGACTCGAATGCAAGACCAAGCAAGGTTATGCCATATACACAGAGCTCTGTGTACTGTGATGTCTGCTATCAACCAGCTCGTACCTGTGCAACTTATGGCTGGCCTGTCCGTCACGGTGCTAACCAGGCAAAGTTTGTCCAATGCCTTCATTCAGACTGTTATGGAGGAGATAGCTGGATTCCACAGTAGGGGCTTTGTCAGTCCTTAATTCTTACTGGGTTGGTGAAGATTCCTCACACAAATTATTTGAGGTTATCCTCATTGGTCCCTTTAATAAAGCTACCTGGAAGAAATCCTGATGCCTAATGGATCACCCGACTCATCCACAAACACAGACAGAGGTGTGAACTGATACAGGTTTCAAGAGTCGTGGCCTTGAAAGGGGGACCACAGGTTGCGCCACGCTATTGATGACTCTTGCCATGCCACGGGGCTTGTGGGAAGGCGTGATACTTTCTAAATCCACCGTTCATGCAAACAGAGCTATGTTTGTAAAGTTCATACCCGGTGAACAATGTCGGATGGTTGTAAAATAAAAGAATGTCTGCAAATGGAACGGGAGAGGGACACGGTGGAAAGATAAAGAACTGATATTTTCCCACCCCACTGGAAACTAATGGAGCATGTCCCACCCAGCACTGAGGACAAACCCCAGAGCATTGTATACACTGGACTAATACGCTCCAGCTGAGAGACACCCACAGCACCAATGTATCTTTCAGTGCCTTTGAGGTCCTGAATCCATCTGTGTTCTCTTCTCACAGATGACGTCATAAGGATGTTTGAGGGGATGGGAAGGGTCCTGGGTTGGAGGCAGCGGGTTTAGGTAGTTATGAATAGGTCCCTAGATTCATGCACCTTCCTCTCCTTTGCCTAGTGTGGCTCCGGTGAAGAAATGACTGCAGCGGAGGCGCCTGCTGCAGCGTCTAACACGTACGGAACTTGGTAAATATTTGTTCCAACTAAAGCTGAAGTGGAGTTCATAGAATTCCATTCTGTGCAATAAACAGAGCCAATTTCTGTCTCATTTCCCTTTTCTACTCAAACAGGGTTATCTTTATATATTCTTTCCGGTCCTACAAGGATGCTTCTCGACTTGGCTATTCGGTGTGTTTCTTTTTACGGCTGGAGAGTAAGAGGCCCCAGCTGGCTTTCAGAGTTTTGCCAGGATAACTTTAATGGAGGCTGTGCCTGAGGGGCCCAGTGTGCTGGAGGAGGCTAAGTAATGAAGTGTTCTCCTCAGTCTAAGAGAGAAAGTGGTTGTTTTCTTCCTGAAGGGTCAGAACAAGGAAAAAGCAAGAATGTCTGGATTCTATCCTCACAACTCAATGGGGAAGTCCCAAGCTTCCACCTGTGGGGGTCCCCTGAAGAGGTGGGGGTCCTCTGAAGAGGTGGGGGTCCCCTGAAGAGGTGGAGACCTAGTGGGGCTGGTGTTTCTCGGAGGATATTTACTCGTGAAGATCTCAACCGTTCTCTGCACCAGCTCCCAAGGTTCAGTCCCTCTACCCGGTGGGGCTTTGAGGGGGACATGGGAGACTCAAGAGGAGCTGATTCACCCTGAGCCCTTGCTGTCATTTCCTCTTTCTTCCCTAAGAGCAGTGTGGTCGGGGCTCCTTCCCCTTTTAGTTCCTATGACAACGGAAGTGCGCCCCCTCGCCGCCCCTCCCCCATAGCCCAACTTTCCCCTGATGGTCTTCGTTGTCAACCCGACTGGATTGGAATCGTTATGGAAACACGCCTCTGGGTTTGTTTGTGAGGGCCTTTCCCAAAAAGTTAACCTGAAGAGGGAAGACGCACCCTGAAAGCTGATGCGCATGCTCCTTCCACTTTGTCTTCATCGGCATGATGGATTCTACCCTCCATCTGTGAGCCAAAGCAAAGGATTCCTTCAGTGGCGGGGGCAGGTATTTCATCACAGCAGTGAGAAAAGCATCTAACCCTTGCCCTTAACCGCTCCCTGCCTGCGTGATTTCATAGTAGCATTTCTCATTTGGTTGTTGGTTGAGAAGATTGTCAGAGCCTATAAGGAGGGTCCCCAGCGTTGGGCATCATGGTTCTCAGTTTAGCCCTCCTCTCTCTTCCTCTGACTCAGTGCAGCAGTTTGTGCCCCCGAAAGCAGCTCATACTAGTTGAGGGTCCTTTCACTTCTCAGAAAAGATGGCAATAGCTTCTTCCTTACAAACCAGTAGAGACTGACCTCCTAAGAAACAGTTAGAAAAGGGGGTAGAAAAGAATATTCTTAGCTGGGCTACAGTGGAGCTCACCTTTAATCTGCCAGCATCTGGGAGACAGAAGCAGGAGGATCTTTGAGTCTGAGGCCAGCCTGGTCTGCAGGATGTGTTATAAGACAGTCAGAGCTGTCTTGAAAAAACAAACAAGCAAACAAACAAACAAAACAACAGTCATCTCTTCAGTCCCCCTGCCCCCTGCAGTGCCCTTGGAGGTGGGGTGTGAAACTTAACAACAACAAAATAATATTCTTAAACATATGTACATGCTGTGATCCCAGCAACCCAGGAGGCTCATGAATTCAAGGCTAGCCTGGGCTACAAAGAGAAACCGATCTCAAAAATAAACAATTATTCTTAAAACGTCTTTTAAAAGAGTATGGCAGTATTCTTTCTTTTCATTTTTCTCCATCTTCGAGTTGGCAGTCAAAGGAGACGTCTAGCTTGATCCTGATCAAGCCCTGGGACTCAGGTTCTTAGGGTGACAGGATATCAGAGATAGCTGACCTATAATGCCCTCATTTCCCACTGAAGGACAGTAACACAGAGAAGGCAGCATCAGTCCCAGGGCCACACAGCTAGCTGGCAGCCTGGAGACACTAAGAACCTTCCTCTGACTCCCAAGTGCATGTTTTCGCCACGGTCTCCTTTTGACCTGCTCTGGCTTCTGTGTGGCATCTCCTCCAATGTGAAGGCCACCTTGTGGGTGAGCAGATCTATGTCCACCCTCATTCTGTAATTGAACCACGACCTAGTTGATTTCTTTCTTCCTTTCTTTCTTTCTTTCTTTCTTTCTTTCTTTCTTTCTTTCTTTCTTTCTTTCTT
>NW_021620894.1:3428382-3435283 GCF_004785775.1 Grammomys surdaster | reverse complement strand
TTTCTTTCTTTCTTTCTTTCTTTCTTTCTTTCTTTCTTTCTTTCTTTTCCCAAAAATTCTAGAGCATTGTTTTTCTCTGTTGCTACGTAGGCACCTGGAAGAGAACAGAAGTCACCAAATCAGGAGACAGGAAAGGCCTTTACCTTCTCTGCTGGGGGAGGGTGTGTGTGTGAGAGTGGAGGTGGGGTGGGGGTGGGGTTGTGTGTGTGGAAGAGAGGGTTGTGGGTGAGAACAACAATGAGGTTCCTGCCAGCGTGAGGGCCTGGGAATGTATTCCAGCATGAGTCCACATCCATCCCAGCGCTTTGCAGCTGTTCATAGCAGGACGACGACTGCGTGAGCGCCTCACAATCCAACATCCTCGTTTTGTATCCACCCAAGGGAAGTTCTAGTCTAGGATTAGGCTCCAGTTGGAGGCACAGCCGTCTGCCACCAAGCTGCCTAGACATGAGTCCTTTGTTCATTCTAGAGTAGGGTCAGATACCTCACAGAGTAGCCCTGCCTTTTCCCTAAGGACCAGGAATGAGAACAGAGAACTAGATGATGTTGGCTGCCAGAAACAGGTGTGATCCTGTTGAGGAAAGGGCTGAGATTTTTTTCCCTCCCTAACTTATGTTTAACTGACACCATACAAGACCGAGGCAGATACAGCATATGCAGAGCCTGAACAGGCCTTGGTGACCAGCCTGTGAGGAGTTTATGGCTTGTGGCTGAGATGCTCTGAGCTGTCAGCAGCTGCTTGCAGCTGCTCATTGACAAGACTGATGTCAAACTCAGGAGATGGGAGGCGGGGAAGAACATCTTCTAACCCCCACAAGCAGAGAGACTTGTGACTCAGAACCAGGCCCTTGTGTCTTCCCCAACAACACTATTCCTAGGAGGTGGGGGAAGGTAAGTAACAGCTGTGGCCAAAACCAACAGTGCTCAACAGCCAGCCAATGGCAGAGGGTGGACCATGATAGGGGATGTCAGCCAACCAGGAAGGGCCTTCTGGCATTACCCCTGACAGAGCCAGCTCAAACAAATTATGGATTTCTCTGTGTCTCACTTATCATTCTGAAGAAAGTAAGGAAGCTGATGCTTTGTAAACCTCGGTTCTTTATGAAAGTGAGTTAAACATGACGGAGAGTCCACGCTGGGGCTTTGGCAGAATTGAGATGGAGTCCTCTGCTTTTTCTCGTATTACTTGCTGCAGTAGAGAATTCCTGGTCTCACAAGCATTTGGTGTGGACCTGTGACAGACACAGCAAAGTAAAGGGAGGAACTTGAGCACCAGATTCAAGATTAAGAGCTGATCTCCCCTCCTTCTTGGAGGAAGCACAAAAAGATGGAGACAGACACTGTTCACCATCCCGCCCACACTCATTTCTAATCTGCTCATGCTCTCCTCAGCTGAGAAGGCTAGGGAGAAATGACCACTGTACCAGGTTCCCTCGCCCACAGGGAAGGCCACATAACATAATTCTAGCAATTAGTTAATTTATAAGAGAAAATCTTCTGGGGGAGATGTTAGTGAAGATTTACTTACAATGTGCTCAGACCTGAACTGGGTTGTACCTTTACAGGATGTGCAGTTTAAGTTGGAGAGGGGTAGCTAGACATAGGCAGACACCTAAAGTAAAACACAGATGTTGGCCTAAGACGGGCACAGGTGAGGTGTTTATGTAAATGAGGAGGAGGAGTCTGTTTCTTCCTTTGTAGCATCAGGGACTGCTTCATGGAGAAAGGGGCACTTGAGAGTGAGAAGGACTTGAACTAGGCAAGCTTGGGAGATCAAGGCAGAGTTTCCAGTTTCACCTTTAACAGCCCTGAGCTTCCCCACTGTTCAGGCAGTGCAGTTACAGCTCTGGAGATAATCAGATTGTAATTACATCTTAATGCCTATAGAACACTTTCTTCTGAAGTCCTTTACACATCCGATCTAAATGTTCCCTCCGAAGCTAAGGAAGAAGGACACTCCACAGACTTCATCCTGCAACTCTACAGTTGTTTGGGAAGAGCTTCTCTTCCCCCCTACCCCAGATCTCAGCCCTCCCTTAACTCTCCAACTTCATGCTCACCCATGAGACTCATGGCCTATGTGTGTCCACGTGTGTGGCTCCCTGCAGGCACGGAGAGGTATCTTATCTAAGAAGCATGTGTGCGGTGGATTCACGCTCATAGTGAAGCCATGAACTTTCTAGGGGGAATTCGTGCTTTGGGTTCATTGTCGCTCAGAGCAGTTATTGCGCTGGTTTTCCTGGGAACCAGAGGATGTTTGGGAGGTTTCTGGATAAGCCTAGCACTGGTAGGACAAGAGGTCTCACTTGACCATTTTTCTAGACTTTCTGAACAAGCCAATCTGAACAACTGTGTATTAAAAAAAATCATCTGTCTGTCTTACCATTAAGATCACACACGTATGTGCACACTCACACAAACACAAGATAACAGATATGGGTATAATTGAGATCCTTGGGTAGTATTTGCGAGGGAGTTAAATGGTACAGCCACTATGGAAAAAAATACTGAATTTCCTTTAAAAATTGAAAAATACATTTCTGAACTTATTCCTCAAATAATTGAAAACAGGATCTCGAAAAGATATTATTTCCATATCCATGTTCAAAAGGGCACCGCTTACAGTAGTCAGAAAGCAGAAATAATCCATGAGTTACTTCTGAATGAGTGAGTTAACAGTGTGCTTATCTATGCAAATGGAATATATGCGTTTCAAATGTGATATTATTAGTTATCATTGTAGTGCTGGTCACTGAACCCAGGGCTGCTTCCGTGCTGAGAAGCACTCTAAGCTCCAGACATAACATCCAAAGACCATCCTCCGCTCCATATAATATTCATCATTAAAAAGGAAGATAGGTCTGAGGCAAGCTACAACAAGGATAAACCTTGAAGTCGTTTTGACAGAGGATATAAGCCATTCATCCCTACAAGGGCATGTGCTATAGGATTTCCACTTATAAGAAGCACCTAGATTAATTATAGCCATAGAGATAGAAATGGTGGTTTCCAGAGTCTGAGAGGCAGAGACTTTGGGGTTTTTTTTGCCTGTGACAGTTCCTCTTAATTATCAACTTGACATTAAAGAATCACCATGGAAATCACACCTCTGGTTGTGTCTGTCCGTGAGGGGGTTTCCAGAGAGGCTCAGCTGAGAAGAAAAGACGCACTTGGAACATGGCAGCGCCATCCAATGGAGAAAGGAAGCTGAATTCCAGTGGTCATGTCTCTGCTTCCTGACTGTGACACTGTGTGGCCAGCAGCTTCTTACCCCTGCTTTCACGTTTTCCTCACCATAATGGACCATTTCCCTTCTTAAACCATAAGTCCAAATAAACCCCTCCCTCCTTAAGTTGCTTCTTTTTTTTTTTTAAGATTTACTTATTTATTTTATGTATATGAGTACACTGTCACTATCTTCAGACACACCGAAAGAGGGCATCCGATCCCATTACAGATGCTTGTGAGCCACCATGTGGTTGCTGGGAATTGAACTCAGGACCTCTGGAAGAGCAGTCAGTGCTCTTAAACTCTGAGCCATCTCTCCAGCCCTTAAATTGCTTCTTTTCAGGGTTTTGCTCACAGTCATGAGGAAGTAACTAGCATAGTGCTTAGGAGGTACGGACTTTCCGTTTGAGGAAAGGAAAGTTCTGGAATAGGACGATGATACGATCACATGACAATATGAATGTACTTACCACTCTGAACTATACGCTAATTAAGTTTGGGCTGGGGGGGGTGCATCTCGGTGGCAGAGTGCCTCTGTGGGACCCCGAGTTCCGTCCTCAGTGCCACAAAGAAGAAAAGTAAGAAGACATAATGTACAATTGTCATTGTGGGTCATAGCTGTTATCAAAGCACTTGAGAGAAGGAGGCTTATCAGCAGTTCAGAAAGTCACCCTTAACTACACAGTGAATTTGAGGCCAGTCTGAGCTACATCAGATCTGATTTTAGAACTACGATCACAATAACAACTCCAATTCCCCAATTTTAGGTATTTGTTTTTCAAGACACGGTTTCTCTGCGTAGCCCTGCTTGACCTAGAATTTGCTCTGTAGACCAGGCTAACTTCAAACTCATAGAGGTTGGCCTGTCTGTCTCCTGAGTGCTGCGATTAAAGGTGTGTACCACCACCATCCTGCCAGTAACTCCCCCAAATTTATCTACATTACATTCTTAAAAACAACAACAACAACAACAACAACAACAACAACAACAACAACGACAACAGATTCCTACTTCTAAGTCATCCAGGTCAGGCACATCATTGTTAAGGCCAGGCTGGTCTCAGATTTCCTGTCTAGACAAGGATGACATTGATTTTCTAACCCTCCATTCTCCTGCCCCAACCCTCCCCAGTTCTAAGATAACGATCTTAGTCCTGTACCACCTTGCCCAGTTTGTATAATGCTGGAGACGGAACCCAGGGCTTCATAGACGGTGGGCAAGCACTCTACAAACTGAGCTACAGTCCCAGCCTGCATTAAGGTAGAATTGAGATTAGTTAGAAAAGCCAGATTAAGGTCTTTGTTCTGCCGATTATTAGCAGTTCAGTCTTGTTGTTATCGGATTTAATTTTCCTTGTCAATTGGCTGAGTGCTACAATATCTACTTTGATAACCTCCTCCAGCAGATGCAGAAATCCAATTAGACAACTCCCGTGGATGTGCTTAGCGACCCACAGTCCACCAGACAGATACAAGAGACTCTTGGAGGAGATTATGCGGTTCTCTCTGGGACTTCATGTAATTGTTTCCAACCTCTCTTGCCAAGAGGTCCCTTCTCTAACACCTACATTCCATCTTACGGGAGTTTCAGCCAGTTTGATGTAACCTTTCTGCTGGGAGGTTTCCAGGTCCCAGATTTAGCAATCCCTCCATCTGGTAGGTATCACAGGGGACAGCAGGAACCCTCAGCAGACAGTTTGGAAACACAAACTTTGGGGGCCAAGGACAGCATTCTTTCCCAGGTCTGCTTTGGTTTGCAAATTCCTGGCTGCCATAGCAACCCCCAAAAGCAAAGGAGGGCTGTTCAGTGTAGCCTTTGACTGCAGCCTGGCCTTGGGTGTGCCCAGGTTGGCTGTGTTATACACTAGTCCTCAGGCTGTGCCTCTAGATTCTTTCTGGCTACTGGTTTCCTGTGCCTGGTATCACCCAGCCACCCCTATCTGCTGCTCTGTCTCCCAGTGGCTCTGTCAGATCACCAGTGGGGAGGGAGTTTCCAAAGAGTCCTCTGAGACATGCCATTAACTCCACCGGTGGACACAAATGCTTGCTTTCATTGTGCAGATGTGCGAAGATGGCTTGGGGAGTGGGTGGCTGACAGCATTTCCATGGTAACCTTAAGCATCCTCACGCAGTTGTCAGCTGGGCTCTGCTGACCTAGTGAAACCCTGGCAACCAATACTGTTTATCCCCTTGGGTGAGAGACCAAGACTTGTAGAAGACTTAGTCAGTTTCACAATGAAGAAATTTCTGTGAAACTGAACTGAGCGCCTGGCTAATTAGCAAGTATATCTATAAAGGGGCACAGTATTGTTTTCATTGATTGATACATTGGCTATTGTAAAAAAAATTTTTTTTAACACATCAGAGAAAAATTTATAGGTAAGTTTTTCCTTTTTGGAAGAAGTCCTGATTCCATGCAACGATTGCCAAGAAATTATTCTTGGATCAATTTCCAAGATTAAAATGATAAGGGCTGTGATATTTCTTAGTAAAGGGTATGTTTTATTGCTTGTTTGTGACAGACTCTTGCTGTTTAGCCCAGGCTGGCTGATGCTTACCATTCTCCAGCCATAGCTTCCTGAGTACTAAGCTCTTACACAGTAGGAGGCTATCTCAGTCTATTAATGGGGTGATATAGAATGAAGCCTGGACGGTTTCTGACGTCCTCAGCATTTTCCTGCTCACTGCATATGAATTTCCTTTCCCTCTCTCTTATTTCCTTCCTCCCTTTCCTTTGCCTCTTCAATTATTTCTCCCTCTTCTCATCCATCCTCTTTCTCCTCATGACTCCCTCCCTCACTCTTCTCCTTCCCTCCACCCCTTGTTCCACTTCTGACTTTCCTTCTTCCCTCTGCTCTTCATCTTCTTCCTCTTGGTTTCTGTCCATCTGACCCTCGCCTGAGCATACCTTCTTTTCTTCCTGTCTTCTCTTTCCAGGAGGAGCGAGTGCACATGAGGAGCGTCTGACAGAGGCAGCATGAAGCCAGTGAGAAGCTGTGTGAACTCAGATGGCCTGTGATCTCGTTGGAGGAACCTGGACACATCGCTCTCTGCCTGGCCCCTGGATTGTAAGATGAAGTAATACCATCTGTTTCCAAGAGTTATGAAATTAAATTCTATTAGTATAAAAGCATGGCACCAAGTGCAGGCTGTCACAGTTTCTACCAATAGTTTCTCTTCTTGCTTCAGTGGGCTCTGCAGGAGAGCGCTTGCCGCATGTCCTGTCACTGCGGTGTTCCTACCAAAGGTGTGCCAGAGCCATACCTATAATTCCAGATCATTTTTAACTTCATATTTAATGTGTGTGGAGTGGTGTGTGTGTGTGATATGTGTGTATGATACGGTACATATGTGTATATGTGTATGTGTGTGTGTAGTATATGCTGTGGGGGGGAGTGTCGTATGTGGTGTGTGTGTGTGAGAGAGACGTGCATGTAATGTGATGCATATCTGTCTATGTGTGTGGTGTGGTACGCACATGTGTGTGTGGTATTGTATGTGCTATGTGTATGACATGTGGTGTATATGTGTATGTGTGTGTGATGTGTATGTATGTGTGATGTGGTATGGTATGTGGCGTGTGTGTGTGCACGCGAGCACGCGCACGCAAGAGAGAGAGAGACAGGGAGAGAGAGACAGGGAGAGAGAGAGAGAAAGAGAGAGAGAGAGAGAG
>NW_021620894.1:3423892-3426392 GCF_004785775.1 Grammomys surdaster | reverse complement strand
ATCTACTGGTGGGCATGGGGCCTATCCTTAGGAGTAGTTTGTTTCCCTATTGAGTTTTCTTTGTAGAAAACTATTCTTTTTCATTTCCAAGTGGTTATCAGGTGGAGATAGCTTTTGTGTTAGGAATGGAGGCACGTGTCCACTTCTCCGTTTGGCTCTAGGACTCCATCTGGTGCAGACCCCTGCAAGACACTGTGCGTGTTGCCTCAGGCTCTGTGCGTTCACACGCATGCCAGCCCTGTCGTGTCTGGACGGCCTTGATTCCTTGCTGTCTCCCATCCTCTCTCTCCATTTCTCTTTTTTGCAGTTTCTTGAACACGGAGGGAAGGGATTTGATGGAGGCGTCCCATTTAGCACTGAGCGCTCCAAGGTCTCACTCTGGATATCGTCTGGCTGTAACAGGGATCTCTGTATTCATTTCCATCTGCTGCAGGAGGAAGCTCCTCTGTCGGTGGTTGAGCGAGACCCTGGCCCGTAAGTAAAGCAGGGTGTCGTCAGGAATCATTGGGTTGCTACATTCCTTCGACAAATCAGTAATATTTGCTTTTCCCTTAGATCCCTGGCTTTCCTACTCTCCAGTTCTTGACCACCTAACCAGTGTTGGGTTCAGGTTCCACCTTGTGGTATGGGCTTTAAATCTAATCAGATACTGGTTGGTTACTGCCACACTCATTTCTTCTTAATCCCATGAGTTCTGCATCAGAGTGGGCCTTCCACTTCAAAAACTCGCAACCGTAGCAAGACTGCCATGGAACAGTTTCTTTTCCACTCCTTCTGCTTCTTGCTTTTTTTTTGTTTTTGTTTGTTTGTTTGTTTTTGTTTTTCGAGACAGGGTTTCTCTGTATAGCCCTGGCTGTCCTGGAACTCACTCTGTAGACCAGGCTGGTCTCAAACTCAGAAATCTGCCCGCCTCTGCCTCCCAAGTGCTGGGATTAAAGGCGTGTGCCACCACTGCCCGGCTGCTTCTTGCTTTCAGTTTGTTTTCCTTCCTGTCTCCAGCTTTTATCCGTCCTGCTCTTTCATCTAATTTTTCTGGACAGCTGTCACTAGAGCAGAGATCAGGACCATGCCAACATTTCCCTCAGTTTGCACTGCTAATAACTTCAAGTGCCTGAGACATTGTTATCCTTTAGACTTCCCTTCGAGAATATGTCACAAAGGGGAGCTTCATCTGGGTGTTTCTAGCTGCATGCAAACTTGAGGGCGGTCTGGACAGTACCATCATTTTTTTTTCTAGCCTCTAAACACACATTGATGCTGAAGCCGGGTAGATTTTTTTGACGAGCCTATGAAGGAATCAGGACATCAGTGCCTCCAGCTCATTGCTCTGGTCCTTGAGGTAATCTATCAACGTGGTCCTCAGAGCTGCCCAGAGATCTGGGACTGCAGCCTAGACAATGGCCACACAAGCTGCAGGAGGCACACAAAGCTCCAGCACTTGCTTGAAGTTGCTCTTTGAAAATTACTATGGCGGTGTCAACGAATTCTGGATACCTTGGCTGTGTCAACATCACTCGACAGTGTGGGTGCCCACAAGAGGGCTGGGGGATCTCAGACCTCGAGGGAACCTGGGAGCCTGGGACAGTAGTTACTTATAAATTTATCAACAAAAATGAATATATTTGTCTATTTAATAATGGCTACGATTGGAACAGACATACAACTGCATATATACTTTCTCCAACCCTAACATCACACACACACACACACACACACACCACTCAACAACAGCAGCAAGAAAGCTAAAAAAAATAATAATAACGAGAAGGAGGAGGGAGGAAAGCAGGGAGGAAGGTACTTGGGTCAGGAGTAGGATGTCACATCTGGCTGGAGTCATCACTCACGTCTTCACTGAGAAAGTAACTCAAGAAGGGGCATTAGAGGGTAGGTGCAATTTTAGTGCAAAAATGAGAAGACGTAATGTTCAGAGACAGGAAATGGCAGTTCACATAGGTGGATAGAGTTAAGTCCGAGCCAAAGGACTTAGCTCTGCTCAGTGGATAAAGGGAGCTGTGATGGTTGTTCGACCCGGGGAGGACCTCCGTGTGCAGAGAGATTGACGGAGGTTGTCTCAAAATGCCAAAGCACAGGGTGGAAGTGGGAAAGAACACGGTGGGAGAAACGGGTGATAAACAGCTGTGACGTCTGTGTTCTGGTGAGAGTGAGGGAGGCACAGACCAGGGACTCTGCCGCAAGGAAGAGATGTGTGGAGATCCTTGTGAGGATAGGCAGGGCCATGAGACGGATAGAAAGTTCAAGTTCGCTTTGACTAAGTTCCCAAAAGGCAGCTTCTCAGATTTGCATTAACATCGTAAGCTGGGTGGTGATGGCATATGTTTTTTTAATCCCAGCATTCTGAAGGAGGCAGAGGCAGAGGCAGAGGCAGAGGGGCAGAGAGGCAGAGAGGCAGAGAGGCAGAGAGGCAGAGAGGCAGAGAGGCAGAGAGGCAGAGAGGCAGAGAGGCAGAGAGGCAGAGAGGCAGAGAGGCAGAGAGGCAGAG
>NW_021620894.1:3406580-3423492 GCF_004785775.1 Grammomys surdaster | reverse complement strand
AGAGTGAGTCCCAGGACAGCCAGGGCTACACAGAGAAACCCTGTCTCCGAGGTGCACCCTGGTATATTAGCTTGCATTTGGATGTTTAATTTCTACATTAGGAACAGGAAGCGAGGTGGATCCAGAGCTCACACTAGAACAGAAATGGCAGGAACAAGCCAGGCTTGTGAAAACTGCCGTGACCATCAACTCGATGGAGATAAATCTCTGGTGAGGGATTTCAGGTGGATGAATTGAAGTGGCATCATTCCACCGGATGGGGCCTTGGACTGAATGTTGAACAGCGTTTTTCTCTCTGCTTTGTGACTGCAGATGTGACACGAGACCAGTGAGCAGCTGACACGTGCTCTTGTAGCAGTGTGGTCCCTGCCAGGGCGGATGAAGAACTGTACCGGACAATGCTGAACGGAAGGAAACATTGTCTTCCTTTTGTTAGGTACTTTGTTACAACCGCCATTAAAGTAACTAATCACCTGGTCTCCAGACGCCAGCAGAGACCAGTGAGGCAGTGAGGTGGGGTTCAGGAAGGAACATCAGAGGCATTGAATTTTTTAGAACCCAAACATTCTTCTATTCAGATGTGATGGTGCTTGTCTTTAATCCCAGTATCCCAGAGGCAGAGGAAGACAAATCTCATAAGTTTGAGCTAGCCCAGTATACTGAAAAGGCAATGTAAACTCCATTTGTCTCCATTTAAGGACCAGGCCTGATTTCAAAAAAGGCCGTGAGGCACCAGCTTCAAGAATAGACCATAAGTCCCCAAAAACTAAGTCATAAGACACTAGCTCTGGGAACCGACAATAAAACCCAAAACAAGATCATAAAACCCCCTCCCAAAGCCTGGAGATAATGGGTCATCTGTGCTGGGCAGCCCTATTTCATCACATGATTGAACATTCACGACAGAGGAATGGAGACCCTGGGCCACCTGTGAGCCCCTAGCATCCACCAATGAAACTTTAGATTACCTAATCCTTCTAGAGAGTTCTCCCGGTTCCTTATAAGAGAGCCTGTGTACCTTTGTCTGGGGTCCCCATTTTAGGGAATGGTTGACTCCTGCATGTTGGGTGTTTCTGCACAATAAACACTCTTTGTCTTTGCATCCTATCTGAGTCTGGGGTCTTCCTTCAGTGATTTTCAGACCCTTACAAGACAAAGCTAATTCTAGGCCAGCTAAGGCTATACAGTGAGAGTCTATCTCAAAACAAACAATAAACAAAGATTAAGTTAAGTTAAAAACAGAAAACATTCACCTAGGTCAGCCTTTCAATTTGGTTCTGAGTCTGACAGAATTCTCACCCAGGGCATTGAGACCTGGTTTTGGCACAGGTTTGTAACTGTCTCCCCTTCATCCCAGGGCAGATTCATTAAGTCTGAGGTAGGACCTGAGAATCTCTGCTGTTGCTGAGTGTGTGTGTGTGTGTGTGTGTGTGTGTGTGTCTCCCATGCAGAGGAGCACAGAACTGTCACCTGCTCAACTGTTGTTGCTGCAAGACTGAGCCCTGCAGGTGAGAACCCAGTTCTCTTTTTCTGAAATCAGAGAAGAGCTGATCCCAGACCATCGAGAGTTAGGTCTGAGGGGAACACAGTGTGGCCACAGCGCCTTCCACGGGCAGGCCAGAGCAAAGCTCACTGTCTTTGCCTTGTGCCACCACAAGGTTGACACTGAGCTACACCCCAGCCTGGTCTCTTTTCATTGAGGACATACACCCCACAAGGACAGGAATTTGTTCAGAATCTTGGAAATTTTCTAATGTAAACAAGCTATAGAAAGGGTTGTGTAACAAGCCTCCAGGTTCCTACCACCCTTCTTTGAATTGTTAGCTACATTAGGCTGTACTTTGCTTCATCTGCCTGGCTTCCTCTCCCTAGTGGCCACCATTCTCAGGCAAAAGACGATCATCTCATAAGTCTTAGGATTTGATTGCTGTGAGGAGACACCGTGACCATAGCAACTCTTATAAAGGAAAGCATTTCACTGGGGTTGGCTTACAGGTCAGAGGTTTTAGCCCATGAACTATTACGGTCACGGGAGAAGCACGCAGGCAGACATGGTGCTGGAGAGATAGCTGAAGAGTTCTAGATCCTGATCAGCAGGCAGCAGGGACAGAGTGACACACTGGCCAGGCTTGAGCTTCTGAGACCCCAAAGCCTCAAAAACTCAAAGTTTTAAGACTGGCACATCTCCACCCACAATACCACACCTCCCAATAGCGCAACTCCCTGTAAACCTAAGGGGGACATTTTTATTCAAACCACCACACCATCCCTGTCCTGTGATCTTTTTATACTCTAGTAGCTGCCAAGGACCAGTCTTGGCTTGGAGAGGAGTTTTGTGGAAGGGGTTTCTGGGACTGGTGAAAACAGACTCTCTGAATTGCTAACATCTTACAAATTACAAACCCAGTCTTTTATTTTATATACCAATCCAATCAGTTACTCCAGGTTTCCTTTTGATTATCCTATGAATCCGCATCCTAGCCCCAGCCCCTTAATTCTTAGGAGACAACAAGCATACATTTCCTTTTAACCTCCTTAATTCAGAGATCTGACTGCCTCTGTTAAGCACAGAAGATAAGCTAGCTGGGTGGGACTTGTCCTGAAATTATACCTGGCCCTAACCTGGCTCTGTCCCAGGCTGACCCTGAACTCAGGAATTTGTCTGCCTTTGTAAACAAAACCAAGAAACCTTAGCTGGAAGGGATCTCCTTTGATCATCATGCCCTAAATCACTTGGTCTCCTTCCTTAGTGTCTTTCTGACGAGTTGGCTCAAAGCATAGCTGCTTCTGTTCCTTTAGATTCGTGAAGCCCCTAATAATTCATATTGCATCCTTATATTTTTGCATAGTTGAGAAATTATATGTATCTGAACCCATATTTTTAGAGTTCTTTTCCACAAGCCTCAAGGACTGTCCTGAAGGTCCCAGCTTTTACTTTCCTGAGGCGTTAGCCACACCTTTGCCTTCTGGACTTGCACTGCCATAGAATCATTAATATTGACAGGGAGGACGTTCCTCAGTGGAGGAACATAAAATACATACATTTTTATACAAACAAGCCCTAAGCCCACAGCTTGCAATGACACTCTTGGAGGCTCAAGCACACTGGCCCTGTCCCAGGGGCAGGAACCATATCATCTGTCTCCACAAAAACCATGCCAGACCGAGTGAGTAGACCCTTCTAGCAGGTAATAAAGACAAGTTCCAAAGATGAGACAGGCTCAAGGAAGACTTCCTGGCTGCCCTCTGCTTCCTATTTTGAATATAACAGGGTAGGGTTCTTTAAATTGCTTCTTCAAATTGGACCAGGTTTCCTCATTCCCATCCCCTCCTTTGGTGTTTTGAGACAAATATTATCGCTATGTAACTCAGGCTGATTTGGACGGAACACAGGACCCACTTACATCTGCTTCCGGAGAGCTGGAATTATGAAAACGCATCATCATTCTGAGTTCGGTCACTAAAGGTTGTGGGTACATAAGGTTTTCATGCTGGCTCAGCAGAGCACACCCTACCTTCCAGTGCCTCCAGTAGGTGGGGGCCACCATCAGTATTGGAACCTCTGAGCCTACACAGTTTTCAGGTCATAGAATTATGGAGTCTGTTCTTTGAGTTTCAACCCTGTCTTCTGGAAATCTCTCTGTTTCGAGCCCACAGTCCCCTGCGCTGTCTTCCTTCCACAGCTCCACTCCCACACCCAGTCATGGACCAGGAACACAAGTGTGGCAAATGATTTTGTTTTAGAAAAACTCAAGTCATCGTGAATTCCCCCTAAGCCAGTCAGCTTTGTGGTAGCAAGCAGGGGTCAGGCTAAAGGCGCTTGGTGGAGTGTATGGATAGAGAAAGCCGCAGAGAAGACTGGAAATGACGAAGCCACTGGAATAGAATTTTTATGCAGGGAATGTCCTCTTGTGGCCTCAGTCTCCAGAGCCTTGAATTCCTAAGAGGGCCTCCGTAGAGTGAGAGGTTTCCGTGCAATGGTCTTTATCGTCAAGATGGCAGAAGTACCGTTCTATGCTAAGCTCGCTATGCTTTTTAGCTTTGTATATTTAATTAAGCCTGTGGCTTATGGGAACCACAGGAAAAAATGTGTTGTCCTGACAGAATTCAGTTTATGGAAGATTTTTTTTTTCATTTGAGGGAGAAATCACATTGTATGTGGTAAGGCAAGATGTAATTTTTATGGATTGATAAAGATAAACACAAGCGTTTACTAAAGGAAATGGCCTAGTTTCTTTCTCCAGCTACTGGGGAGGGCGTAAGAGTTGACAGTCGGTGCTCTGATGGTCCATGGGGCAGGTGAAGTGTTTGTGGTCTTCAAGCTTCTCTCAGCTGACTTGTCAGCCCGTATCTTCTTATAGCTGTGGGGTCAGCAGGTTCTCCTCTCTCTTGAGAGGGACTTACCTTCTCCTCTCTTCGGGGCTTTGTCCAAACTGTCATTTATGCTTGGAACAACGTCTTACCTCCTGACAGACACATCGAGAATCTTCCTCTCACAATGCAATTCAAGGTCATTTCCCCAAGAGGTCTCCTCTGAGAAAGAGAACCAACTCTCCAAGAGACTCTGGCTGGAGAGGGAGGGTATAGCACGAGTCTGTGATTCCAGTACTTGGGAAGTAGAGGCAGACAGACCGTAAGCTCAAGGTCATCCTTGGCTGTGATCAAGTTGAAGGCTAGCCTGGGCTACACAGATCTGTCTCATAATTGCCTCTTCTGAAAGAGAGAGAGAGAGAGAGAGAGAGAGAGAGAGAGAGAGAGAGACAGAGAGACAGAGAGAGACAGAGAGAGACAGAAAGAGACAGAGAGACACACACACACACAACACAGAAAGAGAAACAAAAATACACAAAGAGAAACAGAAATGCATCCTGTGAGAAAGAGAGCCAGTCTGAGTATCAGAATCCAATCCCAAAGCTACACTCCAATACTTACTATTTGCACAGTTTTGTACAGGATTTAACAGTGTATAAAACTGTCAGACATACCTTTTATGACGAAATCATGGCAACCACATGAACAGATTAGAGCAAGGGTTATTTACAGGTCTCATTTACCAACCAGGGGGTGAAGCTTTCCAGAGGCTAAATGACCTCTCACCACATAAATAGGAAGTGGTTCTGTCTGTAAAATAGTTTTCCAAAACACGGAAAGGACGCAGGAGGAAGACCAGGGTCTCTCACTGTCATACCAAAAGGCTTCCCCTAAAACTCTCCTGAAGGATCAGCGATAGAGCTTAGCAGGTCAAGACACCTGCTGCCAAGCCCAATAACATGAGTTCGATCCTGGTACCCACTGGAAGGAGAGAACCGATTCCTACATGCTGTTATCTGACCTCCACATTTGTGTCCTGGCATGTGCCCCCCCCCCCCACAACAAATCAGGTATGGTAAAACTTGTAATCTCCACACTGGGGAGAGAAAGACAGGAGGAGCCCCGGGGGCCCACTGGTCAGCCAGTCTAACTTACTTGGCAAGTTCCAGACCAGTGAGAAACTGTCTCAAGAAACCAAACCAAAGCAAAGCTCCCTGGGCAGTGGTGGCACACGTCTTTAATCCCAGCACTTGAGAGGCAGAGGCAGTCGGATTTCTGAGTTCGAGGCCAGCCTGGTTTATAGAGTGAGTTCCAGGACAGCCAGGCCTATACAGAGAAACCCTGTCTCGAAAAACCAAAAAATAAAATGAAGTAAAGTAAAGTAAAATAAAATAAAATAAAATAAAATAAAATAAAATAAATTCTAGGCTAGCCAAGTCTACACAGTGAGTCTCTATTTCAAAAACAAAACAAACATACAAACCAAAACCAATACCAAGATAAAACCTGAGGAGGCCTTGAGCTTCTGATTCTCTTGCCTCCAATTCCCAGATGCTGGGATTACAGATAGAAGCCACCATGCTTGGTCCTCAGTGGGATTATGAAAGAGCTCTACTGGATTTTACGGTAAGTTTTAATCCCATGTTTCTCCTACAAATGCAGAGTTATATCTAATAAAGCTAATACCCTCATTATGTAAATTTTTTTCAATTTTCAATTAGTGTGTGTGTGTGTGTGTGTGTGTGCAATCACATGCATTCCATGGTGCATTTGTAGAGGTCAGAGGACAAATTTTGGGAGTTGGTTCTCTCCTTCCACTGTGGGTAGATTCTGGGGACTGATCTCAGATGATCAGGCTTGTCAATATTTTATGTGCTGAGACATCACAACATTATATTTCTTTTGAGATGTTTCTAGGATATTCCTACTCTATAATCATTCTTAACGAATTAAAAAGTAATATTGGGGGCCTAGAGAGATGGCTCAGTGGTTAAGAGCACTTGTTGCTCTCACAGAAGATCCAGGTTCAGTTCCCAGCACCTACATGGTGGCTCACAGCCGTCCTAATTCCAGATCTAGGGCACTGGATGAATTCTTCTGACCTCCGTGGGCAGTGTACACACATGTACATATACATGTATGCAGGAAAAACACTCATACACATAAAAATAAATCTTAATTTAAAAAAGTCATGTTGGTATTTCATTGGAAAGGTCTTAAATATACAGATGTGCTGGGGAGAACAGATTTTATTTCTTTTCTTTTTTTCTTTTTTTTTTTTTTTTTTTTGGTTTTTCGAGACAAGGTTTCTCTGTGTAGCCCTGGCTGTCCTGGAACTCACTCTGTAGACCAGGCTAGCCTTGAACTCTCGAACTCAGAAATCCACCTGCCTCTGCCTCCCAAGTGCTGGGATTAAAGGCATGCGCCACCACCGCCCTGCCATTTCTTTTTTTTTCTTTTTTTTTTTTTAAGATTTATTTATTTTATGTATATGAATGTTCTATCTGCCTGTATACCTACATGCCAGAAGAGGGCATCAGATCTCATTATAAATGGTTGTGAGCCACCATGTGGTTGCTAGGAATTGAACTCAGGGCCTCTCAAAGAACAGCCAGTGCTCTTAACTGTTGAGCCATCTCCCAAGCTTTTGAGACCAGATTTCTTAATAATTTCCAGGCTTCCTAGTTTGCTTTTTTATTCAGTGGTTTCCATTCAGCTTCGATTTGGCATTTTAAAATTGTATTCACTCTATGTAATTCTTTACAGACAGGTATCTATTATTGATATTATGAAGTAGTTATTTATATCTTCTGCATGTTGTCTATACCATGCTTTTACTGAGTTCCATTTAAAACCATGTATGAGGTAGCTGTCGTGATCTTCTCCTAAGAAGTCTGAGGTTCTTAACTCGACAGACATTTGTATTCCCTAAACCTCTCCCTTTGCAATCACGGTAGTGTGTGACATCAAGCTCTCACCAGTGGGATGAAATGCAGCCACCACCTAGGTCAGAGATAAAAGACAGGCAGTGTCAGCCCTGGTAGGTTTGCTAGCTTCCGTTTGAATCTTGGCATACGCTTTTTTACAAAAAGAATTACCTTGTTGAACTACTTTCGCTCTGTGTGTCCCTTTGTGAACACCTAGATAACTCCTTATTGGTGTCTAACGGAAGTACCTGAGATAGCTAATTGCTAACAAGTCATCATCTTCCTGTACCTTTGGGGGACTTAGGGCTTACTGAGACCCCCAAGGGGATTAATAAAACTGTCCTCTGGGTATTTCTACGATGGTTTCCAGAGATGATGACAACAGGAGGCCTGGGAATGAATGACTGCACTGTGTCCCTTGATGGACTTCATGGTATAATAGCTTTATTGGGGGTAGGATGTTATGGCTAGAAGTGGTCACTAGGAGTGGGTACTAGAAGCCATATCTTCCCCTGGTCCTTTCAGTATTCCCCTCTGCTTCCTGTCCTGTTCCCCCTCCCCACCATTACTCCCTCTCCCCCCATGATGAGTTAATACACCTCCAAAACAGAAAAAAAACAGAAACAGAAATGAAACAAATCCCCCAATCCTGTTGCTCTGTCATTGGCTGTGTGCACAGAGATGAGACAGCCAGCTAATACAGGTCCAGAGTTCCTGACAGTTGATGCTGGATACAACAGAAAGGGCTGGTTTGATTTACCTTTGCCCAGTGGAATAGCTCATTTTTAGTGTGAGGGAGATGGGAGGCTTATTTGAAATTTGGCGTATAAAGTCAGGATTAATGTTTTTAAAAAGCACTAAGACCCGCTCTGTCAGGAATCAGAAGGGATTCATTTCTTCTTTCTTTAAAAATCTGAAAAAAAAATTCTCTTAGGAGTGACCAAACGAGGAAGGCCATCTTTGACTAATGAGGCTTGCAGCCCAAATTGGGAAAAACGGGCGAAGGAAGAGGCTGGTGGCAGCAGCAGTTCTGAAGCTCCAGGAGAATTACATACTAAGGTGTTGGTTTTACTCATTTAATGTTGGTTTTGGGTTTGGTACTGGAACTTGAACCCAGGGACTCATGTAAAGTAGGTGAGCACACTGTCACCGAGCCCTCCTTTTCTCTTTCTTACAAACATTTCCTTTTTGAAGAAGAAGAGTGTCATGAAATCACTCAGAGCAACTTTTAACTCGTGCCAGTTTGGGCAGGACTTGACTCTTGACTGTGTGTCACTGTGCCCCTTCAGCCTTCTAAGAGCCTGCGATTCCAGGCCTGAGGCACCAAGTTAAACTAGCCAGGATCTTTTACGGTGACATGCAAAACAAACAAACAAACAAACAAACAAACAAACATAACAAAACCTTACATCTCTCACCTGAAATGGAATAAGAGAGTTTATTCTATAGCCAGTTTTTGAGTGTAGCTGTGGTCCAGGAGCAATGAAGATTAGAGTTGAATGAAGAAAGTCATAAATCAAATGCATCACTGATTACATAGGGGTGGGAGGGCGGGGGCGGGGGCGGTGCTTTCTCTTTTTGTCCCTGTTGTGAACTAGAGTTAACGGAAAGAAGCTGTCTACAAAATCTGACCGGTTAAAACTGCAGTGAGGTGGGGAGGTTGGAATGTTGCCGGTCCTGAGGTTAATCTTGTGCTAGCTTTAACCTCCTGGATAGCCAGGCATTTCTTGCCCACCTCTGTGTTAGATGGAACGAGCCCACCCCCACCCCCACCCCCGTGACTGATAGATTGAAAACCTTTTGTAACCAATTAACTAGGCAGAGACCCTCCCCCTCTCCTTCACATTCAAAATGATTTATTCCACCAGGCAAAGATAAATAAAACCAGCCCTTTCGGTTGTATCCGGCATCAACTGTCAGCCCTGTGTTAGCTGGCTGTCTCATCTATGCGCACACGGCATCTGAGAGAACAACATGAATGGCCCAGGGAAGGTTTATGTCAATTTTAGGGCCACAGCTTAGCATCATTTGAATTGGGCTAGAATTCTCATTCATTCATTCATTCATTCATTCATTCATTCATTCATTCATTCACAGACTCATGTAATTTGGCCACAAATTGGTTATGTCGCCGTGAAAGGCCTTGGGCTTCTCATGTCCTCGTTCCATTTCTGGAATACCTGGTTTTATGTGGTGCTGGGGATCAAACCGGAGTCTTCGCACATGTTACCTCTCCTGTTGGGCTAGAATTTTAAGGAGTTAAAAAGAAATAGTAGCGTTTGACCTGAATGCCCACAGAATGGTTTCTCTCTGGCAGTGTTTAACACCTCAAAAAACCAAAATACATCTGCTCACTGGGATTGCTGGGAGAGGGCACAGGGCTTCTTGACACTTCTTCACAGACAAGATAACACTTTAATTTGGGCCTCTGACTCTTTCTCACCCAGAAGGGAGGCGGGTTTTTGAAGAGCGTTTCTGCTCTGTCTTCTTCCTTGCTGTGCTTCCGCCTGACAATGTGGAAGCAGGATGGTCCTGTCTTTTCCTCAATGCTGCTTCAGACAGGAGGCACACGTGGTGATATCAGGGGTAAAGTTCAGTGGAAAGGTCTCTGTCACCTTCTCTGACCTTTAAGTTCAAAAGATCAGGCATACATTTCTTAAGTCTACGGTCTGATTTTCTTCAGCTAGTACCTTGTTACGTCCGGGAGGTAGAGTTTCTAACTTATCCTCAGGGTTTTGTTATCAAACTTGGAGGTTACTGTGGGCCCAAGTCAAGTCCAGACACCCAACCTCAAAAAGGCAAATTTAACAAGCCAAATCAAAAGTGGAAACCAGAAGCTGAGTAGTGGTGGTTCATGTCTTTAATCTCAGCTCTCCAGAGGCAGAAGCAGGCAAATCTCTGAGTTCAAGGCCAGCCTGGTCTACAGAGCGAGTTCCACAACAGACAGGGCTATAGAGAGACCCAGTCTCAAAACAAAACAAAACAAAACAAAACAAAACAAAACAAAACAAAACAAAACAAAACAAAACAAATGTGGAAATCAGGAAAAGGCAATTTATTTAATGTGACCACACTGGGAAGAGGAACAGAGACCCAATGAACTCCAAGATCCGGAAGCCAAGAATGTGCACATCTGAGAAGTCCTAGTCAAGGTGTGACCATGGCCACCATTGGCTCATAGTAGTCTGGGCTTCAGTCTCATCTTGTGAGGTGGTCAAATTTGTTATTACAACTGTATGAAACTGCTTTCCAGGAGACAAGTCCCCTTCTGGCTGGTGTCCTTCCCTTCATTCAGCATGATAGTTGTAAGAATTCCCATTTCTTTGGGGCCCACCATTTTGCTAGTCTGATAATTTGATAAACCAGGCTGCTTGTGGCTTCTTGGATCACAGGATTCTTGGACGAGATCATTCGATAGAGGGCTTTGTTGCTACTTTTACCAAGGGGACAGCGTTGTCCAAACCTAATCTTCTAACCAAAGATTTCTGCCTTGGTTTTCCCTTCTTGTCTTTCTTTCCTTTCTTTTCTTCTGGATTTATTTGCCTCAGTACTCTGAGACATTCAAGCTATGCCTTCCTGTTTTTCCACTCTTCTTGACCCAAATCTTAGCATGTGAAGAAAGGAGGAAGGAAGCCAGCTGGAGCAGCTGTCCGCTCAGCAGAATTGCTAGCCCAAGGACAGGGACCTTGTGGACACACTTTGAGCTCTGTAGAGGTTCTGGGCTGTTCTCTTAGACCTGGTATGGTGTGACCTACTTACTGTTGACCCATTAACCACCCATCTCACTTTCTCTCCTCCGTCCCTCATCCTCATTGCCAGCTCAGACCACAGCTAAACCCAATGTGTCTGAACAACTGGACTTGATCCTTAGACTTGACTCCGAAAAGCTTGTCTATTCACTGTGCCTACATCACAGGAGCCCATAAAGCCCTGGGTGACAAAGAATTAAAAGATACACACCTTGGGCTTGAGGAAGCCTTCTCAGCGACTTTACATAGAATCATGAATGTAAGTAAGGAATACCATCTTTGAAGGAATTTACCAAATATTTGAAGAAGTTCGGAAGGGAGGGGAGAAATACACCTGGTAGCTGATGAAAGGACATCATGGAGGTGGTGGGTGTGGGTCTGGGACACACATGGAGAAATGACAGAAGCCCTAGACAGACTTAGGTGACATGAGAGTGTTGACTGCTTCATCCCTACTGCCTCTGTGACAGACTCCTACCCATTATCTCCTGATTTTCACCTACAATTCTCCACACATGGTTTTGCAGAGACCTTGGATATGTTCTATGCTGAAAAGAGCCAGGGATAAGGGAGGGGGGGAATGAATCCTTGGATCTTTGTCATCCAAACCATCAGTTTGCAGTATGGCTTAGGGAGAGCACCTCATTTGTCTTATGGCATTGGTCCCCTTAGGATTTGTGCTTTAGGGTATCGTCAAACACACACATACATGCACATACAAACACACACTTTTAATCTATAGGGTTGTGCATAGGTGTCTACATGTGTAAATATATACATATAGTAAAACATATTCTAAGTTACATACGTTAAAATTTTCACAATAGGCTATTATCACTCGTTGTAAACCATTTATACTTAAGTGTTATTATTCTTGAAAAGTGAGTGATAACAACCTACTCTGTCCCAGACACATCCACCACCACCATGAGCATAGACAAAAGAAAACCCCAAGGCTCAGAGAGGCAAGAGAACTCACTGCAGCTCACAGAGAATGTTTCTGTAGTCTACTGATGGGACCTGGCACAGGAGAGACGCTGTCCGTGATGACAAATGCTTCCCGACCCAAATATATCTTTTCTCATTCCATACCTGGAACATTGTCTCCCATTGCAACACAGGGGCCGAGTTGTTGCAGATCCTGGCTGTGCAGCGTGATCCTGACTTACGTGGGGTTTGTTTCCACTTTCTAATGAGGTGACTGTAGAGAAGGACTTGGTTGGGGGTAGGAGACGGCAGGGAGCATCAAGATTCCATCAAGATGCTGTGGCAACTCCCAACAAGGCATTAATTAGGAAACCCTTGCATACATCAGGTCGCAAAGCTTCAAAGGAAAAACAAACCCTCCCAATTTAATACAGGAGACATTTCCAACAAAAAGATGTCTGTTGGGAGATGATCCACAGGAAATGTACAGCAGCTCGTGCATGCCACGGGGGCCATGACCCAGGACTCATCGGTTGGCTTAGAGGATGTTGATGAGTATGTAAATTAGGGGAAGTCAGTAGCTTGATGTCTCTGTCCTGGTCTGCTTTGGAACTGCTTCATCTTTCAGACCGCACAAACATTTCTCTTCCTTCTTTCTTCATCCCTGACTTTGTGTCCCAGCAAAATGAACTTTATACTCTGTTCCAAGTACACGCCTCAGGCTCTCCTACTTTCTGCTTTTGCTTAGATTCTTAGCTCCATCTGGAATGTCCTTCTGTTTCCAGCTTTGCCAAGTTTCCAACGATTCCTGATCCTCACGGCCTTGTGCAATGTCCTTCGCTCTGTGAAACCTTCCGTATCTGACTAGACACGACCGGTCAAAGGACACTGTTTCTCTTTAGTTGAGTGTTTCTCGGTTGTCTTACAGACAGATGCTTTTGCGTGCATGTGTGACACTGAGGTCTAACCTATGGCATCAGGAATGCTGGGCAAGCACTGAGCTAAAATCCATAGTCCAAGATGTTTGCTTTCTGAGGGCTACGTTGACATGTTCCCTTTTCATGTTCACAGTTGGTAATAGATGACTTCGTATATAGTAGCAATTTAATGAATGAATGAATGGATGAATGAATGAATGAATGAATGCTCACATCTTATACAAACAGCAGAACTGTGTGTAGTGTGAGGTCAAACTATAATTCGATTTGCTCATTGGTTATACATATATTAGAATCAAGGACCTCTGCCAAATTTATGATTCAAGTCTTTCTTAGAATATTTGGTCTCTAAGAAACTCATATAATAACAAAACGCAGAGTGCACTGTCTCTAAGGGAAAGCAATTAAACTCACATTTTTTTTTTTAAATGAACTTGATGAATTGAGTTGGGAAGGGTAATCATGACAGAGTTTGAGAGGAATGCATTGGCTGGGTGCTTGGGACACCCCAAACTCATGTTGGAAATTTTCAAGCTGAAGACGTATCTCAGCTCACGGAGTACTTGCCTAGCACGCACAGGCCCTGGAGGTCAGTCCTCGGCACTGCGAAAAGCAGGCATGGTGGTTCATATCTGTAATAGCAGTACTAGACAGGTACAACAGGCAGAAACATCGGACGTTCAAAATCACACTTGGGCTACATGGGTCATACTGGGATACCTGACTCCAAAAAAAAAAAAAAAAATCCTGACCTTCCAGATGATTATATTACGAAATGGGACAGACAATAAGAGAGGTAATATCCATTACTGTCCATAGAAGAAGAACCCCAGAGCATGCTTAGGCCGAATCTCATCCTACCATATTGAGATCCATGAAGAAAAGCAGGGGCAGAGGCCTAAGCTGAACCACGTTTTCAGACCAGTCTCAGGCTCCGGTCTCAGAACCAGGAGCGGTATATTTCTGTTGTTGACAAGTTTCTCAGTGTCTAGTACTGTGGTATAGTAGCAAAACTGACAGAGACCAGGAGGAGTTGGAGGAACTCAGGAAACGTCTGGGACACTAACTGTGAGTATATAAGCTAGTATTACCCGGAACACACACTTGCTCTCTAAGACTCTTGGCAGTAACCGTGCATTTAAAAGACCGTTATTCAACCAGTGAACATCTCCTAGGAAAGGACCTTTGAGCTAAAGGCTGGAATTGTGAAAATCAAAGTGACTTTGAGGGACTTACAGCCTAGTGGGGAACTTGTGATGGCATCCTTCCGTGTTAGTTTGGGGTGTTCTGGGGTGAGATGAGGGACCTAATACCTCTTGGTGGTAGGAGAGTCTCAGGAAGGACACAGCTTTGCCTATGGGCTGATGAAGGAGTGACCTGAGAAGATCCGAGGTAGCGACTCTGTATTCTAGTCAGACGGGACAGGCGGGGAGTGGCTGCTTGTACTGGAATCTGAATACGCCATTCATTATGCGTAGTTCTGATATGTCACTCAACCCCAGCCTTCCCTGTTTTAAAACGAGACAATGTTACTATCCAACTGATGGATTCTTCTGAAGAGCAACGGAGAAAACCCCCAGGGCTAGGGGGGTTTCATTCTACCTACACTGACTTTTCATTTCACACACAGTGCCGTACCTCTCGCAGGGTTCTGCCTGCGGCTTCTCCTTTAACCTGGCTGGCTAAGATGGAGGAGCTGGCTGGCTGAGCAGATGCACTTTTCCTCCACAGAGTTTCAGAGTTGAGCTGAGTAATTTTGCAGGTTGCTAATCACACATTTCCCAATTGGCATTTACATAAAATAATACCTTACAGATATACTGAGAACCGAGAGCCTAAATAAACAGACATTTCTGAGCACGTTATAAGACGGAGAAACAGCATGGGGATCTGTAGCCAATCTTGGGAGACGCCAAATCCAACTGGTTGGTTCTGTGTCTGGAGACTAAGCGAGCGTTCAGAGATTGTGGCTCTGACTATTGAAGAATCCATGACGTTTCCCATTACATATTTGCTTTCATGGAGTTGGATGGTCTCCTGTCACAAAGACAGTATATGGTTGTTTGTTATAGCATTGACTGTGGGTTAAGTGAGCAGTGAACTTTAAAATCAGAGAACACACACACACATACACACACACACACACACACACACACACACACACACACACAAAGGGTGGGGAAGGGATTGGGAGAGAGCTTTCATTTCCACCCTCACCCAAATTTGCTTTGATATTGACCTTACGATAAGATCTGAGCATAAACAGATGGACAGGAAGCACTTAGAGGTTACTGAAGTTGTTTCTTGAGGGGGTAGAATTTCTATTCAACCATTGGTTCCTACTGCAAAGGAAAGTTTTATGTCATTGCTGAGATGAAAGAATGAAAACACTGGTCAAATTAGAAAAGGGGAGAGAAGTCAGGTGGTGGTGGCAGGGGACTTCAACTGATGTAGATGCAGAGGCAGAGAGAGAGGCAGAGAGGAGTCAGAGAGGCAGAGAGGCAGAGAGGCAGAGAGGCAGAGAGAGGCAGAGAGGCAGAGAGGCAGAGAGGCAGAGAGGCAGAGAGAGGCAGAAAGAGAGGCAGAGAGGCAGAGAGGCAGAGAGGCAGAGAGGCAGAGAGGCAGAGAGAGGCAGAGAGAGGCAGAGAGGCAGAGAGGCAGAGAGAGGCAGAGAGGCAGAGAGGCAGAGAGGCAGAGGGAGGCAGATCCTTGAATTTGAGGCCAGCCTGGTCTATAAGTTCCAGGAGACAGCCAGGAATCTTGTCTCAAAATAAAATAAAATAAAATAAAATAAAATAAAATAAAATAAAATAAAATAAAATAAAATAAAATAAAATAAAATAAAATAAGATAAGGAGAGAAAATTTAATTCTTAAAGAATGTAGAAAGGAGACAGATAGCAAAGATGGCAGGAAGTAGAAGAAGCCGGCAAGGAAGTTGAAGCAAGGAAGTAGTGGAGCCTCAGGGTGGCTGAGCTACCAGGATCCTGAAAAGCAGGGTCTTCAAAGCTTCTGTTTCCTTAGAAAACCATTATGAGAGAGACTCTGTGTGTGTGTGTGCGTGTATACACATGTAAGTACATATAATTTTATATGTCTGAGTGTTCTAGCTGTGTATATGTCTGTGCACCACGTCTATAACTGATGCTCTCCCACTCAGAGGCCAGAACTGCGTGTCAGACCCCTTGGCCCCGGAGTTACAGAAGGTTGTGAGCTGTCCCTGGGTGCTAGGGATTGAACCTGAGTCCTCTGGAAGAATCTTCCCTTTCATGTCTGAGCCATCTCTTCAGCCTGAAAACTTTCCTGGTAAATTAACGAGCTCTATCATATTGCTTACACAATCTGTTTCAAGCAATGAAGTCTGGAGTTTTCTCTAACGACTTTAGAGCAAACAAATTCTATCTCCCTTGATAGATGGCAGCTAGGTCACTTGTCTTGCCTCTGACTTCTTCCACCCACACTGACATGATGTAAAGCAAGACTCTACCTCAGCAGAAGTCTCCTTCATGGCCAGCAGGGGCTCCAGGAGGTGGTTGTGAGGCACGCTCTTTCTGCTTGTAACAGCCCACCGCCTCTCCTTAGAGGAGCCCCAATCTTTAATACAAGAAATGTTCAATGATAGTTTTGCTGTGGTTCAACCTTATTCCCCGACAAACTGAGGCCATATCTTCCTTAAATAAAAAAGCTCTTTCTCTGGGAAAAGTGCCCAGAGATCGATGTGTTCATTAACTTTATAGGCTATTACTAGCTTACTTTGGATGATACCTACGCACTCCTATCGGTTCTTATTTTGCCTCCCTCATAGGTTGTGTGCCCTTGGAAGGCTGGAACTGCTCTCCTTATGGGCTGCCTGACATCCTAGTTCCTGAGATGGGTGTCTTTGAGAACAGTTCTGAAGCACAGCTCTTCTACACTTCTTCCCCGACTCTAACCTGCCTGGCTGACACAACCCTCCTCTGCCATGTGTCAGGAAAGAGGTTCCCCTTCTTTCTTTCTTTCCTTCTTTCTTCCTTCCTTTCTTTCTTTCTTTCTTTCTTTCTTTCTTTCTTTCTTTCTTTCTT
>NW_021620894.1:3402314-3406570 GCF_004785775.1 Grammomys surdaster | reverse complement strand
CTTTCTTTCTTTCTTTCTTTCTTTCTTTCTTTCTTTCTTTCTTTCTTTCTTTCTGTTTTTGTTTTTATTGTTGTTGTTTTTTCCGAGACAGGTTTTCTCTGTATAGCTGTGGCTGTCCTGGAACTCACTCTGTAGACCAGGCTGGCCTCGAACTCGAAATCCGCCTGTCTCTGCCTCCCAAGTGCTGGGATTAAAGGTGTGCGCCACCACCGCCCGGCTCTTTCTTTTTTTTCAAAGCTAATGCCCCACTTTTAACTGTGTTCTTAGTTTCATTCAATAAATGGGTGTGTGTGGGTGTGTATGTATGTGTGTGTGTGTGTGTGTGTGTATGTGTGTGTGTACGTGTACATGCTGATGTCCTAGGAGGCTAAGGGTGTGGGATCCCCTTGGAGCTGGAGTTGTAGACAGTTGTGGCTACCCAACATGGGTGCTGGGAACCAAACTTGGGTCCTTGCTCCACACTCTTGGCCATCAGACCTTCTCCTCAGTCCCTCATTGCTTTGGTGTTTCTTCTGCCTCATTTCTGTTCTCCTATCAGTCCACACATACACGCACAAGCTTGAGTTTCTATAATCTGAAGCATCCTCTGTACTCCTGGACCCAAGACTCACCTCCTGGGCCTTCCTTCCCCTTTCCAAACCAAGCTTCTGTTCCATTGCACCTTGACCTTGAAATCATTTGCTTCTGTACCTATTAACCAGGTCCTTACTAATCCTTGTATTATTTTTTTTAATATTTATTTATTTTATGTATATGAATACACTGTAGCTGTCTTCAGACACACCGAAGAGGGGATAGGATTTCATTACAGATGGTTGTGAGCCACCATGTGGTTGCTGGGAATTGAACTCAGGACCTCGGAAACAGCAGTCAGTGCTCTTAACTGCTGAGTCATCTCTCCAGCCCCTTGCATTACTTATTTATTGCAGAGAAAAGTCTGTCTAATTGATTTTTTTTTCTGCCCATGAAAACGCAGGTCCTCGGTCCAGGCATGGTGGCACATGTTTTTAATCCCAGCACTTGGGAGGCAGAGTCTGTGAGTTCGAGGCCAGCATGGTCTACAGAATGATTTCCAGGACAGCCAGGCTACACAGAGAAACCCTGTCTCAAAACAACAAAACAGCCCGGCGGTGGTGGCACACGGCTTTCTTTAATCCCAGCACTTGAGAGGAAGAGGCAGGCAGATTTCTGAGTTCGAGAGTTCGAGGCTAGCCTGGTCTACAGAGTGAGTTCTAGGACAGCCAGGGCTACACAGAGAAACCCTGTCTCGAAAAACCAAAAAAAAAAAAAAATCAAAACAAAACACTGGTTCTCATTAAAGATTCAGATACTGCATAAAGAAAATCAACCCAGGGACAGCCCACACAAAGCTTCCAGTTCCCTTGCTTTTAGCTGCTTGGGTTTCTGTACAACCACAAGAGGCCCCAGACCTAAGCAGAGTACTTTTCTTCTCTGCTACATGCAGCGCTGCTGGCCTAAGGGTTAACAGTTATCTACGTTGTTCTTTTAGGACCTTGGAGGCAGCACAACCTGACTGAGAGAACCAACTTTTCTCTTGACTCCATGTAAGTATCTTTGACCTCAGAGAACCCAGACTCTGTCCTGAGATCAGGCTCACGGTGACAGTTTTGAGTCTGTGCAAATGTCTGAGCACTATAAGGAGCCATTGAATTCCATCGCTATGGGCAAGCCAATCAGCCACTTTCCCCCATCCCCACCTATCTTTCTCAGATGTCTCAGACTACTCTGTGTCTTCACTCTGTAACTCTCTTGAGTCGCATCCCGGGGAAGGCAGATGCTTACCTGCTGAGTTTTCCATTTCTTCACATGGTTTGCTTCATAAATGTTTTTTTTTCCTGTGAAACCCGCCCTTTCAGTGGTCGGCGTGGCACTCAGTGGGTGAAACGGGCCTGAGGTGGTAACAGGAAAAAATAACTGGTTACCCCAGAATTCAGAATCAATCATTGTGGGGCCCGAGGATTCGAATTTCTCTACTGATTCCATGCTGGAAGCCAGAATACAGTAGCTGTATATATATATTTCATGGGCCCGGAGCGAGTGGGGGCTGGAGAGAGCTGGCCCAGAGCCAGCAGGATGCGTTTCGGGGGTGGGGTGGGGTGGGGGGGTGGGAGCGAGTGGAGCCGGAGCACGAGGGAGTAGGGAAGGAGGGAAAAATTGAGGATTTCCCCTTGTTTTGAAAACAGCATTTTAACCCTTGGTTCTAGACAGCTGGATTTTCCTATCTGCCTCAGCATAGAGTCTTGTTAGACTGTGTGTTTATATATATAAAATGTCGTGTTACAGAGAGGATGGATAGTTTCTCTCTTTCAAAAGCCCCATGACCTCCATTTTGTTTCCCAGTGGAAAGGGTGCATTTGAGGCTGCCCGATGAGACGGCACTCTAGACTTCACAGTCTAGGGAACTTACAGAACGGTTCCATCAGCATCTCAGTCCTCAAAACTCAAGCTGTGACTCACAGCCATCACCTCCCTGTACAGACGCAGATGTAACAGGAGCGTGTGTGAAGTAAGTCACTGGCTCAGGTCATGAAACTAACCGGCTATCTGGACAGCTGGACTAATGTGGCCACCTCAGGGTTCCTGGGGCTCTGGCTTATTATTAAACTGTCAAGGGCTTATTACATTTGACTTTGCTGGAAAACCCTGGGGTTGAAAGGAACGTTGTGATGGAAGACTGCCCTGGGTCCTTTATTCCAAGTCCCAATCTCTTAGGAAGTCCAGGACGAGGACAAACCAGAGTGACTCCTGTGTTTCTCCTCGGCTGAATAGTGCTGAAATGACAAAGCCCCGTGCATTCCGATGACTTTATCTGGAGAGGATCTTTTCTGCTGGATTTGCTGTGACATTAAAAATGAATGAGAGCAGGGACACTTCCTGCCCAGAGCTCAGAGGTAACTGACACGTGCCGGATCTAAACTTGCTTATCTGTGAGCAAAGCAACGCTTCTGCTCACCCAGGATTCAAAGGCCCCCAAGCCAGGCACATCCAGGCTGATGTGGAGACAACTGACTCAAGGGGAGGAAGGACACAGATTTCGATGTCAAGAAGGTAACCCGCTGGGCTGGAGAGATGGCTCAGCAGTTAAGAGCACTGGCTGCTCTTCCAGAGGACCTGGGTTCATTCAGTTCTAGCACTCACCTGCAGGTAGCTCCAGTTCCAGGGGATCTGACACCCTCATACACACATATGCAGGCAAAAATACCAATGCACACAAAATAAACATTGAAAAAAAAAGTAAGAAGGTAACCATGCCTTCTCCTAGTGTTTTTACTTAAGTCCAGGTTACTGGTCCATCTTCCACTCTAGGCTGCCAGCGTCACCTCTAGTACCTGCTCTGTACACAGAGATGTTTGGAGTGGATATGTGAATGAAATGAGAGTCAACGCTCCTCTCTCCTGTGCCCAACTGATGTGATGGAGAGAAGCTAAAAGCTCGCCACACCTGCTGTTCCCCTGGCTTTGTCGTTCACTAGGTGGGTGTTGCATGCTGCCGGGCAGAATTTTTCTGTAAGATACGACTGCGGTGAGGGGTTAAGATAGTCTGTGCAGGTTTGCTAGCACGGCCCTGAGCTAAAGGTTGGTGCTCAAGATGTACTGGTTTTAGGATGCTGTCCAGGGCAGGGATCCTGGGAAGCAGGTCCTCAGGTTTGCTAAGTACAAGGGGAGTGAGACGGACGCAATGCAAGGGAAGAGACACAAGGAAGGAGGGGAGGGAGTGGAGAAAAGAGGATGGTTTATCTGAAGTAGATACACCTGGGTGGGTAGGTTGAGACAGGTTTCTAGGGTCTCCAATGACAGGCAGGGCACTTGAACCTCATCCGGTGGGAACAGGGAAACCACAGGAGGCTCTGAGCAGAAGTGATACATTTAAATTGTGGGAGGAGAAGTACCGCATGACGACAACTCAGTCAAAAGACAGGTACACACTCCAGAGGGGACTTTGAGACAGCTTTTACAGGCAGTATTTTGAACAGTTTCCCCGGGGTGCATGCGGCTGAAGTGTTCTGCAACACTAAGTCTGTGGTAAAGGTCTAACAAGAGAGTGACTTGAGTCATACTGGGTAGGGCAATATGGATTGTGCAAGATTTAATCCTTTTTATTTGAGAAAGGGGGTAGGGGGAAGAGGGGGAGAGGGGGGGAGGGAGAGGGAGAGGGGTAGGGGGAGGGGGGAGAGAGGGAGAGGAGGAGAGGGAGGAGCAGTGAGAAAGGAGGGGGAGAGAGGGGGGGGGGAGGGG
>NW_021620894.1:3401476-3401914 GCF_004785775.1 Grammomys surdaster | reverse complement strand
GAGAGGGGGGAGAGGGAGGGGAGGGGGAGAGGGAAGGGAGGAGGAGAGAGAGAGGAGGGGGAGAGAGAGGGGAGAGAGGGGGAGAGGGGGGAGAGAGGGGGAGAGGGAGGGAGAGAGGGGGGAAGGGGGAGAGAGGGGGAGAGGGAGGAAGAGAGGGGGAGAGAATGAGGGGGATAGAGGGAGGGGGAGAGAGGGGGGAGAGAGGGGAAGAGGGAGGGACAGAGGGGGAGAGAGTGAGGGGGATAGAGGGGGGATGAGGGGGGAGAGAGGGGGGAGAGGGAGAGAATAGAGATCAAAGTTCTCACTATAGTGAAGTTTAAGTGGATTAGTCATATAAAATCCTGAATGTAGATTGACAGTTGTAATCTTCAGGGACCATAGGTAACAAGGATCTCTCTCTCTCTCTCTCTCTCTCTCTCTCTCTCTCTCTCTCTCTCT
>NW_021620894.1:3363783-3401466 GCF_004785775.1 Grammomys surdaster | reverse complement strand
TCTCTCTCTCTCTCTCTCTCTCTCTCTCTCTCTCTCTCTCTCTCTCTCCTGTACATTTAGCAGTCTTTATATATAATATATATGCATACGTATATGCATATACATATTCAGGATCATATAGCTCAGGCTAGCCTCAAGTCTCCTATGGGATACGATGAAAGCAGTGCTAAGAGGAAAACTCACAGCTCTAAGGGCATACAGAAAGAAACTGGAGAGAGCATACACTAGCAGCTTGACAGCACACCTGAAAGCTCAAGTCTCTATAGCTTAAAATGCTTTAAATTTCTTTTTAATTAAAATGTAAAGATTTGTTTCATTTAATGTGTATGGGTGTTTTGCTTGCATATATATATGTGTGTGTGCATCACATGTATGCCTCGTGCCCACAGAAACACTGGATCCTCTGGAATTGTAATTACCAATGGTTGTCCACCATGTGGGTGCTGGGAACTGAACCCGGGTCTTCTGTAAGAGCAAGGAATGCCCTTAACCACAGAGCCATCCCTCCAGCCTAAAATTCCTTTTTAAAATGTAAACGAATTTTTATTGTATGAGTATGGGTGTTTTGCCTACGTGTATGTCTGTGTACCATGTGCATGCCTGGTGCCCACAGAGGCCAGAAGGGGAAGGACAGATCCCTGCATTAGAGTTACAGATGACTGTGGGTGCTGGGAATTGAACCCAGGTCTTCTGGAAAAAACAGCCAATGTTCTTAACCACTGAGCCATCTCTCCAGCTCAGCCATGAGTGTCTGATCCTCCTGTCTCTGGCTTCCAAAAAAAAGCACATGCCACATGCCCACTGCATGCAGTGCTGGAGCTGAGCTCAGAGCTTCGTTCACAGGAGTCTGAAACTGCACCTACTGAGCTATCTCATTACTCTAGGCGACTTTTATGTTAGCAAAGGGGCAGCAAGTTCTTTAACACCAGATAAGAGTGATGTCAAACGATAGCAACAAGGCTAAGAAAAGGCGGAGAAAAAGAATAAAGAGAGAGGTAGGACTAGAAGTCCTTGCGGGGGGAGGCAAGTGAAGCGGGGCTGGCCATATTGCCGATGTGTGCTCTCCAGCCCTTGGCCTGGAATGCTGGACCAAGATTAGCGGGCTCCATCATTTCAGCTGTGAACAATTGGGAAGGAGACATGTTGGCAGAGTCTCCCCCGGCTTCACGTGGATGGGGGCGTCCTACTCATTTATCTCAGAGCCTTTTCCTTCTGGGGACTGTCATCTATGTCAGATCCATCTGGACACCCCAACTTTTTCTTTTTCTTTTTTTCCAAATGCCTTTGCCAAGAACAATATTCACCACATTGTGATGTGATAGGGCACACAGAGAGGAAACTGAGCGTTAGTTTTGGCCCCAGTGTCCTCATGATATTATTGGGTCCACTGAACAACCTAGTTTTCATTTACTTTCTCAACTATCTCACAGAGCTTGGTGTATATATGTATGTATGTATATGTATACATACATACACATACACACACACACATATATGTATGTATATACACACACATATATATACGTATATGTATACATATACATATACATATATATGTGTGTGTGTGTGTATCTATCTCAGGCACCAGAAGGGTGCTGTTGGACTTGTCACAAGACCTCCAGTGCCATGAAGATGAGGTCACACATGATGTGACAAAGAGGCAAGGTGATAGTTACGTGCCTACTGTGAAAGCCCCAGGACCTTGGTTTTGATCCCCCACACTCAGGGGAAAGCCCGTGTGTTAGTGTGAATCTGTAATTCCAGTGTTGGGTGGATCCCTGAGTCGAGGCTAGCTAGGGGGTCAGTGAGGGACTTTGTCTCAAAAACAAACGAAATGAGTTCGAGGCCAGCCTGTTCTATACAGTGAGTTCCAGGACAGTTAGGGCTACACAGAGAAACCCTGTTTCGAAAAACCAAAACAAACAAACAAACAAACAAAACAAAGCAAAACAAAACTGACAGGAAACAATTGAGGAAAACATGCAGTGTCAATCTCCAGGTTTTACACACGCATGTATGCACACGTGCGCGCACGTGCACGCACACACACCACACACACCAGAAAATAAAAACAAAACACGACTAGATGACAGAGTGAACTATTTCCTAGTTCCACAGAGCAAAGTTCACCCCAGTGAGACCCTTCCTGACGCTCTCTGACATTCGTTGTATTTTACATACTATGCTCTGGGCTGTAAAGCACTTCTGCTTGGAAGTAACTTGGGTTAAATATCCCTGTTTCTTCCGTAGTCAGACTTTCAAGCATGATTTCCAAAAGTGTTTTACCCCAGTTCCTGTGGTCGGTATGTTCGAGTCCCTGTCAAGTCCCTTTGTTGAAACTCTCATTCCCTAAGTGATGGCATTAGGAAGTGGGTGTCCTTAGGTGGTCCCAACTGGTGAGATTGTGGGTGTGTATGGTGTGTACCCCCTCTATGCCTCACGAAGAAACAGAGAGATCGCCCTCTACAGCTAAGGGGTGAGACTCTGAGGCCATTGAGTTTCCTGTGCCACCCATCCCCCTGCCAGCGGCAATAAGGCTGTAACTTAGGCCATCCAGCCTAAAGGTCTCCCTACAGCAGCCCCAGCTGGCTGGGGCTACGATTACAGCTCATCAGCTGCTGTAGCTCTCCAGTCCTCCCTGGAATGAAATCTTTCACTTTCATTGTCTCTAAGCCTCCAGGGAATTGAGGGTATCAGACTGGCCTGAATGAAATCTATAGCCTGGAGGGAGCAGGATGGGGCCACAGGCCTTAACCCTCCCGCGGCACTTAGACTAGGTGGACCTTTCCCCTCCCCTCTCCACTGCAAGGCATTTTGATTCTGCCCTTGCCTGTGGCACAGAACTGGAGAGAACTGCACTGGAGACAAGGGGGTGGGGGGGCTGGCTCCCCCTCTACTAATAAATGTTTGATTGATTCTAAATGAGCTGTCACTATGCCTTGGAGTGAGAATCACAAGCAGTGCCATAAGCGGACTGTAAAGTGACAGTCATGTGACCCGGCTGCCGCTCTGACAACAGCAGGGAGGAAGATGATTTAATTATGGGGAGGGGGGAGAGGAGGGAGGGGATGGCTTCTGGGAGGGGGATGGGTTTCTCATCGCTCATCGGCTCTCTCAGAGACCAGCTTTGTTCTGCTTTTTGACAGCCTTTCAGTTGTTTTTTTTTTTTAAAAAAAATAAAATCTTATTATTATGCTTAAACTGCACTGGTTTTGTGTCTCTAGTTCCCTTGGGAAAGAGTGACAAGGTGTGACCATCTGTCATCTATAGAAACCTGACTCTCGAGGAGCTTGGGCCAACTCTCCAAGCAGAGAGTATTTCCGTGGATTTTTTAGTTTTAGTGTGTGTGTGCGTGCACATTCACAAGGAGGCTGGAGGTTAACCTCTGCTCGTGAAGAACCACCCACCCACCCTGTTTTATGAAACAGGTCTCTCACTGGGACCAGGGGCTCATTCCGGCTGGGTGGCTACCTAGCTCCAGGGGTTTACCTGTCCCTGACTCCCCAGTACTGAGATGATAGTGACATGTCACCATGCCCAGCTTTTTAAGTGCTGGGGACCAAGCTTAGTCTTCATGGTATTGTAAAGGAGCTTTACCAGCGGAGCTAGGCCTCCAGTCCTGTTTTCTTTTTGCTTCTGATGGTTATCTTGGGGTTGTCTTACTAAGTTAAGTTTCTGAGATGCATTAACAGTTGCACTTTGCCTAACGCATCATTGCAAATGAGAGATGCATTCCCACAGGTAGCCTTTTGAAGGCAGCATCAGAGTCGAGTTACCTTCCTGGGATTCTGTGTAGGGGGCTTTTCATTCTCCATTCCTTAGGCCTTGGAGCGATTAGCTGCTTAAATTCTGCTAGCCTCATCTGAGAAGTGATGACACAGCTATGGCACAGTTTTTGGTACATGCACTTCCAGCTGCTGCTGTATGCACACCACCTCTGACAGGTGCTAGCTTTTATGAGCACGGACAGATGGGTGGAAAATGCCTCTGGAGACTGGAGAGATGGCTCAGTGGTTAAGAGCATTTGCTGCTCTTCTAGAGGACCCTAGGAGTATTCCCAGTACCCACATGGAAACTCACAACCATTGTAACTTCATTTCCAGAGAATCTGATGTCCTAGTAGGACCAACATGAGCACTAGGTAAGCATATGGTACACATATGTACACGTAGGTAAAACACCCATGCTCATAAAGAAATCTAAACACACACACAGACACACATGCACATGAACACACACACACACACATATTTAAAGACGTGTCAGCTTCCCCAATCCCTGGGCAAAGGGTCCCTAACTTAGAAGCCATAGAGCAATAGCCATCTTGCCTATGTTGATGATTCTAACAGCATTTGTAACACTAAATGTTACATATGATCTACCATATGTCCATCACTGCCTGAAGAAACAGAGGAGATAAAAAGGATTAAGGTTTCATATTATCACCAAAAAAAGGAGGGGGGGAGGGAGAGGGTTGCTACTTCAGCTGTATTTGGCTTCTGGGGAGAAAGGAATGGCGGCATGCTTTTGTTCCTGAAGGCTGGTTTGGGAATGAGACCGGCAGGAGGAGGTCTCATTAATACAAGCAGCTGGGGGCTAGGAAACACCATCCTAAGGCAACACAGCGGAATGTTCCAGATGTACTCTGGGAAGCACTTACGGGTAGAAGTTTCAGATCTGGGGTTAGGAAAAAAAAAATGGTCCTGGTTCAAATCCCTCAGCATATTTGCCCTGGGGTCATAGTCTGGGTGCATCATTAACTTCCTTAGTTTCTTCAGTGAAAATCTTCAAATTTTGACTTTGCCCCTCCTCACACCCCAGCCTCCCTCCTTTGTGATACAGAATCCAGGTTACAGTTCAAGCTGGCTTCCAGTCGCATAGGATCCTCTGTCTCCTGGTGCTGGGATGACAAGCACACACTAACTACCATGTTTAGTGATCACTTATTAATAAGACCCCGTGAGTTTTATAAGTCATGATATATGCAGAAATTGCTGTTTGCTTTTACTCCTGATGTACCTTCTAGAGGCAAGTAGGTACGTTTTTGAGTGTGAGCACCCTGGGAACAAGGACTTCGTCTTTGTCTTCTGCAATGTTCATCTCCCATAGCCTGTAGAATGGACCCAGCAGGGTGCCAAGCGATTTTTGACACCACCTGGTGGACATTCATGGAACTTCAGAGTCACAGCTCCAATAGTGCATTCTGGAACAGTGTTTGCCTTCCGCTGGTGAAAAATATCTTTCCATTTCTTGTTCTGACAAAAGACTTATATTTATCGAAACTCATAAAGGATTTGTCAGTCATATCCAACATCTATGATGTGAATGACCAAAGCCAAGCAAATTGAAATGCTCACCTTGACTCTTTTTTTTTTTTTTTTTTTTTTGATTTTTTGAGACAAAGTTTCTCTGTGTAGCCCGCTGTCCTGGAACTCACTCTGTAGACCAGGCTGGCTTCGAACTCAGAAATCCACCTGCCTCTACCTCCCAAGTGCTGGGATTAAAGGTGTGCGCCACCATTGCCCGGTTTCACCTTGACTCTTAAGAAGGGCTCTGTTTCCCATGTCAGCACACTCGAGTGCTCACAACTCCCGTGCAGGAAATATAACACCTGAGTCTCACTGACTAGGAGTTAATTGTGGTAAAGTCATTGAGATTCTATGACTTCACCTTGTGCTCTCTGAAGCACTCCTTAGCTGCAAGGCCAGACTCCAGGATTCCCAGGGTTCCCCATGGAAACCAGACGAATCCAGAGAACAGAGCTCAAATTTACAACTCAACATAACTTCAGCCTTGATTTGTCCTTCCGCTTTTCCCACCCCCCCTTAGGGCATGTTTACCTTATTTTTCATAGATCTGTGGACTTCGTCTCGCTTTTAGTTGAGCCTACTGTTTTCCTGTAGAGCAGGAAAAGAACAAAGGTCTTTCTTTCTGAACCCTAAGGCCAAGTATGGCAGCTCTGGCCTTTAATTCTATAGCACCAGAGACAGATCTCTGAGTTCAGGGCCAGCTTGGTCTACATACTGAGTTCCAGAAGAGCAAGGGCTATATATATATAGAGAGACTGTCTCAAATAACAAAACAAAAAAGAAAACAAACAAATAATTTTCTTAAGATGCCAAAGGATACATGTTCCAAATATGTGTGCCCATGTAAGCGGGTCTTCAGCTCCACCACCTGGAATTCGCCAATCTCAGAAGCTAAGTGTGTTCTGGCCTGGGTAGCACTTGGATGGTGAGAGTCACAGACTACTGAGCTTTCCTTCACTGCCTTGTGACTTCTGGAACCATTGAATGCATCAGGCTTGGGCCTGATGAAACGGGAGAGGCTGAGATGTGGAACTGGCCAGTAGCCGTAAGAGCTGGATTTGGCTCTCCGTGAAGTGAAGTGATGCCTTGTGGTTCCTCTTGCTCCCTGAACAGAAAGCCCCCATACAGCCCTGACCTCATTTAGGAGACATGGCTGAGTTGTCAAATTCCTGTGCATCAGAGAAATTGAAGAGGGCTTTGTGGGAGGGAGTCCTTAGTGAAAAATTTAGTGTTGCTGTAACATTTTTTGGAACTGTTAAAAAAGATGTTTGTATGACTTAAGACAGACTTTTAAATGGCAGCATGAAACATCTGCTTCTGAGGCAGACCGGTTCTTGTGGGTTTTCTAATCAGGAAAAAATTAGAAGCCGCCTCATGAACGCCCTGACTCAGCTCTGTGAGTCTCAACTGCCTTCACAGTGTGACTGTGTCTATTGCTTTTAACATCCGCAAAAGTCGACAGGACGTCTTTCACGTCGTGGGTCTCAGCACGAATGGGATCTGGTAAGAGTGTGGTATCAGCAGTTCCTCCTGCAACCCAGCTGCCAGGTCAGAGTCTGTCTTACTTATCTATTGCTGTGATACGCACCATGACCAAAAGCAATCTGAAGAAGAAAGTCAGTCTCTCTCTCTCTCTCTCTCTCTCTCTCTCTCTCTCTCTCTCTCTCTCTCTCTCTCTCTCTGTGTGTGTGTATGTGTATGTGTGTGTGTGTGTGTGTGTGTGTGTGTGTGTGTGTGTGTATGTGTATGTGTATGTGTATGTGTATGTGTATGTGTATGTGTATGTGTGGGTAGGCAGGGGTTATATGCTAGATGTCCTGGAACTCTGTAGACCAGGCTAGCCTCAAACTTGCCTGCTTCTCCTCTCGAGTCCTAGAATTAAAGATGTGTGCACTCTTTCTGTCTCATGCTATGTCTTGTAATCCATCATCCAAGAAAGCCAGGACAGGAACTCAAGGCAGAGACCTGGAGGCAGGAATTGATGCAGAGGCCACAGAGGAATGTTGCTTACTGGCTTTCTCCTTGTGGCTTGCTCAGTCTGCTTTCTTATAGAACCCAGGACCTAGGGGTGACATTCCCCACAGTAAGTAAAGCCCTGCCACAGCAATCATCAATCAATCAATAAAAAACAAAACCAAACACAAACCACACCCACAGGCTTCCCACAGGTAAGCTAGCGGAAGCATTTTATCAGCTGAGGTTCTATCCTCTCAAGTGACTATACCTTGTGTGAAATTGACATAAAACTGTCCAGCATAGAGGCCTCCTGGGTGGCCTAGAAATTTGTCTCCTTCTTAGAGGTTTCAAGCTAGAACCCTGAGTGTCTTGAACACCAGAGATTTTCCATGTGTGGTAGAAGCTGTGTCATGAGAGGAAAAACATGGACAAAAATCAGCCCAAGTTGAAGGTCGATTTTCACTTACTCATCAGCATAGTAATGCTTTTTTTTGTTTTTGTTTTTGTTTTTTCGAGACAGGGTTTCTCTGTATAGCCCTGGCTGTCCTGGAACTCACTCTGTAGACCAGGCTGGCCTCGAACTTAGAAATCCGCTTGCCTCTGCCTACCAAGTGCTGGGATTAAAGGCATACACCACCACTGCCCGGCCAGTAATGGGTTTTATTCCAACATTTTCATCTGTGTGTATAGTATGTTTTGGTCATTTTCACCTGTATTAGGTACTTTTTTCCTGTTGCTATGGTAAAAGTCTACCGTCAAGGAAACTTATAGAGGGTTTTTTTTTGGCTTATAGTTCCAGAGAGAGACGGGGGAGAGAGCAGAGAAGAGTCTATCATGATGGAGCGACAAGCAGCAGGCATAGTGGCCAGAAAACAGAGCTGAGGGCTCACACCTGTTTGTTGTTTGTTTGAAAAAAGATTTGTTTATTTCATTTATATGAGTACACCGTCTCTGTCTTCAGACACACCAGAAGAGGGCATTGGATTCCATTACAGATGGTTGTGAGCTACCATGTGGTTGCTGGGAATTGAACTCAGGTTAAGAGCCGTCAGTGCTCTTAACCACTGAGCCATCCCTCCAGCTCTCAAGGGCTCACACCTTTAATAGCAAGTGCAGAGTCGAGAGGGAACCGGAAATGAGGTGCAGCTTTTAACCTCTTAAAGCTCACCCTCAGTGATGTACTTCCTCCACCAAGGCCACCCCTTCTACATTTCCACAAACAGTACACAAACTGGGAATAAATGGTCAACTGTCTGAGCCTATGGGGGCCCGGAGGGGACATTTCTCATTCAAGTCACCACACATCTCAGTTAACCATCCTTGTCTCCCTCCTGGAGCTGAACCTTTTCTTCTTAACTCGTTTTCTTTTCTACTTTAATGTCCTTGCCCCCTTTCTCTCTCTTCCCTTTGTGGTACCTCAGTGAGTTTGATCCAGGGTGCTTATCGGAGTGGATTGGTGTTTCCTGTACAACCTGTGGCATTTTCTGTGATGGCACCACGACCAAACACACTAATTCTTAACGCTCTTAAACCCTTTCGTGTCACACAGTCAGAAGAATGTAACTCAGCACTGACTATACTGCTAACTGCAATTATATTCAAATTCTTATATGCCTTAGTCATTTAGCAGAATAGACGGTGAGCATTTTGAGTGCAAAGATCCAATCTTAAATTTATCTTGTCTCCTCCAAAGTCCGAGCACGCAGCTCGCTACATCCGACTCAGTCCCTACCTATCAGACACTCGTAACCCCAGACTTACTTGGTTTGGCTGACTTAGTGTTTAGTACTGTCTTGCCTCAGAACAGTGGTGTGCGAGGCTAATGTAAGGAGGGTTTTGACGTAAGCACCTGAGCCTGGAGTGATGTCATATCCCTGCTTACCGCACATGCTTGAGTGTCTTTCCTGGAGATGTGAATGTCCACCCCTGATTGAAACCTGTTTGCTTGGGGGTTTCTTCCTGTTAACTGTTCTCTACTCACGCTCTGTTATTATTTGAAAGTACCGCTCTGATGCTACCTAACATCTCTGTGGAAACTTCCTCACATACCACAATTCCCCTTCCTCTGTGTGCCAGCACCTGCCCTCACCGTGCATCCCCAGGTAGCAGATTCACCGCTCTTTTCTCATTTCTGCAGCTACTTCTCCTCTCTAACCAAGTGGTCTTAGTCATGTTATATAACGGAGACAAAATAGCTCACAAAAGCAACTTCCAGGTTTGTTTTGGCTCTCAGTTCATGGATACCATCCTTCAAGGCAGCAGGGGTTTGAGGCGGCACCTGGTCAGGTTGCCTCTGCAGCTGTCAAGCAGAGAGCAAAAACAAAACAAAACAAAACAAAAAACAACAAAAAAACCCCTGCTGTTTATTGTTTCTTCTTAGTATGCACTATAGAAACTCAGGCCAGGCCGGGTACTCCTATCTCAGTGAACCTGCTCAAGGCTATATTCCTAGGCATGTCCAGAAGATGATCTATCTAAATAATCCTTTACAGGCATACCTGGAGGCTTGTCTCTGAGATGGTTTCAGGTCTTGTCAAGTTGACAATATTAACCATTACATAAGTTATTCACCCATTTTTTTTTTGACAGGTGCTTGCAAAAGTACTTTGTAGCCTCACTGCTTGTATACAGAGTAGACGATACATATGTATTACAATGTATAAGAAAATAAGTATTTGTAGATCAGTAAGCTTGATACTCATTGATCCGGGACACATTCCTCAGAGAAAGCAGCAGGTTGTCAGGGCCATCTTGCCTTTTCTCAAATCCGCATTTGTCTTTTAACTATAATAGGATCTCTTAAAAATAAATGAAGGAAGGAAGGAAGGAAGGAAGGAAGGAAGGAAGGAAGGAAGTGTATGGGTGTTTTGCAGTAGTACCTGCAGATGTCAGAAGAGGGTCCAGAGACCCTTGGACTGGAGTTATAGATGGTTATGAGCCACCATGTAGTTGCTGGGAACTGAGCCTTAGCCACTGAGCCGTCATCCCTGCCTTCATGGACCTCTTTTTATTCTTCATCTTTTATAATCCCAGTGTAACCCCCAAGAGACCTCCAAACCTTGACTATATATAGCCCTTTATCCCCTGCAAAAGACACCATTTACTGCTAAGCATCTGTCTGTAGTCTTTTGAGCGAGTGAGCTGTTTATCTGCGTTTAGTTCAGTTGCAGGAGACAGACTGCAGCGAAGATGGCATTCGACATGCCTGGGAGAACTGTATTCTTTACCAGATGATCATTAGCGTCTGCTCTGCACGGTGAACTGAGTCACGGCAGCTACGGTAGCTCGTGACTCTGCCTCTCAGGAATTTTCATCTGTTGAAGAACTGCACACATAGGAATGTTTAAATAATTCAAGGCATGGTCTATAGTGCACAAATGTCACTTAAGCGCTACAAATTCTAAGCAAGGAGTTGTCTCTAATGAGCGAGAGTAGGGGGTGGGGAAGGCTTTTTAGCAGAATAAGGGCTGTTCTGGGTTTTTAGCTGATGGTGAGATGAAGCAGAGAAGATACATTGTGAGCAGCGGGACGAGGAAGACTAAAAAGCTTTAGAGTCCTTAGAGTCTCACGCCATTATTTCGCCGGTTTCTGAATCTCCTGGAGATGTACCTGTGGCATTGCCCTGAAGATTGGATCAACAGGATATGCCTGACGTTGAACCTGGCGTATGCTAGATGATCAGATGATCACTGGTTGTTCGCTTGCTTTAGAGGAACTGTCAAAATAACGTAAACGAAGATGCCAGTAGGAATGGCTGGCTGGTAAAAGGGGCATTCCTGTGCTTCGCCTGGTGGAAGGCTCACCGCCCGAGTGGTTGGGCTGCACGCACTCAGCTTCAACATAGGGGGCAGCACTAAGCGCGTTAATGAGGCTTCCGCTTTTTCCAGTTTCTCAGTTGAAGAATACACAGGCTGAGGCGCTGGAAGGAGTGAGTGGCAGGAGAGGGGCGTGGGATGGGGGATGGGGTGGGGAGTAGGGTTGGAGGGGGCGCCCAGTCTCAGCTCCGCTAATTATGCCCGCTGAGATTTTGCCGTCAACTATTTGAGAAGTACTTAACATTTTTTTTTTTTTAAAGTAGACTTCCTTTCCTGATTCCAAAATCAGGAAACCCTGAAATACTAAAATACTGAAGTGACTCTAAAATCTAAAATTGACAGTATTGAAGATCCACGTGGACTTAGCTCCGCCATGCTGTCCAAGGCCGGCAGTTCTGCTGCCCTGAGCCCAGAATCCCAGCATGCCACAGTTAGAAACCACTCACAGGAGGATAGACTGACTGACAGGTTGTGTGTGGCGGATGAGCTCCTACTAAATACTAGGAAGATGCTAATTTTCATTGTCTTAGCAAGAGATCAAAAAATATAATAAAACCTTTTCTCTGCACAGCTGTTACAGGGTGGTTGGTGAGCGAGCCAATGGTGTTCTTAATTAAAAATTTCATTTTCCTGAACATATTGGGATGGTTAATAAGCCGCTTTGGCAAGAGGAAGGAGTGAGAGACATATCTTACAAATTACATATATTCTGCTATTTTAATCTATAAGCAACCCCAAACCATATTTAAAAACATGTTTGTGTATCAGAGGAGAGTGTCTGTGTGACTTTACCTTTCAACTTATAGGCATACACAAATAAAAATCACACACACACAGAGGAAAACATACACACCTATGCATACATTCAAGTAGCATGACAGATCAAAAGGCAAAAGAAGAATAAGCTTCACGTTAGAAAGATACCTCGTGAAGTCTGTTTAGAGCTGTTAATTAGGCAGGGGAGTCTAGCAGGGCTGTCGGAAGACTGCACACCAGTTGGTTAAAGCTGTTTTAAATAATCCTCCTGCCAAGCAGCCACCGCTACTCCCAGCACGGTCCCCTTCGCAGAAGGCAAGGAAGTCTTTTGTATCCCAGGAATCATTAGAAAGAAGGTCTTTCGAAATGGATGTGTCACTGAATTCTATCAGGGAACAAATCAATCCACTGAGCTCTTAAATCTACTTCCAGTCACTCGTAAAGGTTCCAATACACTTCTGAACACCCAAGTCTGCGTGGATGGATATATTTAACAATAACTCAGTCAGAGTGAACTGGATTTATTGAGGGTCTAGGATGTACCCAGCTGCTTTTGCCCGCTGAACCACATGAAGACAACTAGCACACAGTCTCTAGTCTTAAGGAAGCACAATGATGGAGACAAAATAAGGTCTATACTCTCTCAGGGTATCACAGCCCAGACCCTGCTGGAGGAGCAGGTAACTGTGGGGCGGAACCTAGACAAAATGCTAACAAACAGACTAGCAGTTATAGCAGTCATAATCCAGCTAGGAGGTTGAAGAGCTGCTCCCTGCTTCCTAGGCCCTCTCACAGATCTCTTCCAACCTCTTCTGCATCCCCAAATCTGTCACTTAACTCCAACTCTCCCAATGAATGTACCCCCAACTCCAACTTGTCCAACACACTGCTACTGGGCTCATCTTCCTAGCTCAAAGGCAGGCACACCGGATGCTCAGGCTCCGAGCCTTTGTGTGGATTTCGGTTACCCACAAACCTGGTCCTGTGTCCTCCACAGCTCCGCTGTGAATGACTGCGTCAACATCACTAACACAGCTCCTGGATCCAGCATCCATCCCTCTGACATAAGGTTACCTCAGTCATACTGCGCTCCGACCCACCCACACACATACCAACCACAAACCTCAGAACCCAAATGTCCACTGTCTGACTAATAAAAAGGTAACACTTTCATTTGGAGACAGAAACCTAAATGCCGCGAAATGCTTTAAGCATTTTCTCAGGCCCTTAAACATCTGTTTTTCTGCTTTTTTAGATTTATAATTTAAGGGAGATAGAGCTCGGGGAATTCTGAGCCGTTGAAAGCTTAAAAACCAAACAAAAATTAAAAAAAAAAATAAAAATAACCTCCAAACCACCAGCCTTTGCCATGAATATTCCTCTTTTTCAAATACAAAAATAGTAAGGGCGTTCTGGTCTAAATAATGCATGGTGTTCTATTCTGTAAAGGCAAGTCAAAACTCTGGCGGCTACCTCATCTCAAATGCCTGCTGGGCTCTGCTTGGTGCAGAGGTCTCTTCAGGAGTTGCACGTTTCCCCATTCCACCAGGGCAGCCTCCGTGAGCCTCAGATCCTGACAGTGATTAGCAAGCTTTCCAGCGTGCTTGCCCTTTTGCTTTCTGTTTGAAAAAAAAAAAAAATGCTTATGTTTGCACTTTTTCCCTCCTTATTTCAGTTGACCAGCGCTTCTTCACCCTGGCGCTAGAATGTCCAGCAGGAACTTTGCAACCAAAATCAAATCCAGGAGCCAAGATTCACCAGCTCAGATGGCCTCTGGGAGTCCTCGGTTTCCTATTGAAAAATGGAAGTAAGGATATTTACTTTTTAGGAGTTATAAAGATTAAGTACTGATATTAGAAATTATCTCTAGTTTGAGCTCTTATTTGCCGATGCAGGGCAGGTTTATTTCTGAATATGCCAGAGGAAATAGGGAATAGACACACAAGTCCTATACTGTTGTCAACATAGCCCTACTGTCCAACAGACAGCATCAGCACTTCCCAGAGCAAGTTAGAAGAGCCAAATCTCAGGCTGGGTCCTAACCCTACTACTGCAGACACTGTGGACAGGACACAAGCCCCGTCCCCTGTTGGTACGTTTCTTTACCTAGTTCTCTTTGGGGTCACAGCTTCCCAATTCTACTCATATGAAAACACACTGTGGATCTCCGTGCAGGTGCCAGTTATAACCAGGAAAAAAAAGGTGTGCATGCCTGCGCATGTTTTACTGTTATTGCAGTGATAATCTTTATTTCAGAAGCCTCTAGGTCTGGTCCTGTCATTTATTATCTTTCCTGGTAAAGCTGATGGTTTGGGAGCTGGGCTTTAGGAGTAGGTAGGGACCCCTTCCTATGATTTGCTCACACCTGAGCACTGAAGATGTCCTGAATCTCAGACTTATAAATAACAACCCTAATGTCCTTCCCTGGAGGGACCTTTATCTGGGGGTAGGGCTTTTCTGTCTTTAGGGGTGACCTGGAAAGGCTGAGCTGGTGGTAGGACCTCAGGCTTATGAGTCAGGATTTTCTTGCTCAGAGAAATCTTACCACCCTCTTTATTTTTGATTGGTTATTTGCTAAGGGGCAGGACCTCCCGTAGTCCAGGCTGACCTTGGATACTGACCTCTGCCAAGCAACTTCCTTCTGCTACCAGGGCTGGGGATTGGTTAGATACTGCCCTCTTGTGGAAAGTTGGTTTCACTGGCTTCAGATGGAAACAGAGAGGCCTGCCACTGGCTTAGCGCAGAAGTCCTTGGGTTGCTGACAAAATGGCTACAGGATGCTTCTCTGTTTTTCTCCTTTCCTTGGACCTCTCTTGCCAAGTGATTCTTCATGAACTCCATGCTAATTTGGGGTGACACAAGCATTTTACAAACATTACTTACTCACCTGTAGCTGAGTGAACCAGAAGTGTATAGCATTTGACACAACAGTCATAGTCTGCTAATACACAAGGTAAGTCTCGCCATTACGTTCTGTTTTTAACTGTTCAGGATTAGTCAGGTAGCCAGGCAGTGGTGGCACATGCCTTTAATCCTAGCACTTGGGAGGCAGAGGCAGGCGGATTTCTGAGTTCGAGGCCAGCCTGGTCTACAGAGTGAGTTCCAGGACAGCCAGGACTACACAGAGAAACCCTGTCTCAACAAACAAAACAAAACAAAATGAAACAAAACAAAAAAAGATTATTCAGGTAATATGCTAATTTTAGAAAAACATACAAATGACACCTGCAACCCTGTCATTCACCAAATAAATAATTTGCTATTTATGTGTCAATTTGTGGACCATTTCTCTCAGTATTTCTATTTTGGTACTTTTCCCTATTTTTGCTTAAATTCTGCTCACATATCTTTTTTTTAATAGAGAATCTTTTTTAAATTTATTTATTGTATGTAAATACACTGTAGCTGTCTTCAGACACCCCGTAAGAGGGCATCAGATCTCATTACAAATGGTTGTGAGCCACCATGTGGTTGCTGGGATTTGAACTCATGACCTCCAGAAGACCAGTCAGTGCACTTAACCACTGAGCCATCTCACCAGCCCCCTGCTCACATATCTTAAGATCGAGGATGCAAACAGAGCTAAGACACATCTTGAATTCTGGCATCTGAGAGTAAGAGGCAAAGGCAGGTGGATCTCTGTGAGTTCAATGCCAGCCTGGTCTACAGAGTGAGTTCCAGTCCAGCCATGGCTACATCGTGAGACCCTGTTTCAAAGAATAAGGAGAAGGAGGACAGTAAGAAGAGGAAAGCAGGGCTGGAGAGATGGCTCAGCAGTTAAGAGCACCAACTGCTCTTCCAGAGGTCCTGAGTTCAATTCCTAGCAACCACGTCGTGGCTCACAACCATCTACAATGGGATCTGATGTGCCTGAAGACAGCTGCAGTGTACTCATATACATAAAATAAATAATAATTTTTTTAAAAAAGAAGAGGAAAGTGAGGGATGGGGCTTGAGGGAGGGAAACAGTGTCAGACCCTCAACCTTGCTGACTTAGTCGTTGGACTTGGTGCCTCGAGGAGTGTTGCAGTTGTCCTTGGCAACATGAGCCATCCCCTTCATAGCTCGGCTAGGTCATTTACTCACCCCTCCCTCCACACTTCTTTTTGCTTCTCTACCTTTCAGCGGCTCTGATGCCCTTCCCTTTTGCCTTTAACCTCCTTCTTCATTTTCCGTGGAGGAAAAAGAAAGGGAAGAAAAAGAAACCCCAGTACCTATTATTGTCTGGGATAAGAATCTGTTTCCTTGATTCTCGGCTAGGAGTCTACAGCTCAGCGCTTTAGGGTGATATTTTACTTGACGATCAATAAAGCTCGTCCATTTCAGAATTATTAACCCTGGGTCTGCCATTGAAGTTAAAATATTTTTTTTTTCTATTCATTCAACATCTGAGTCACACCTTTTGTTCATCCGTTCAGCTCCTATTCATCACTTAAACCATATCCACAAAGGCTCTGTTCTTGGCTCTGGGTTGGGTGTGGGTGTGGGGTCGAGCCTTATATGTAGATGGAAGGGGTTTAAGTGAGGAGGGAAGGGAAAGGCGAACATGATTAGCTTTAGACTTTCTGGTGAGCTTTGAGACAGGGCAGTAAGGCGATAGGGAGGTTGATAGCTCCATTGACTCTGTAGGGGAAGGCTGTTGGGAGCCGACTCCTAGCAGAAAGCTATCTTTACAGCCACCTCGAGCCATATACCCTGACAAGAGACTTGTTTTCAACAGCCCACAACAGCTGAGCACACTCTGATAAACATTTTGTTTTTCTCACATATCTTGTTTTGCTGTTTAGTGTCCCCAGCTGGAAGGCGCACGTGGCATAGTGCCTTCAGCTGTGCTCCCCTGCTTTTCCACGAGGGCAAGGCATGTGGTAAAGTGTATAAACAACCCAGAGTTTCCTTTCAATAAAAGATAGAGACTTGCCGGGCGGTGGTGGCACACACCTTTAATCCCAGCACTTGGGAGGCAGAGGCAGGTGAATTTCTGAGTTCGAGGCCAGCCTGGTCTACAGAGTGAGCTCCAGGACAGCCAGGGGTACACACAGAAACCCTGTCTCAAAAGAAAGAAAGAAAGAAAGAAAGAAAGAAAGAAGAAAGAAAGATAGAGACTTGATCAGACTCTGTCTTGTCTCCATCCTTCGAGTCTCTCGCCCCTCCACCCCCACTCTCTCTTGCTAGACCCTGACCTGCGGACAGGAGCAGCAGCTAGGGCTGGTACAGAAGGCTGTTTGGAATAGCTGCCCTTTTGAATGGGAGCTAAATAATGAGAAGAAACCAGCAGTGTGGCATCCCAGGGTAGAGCCTCCAGGCAACACATGTTCTGTGCTGGGAATCAAACTCTGAGGGAGCTGCGTTGGGGACACTTGAGGTCACAGCAAGAGGAACAGAGGGAGGGTAGGATTAGGGAGGGAGGGGCTGGTAAATTCATTTTCTCTGCTTCCCTCTCTCTGCCCTTCTTCCTTGGTGGGGCTGAGGATGCAATTAGGGAAGCACTCTGCCAAAGAGCGACATCCTGGCTTCAGTCCTTACCCTAGCTGTGAGTAGAGGGACTCTATTCTTTTAATAAGATCTTACACAATTCAAAGGTCATCCTGACTGCTGGATTGTAAGGGGACAGAGAAGGTAGCACAGACAGTCAAGAATGAGGATTTTATTTATTTATTGGATTCTCCTGGAACAGGTGTTAGAGATAGCTGTGAGCTGCCATGTGGGTGCAGGGAATCGAACCTGGGTCCTCTGGAAGAGCAGCCATTTTAACTGCTGAGGCATCTCTCCAGCTGCCGAGCCATCTTGTTTGAGGCAGTCTAGCTAAATAGTCTAGGCTGGCTTTGAACTTAGTGATCCTTACTGTCACAGCTTCTTAAGTACTGGCATGGCAGGGATGCACTAAAGATTTTGTGACAATGCAGGTAACACGGGGAGGGGAACCCTGTTTCTTAGCTTTTCAACAGTGCTGGGGGCAGTGGGACTGAGACAATTTCAGAAAGAGGAACGATTTGATTTTTGGCATGCACAGCTCCAGTGGTTTCTGACCCTGTTACTTTGGGTTTGCGGTGACAGTAATGTACCACGTACATCATGGTGGAACACGTGGTAGGGGAGAAAGCTGAGAGAGACAGGAAAAGGTTGGGATCCCACCAGCCCCTTCAGAGTCACAGCTTGTCCTCCATTACCCATTCATGTCACCCCAGGGGCCATTTCAACATGACCAGTATTTTTATAAGACAGATAATCAGAAACACATGGGCAGAACACTACGAAATGGCAGGTTCTAAGGACTGCCAAACAGTGCTGAACACCACCCCAAGCTAGAGAGACACAAGGCAGGGTTTTCCGTCACCCAGTTCAGACAGAGTTTGCTGCTTCCAGGATCCGTGGACTGCTGGCTTCTAGAACCACGAGGAATGATGACAACCGGTTCGTGGCACTTTGTTACAACACACTTAGAGATGGGGAGAAGAGCCAGGGTGAGCAGTATGATAGCAGGAAACATGACCCAAGTTCAAGCCTGCAGCCACAGGTTAGAGCATCTAAAAAGACAAAGAAAGGCTGCCTTCTACCCAGGCGGGTCATCCTTCATGTGGATTGTGTCATTCACTCTGTAGAAGTAAATTTGACAGGATGTCGACAGGATGTTTTTCCAGACTCGGAGGGCAGCTTAGGATCTGACACATTGATTCCTAGGGTCTTGGAACTGAGAGGAGTTATTTTAGCTCACAGGACTTCTATTCATACATCCGGTTATCCATTCACGTAAAGGTAAGCAGCGTTCCGGGCTGGCTTTGGCTCCTGTTCCACATGCAGTTCATTTATCTTCAGTCAAGCTTGCCTCTGCAGCCCCAGATCTGTTGCTACCTCTGACTCACTTAGTGAACACCAGAGCTCAGCATCTCTGTCCAGCATTGCTCTGCCTCCCAGGCCTGCAGCCTGTCCCGCACCCTTCTCAGAGAAGGACCCCTCTTCTGTTTGCTTGCAAGTATAGGTCTAACTCTCTTGGGGGCCCTAGAAGCCCCCTGAAGGCAGAATCTGGGCCAGCTCTTCAACCTGGAATTCTGATTCTGTTCTCAGTGGCCTTCACTGGGGTGAACAGATACCCCACTCTTGCTTTTCTGTCCAACAGAAGAACAAGACTTACTTTCCAGTTTGTCTTAAAGTAACTCTCCCCGTACCATAAAAATCTCAGTTGTACGAACACTGTGGGTTCTGGGGAGAATATTTTAGAAATCAGAACAACACTGTCGGATGTGTGCTTGCTTACCTTTAAGTTTGTGTGTGCACGTGTGGCCGAGTATGTCCATGCGTATATAAAGATGATGTATGGTGAATGCACACATGGATGTGAATGCATGCTCATGTGTGTGTGTGTGTGTGTGTGTGTGTGTGTGCACGTGCGCGAGCGCATGTGTAGAAGCCAGAAGAGGGTATCAGGTGTGAAGGGACCAGTATCAGCTCAAGACACCCCAAGATTAAGTTCTCAGGACAGAGGAGATTTATTTGACCTAGAAGGACAGAGGATAGGGAATAAGAGACAAAAACAGGAGATAGAGGATGAAGGAGAGGGGAGAAAGGAGCAAGGGAGAGGGAGAAGGGATATTTGTCCCAAAGGGCGGGTCTCTGGATAGAGAGGAGACAGACATGGCCCAGAGGCAAATGGCAGTTTATAAAGGTACAAGGGGGAAGCCCTGTGTTAGGATGAGGTGTTTAATTTTAACTGGGCATGTTAATTAGTGAGCCAAAGGGGACTTGTGATTGATGGACTTTAATGCTTTGCTAGCTGGACCTCTGTGGTCAGCCTCAGGAGGAGGAAGTGGCCAAATAAGGGGAAAGACCTTGGTAGGGCTAGATTTAGGATGTAATAGAAGGTTTTTGATTGAGGTAGAGGAGATGGGGTGGGGGTAGTGAGAAGGGAAAGGCCTGCCAGAGCCACGTTTGCCACGCTCAGACTGGGTAGCGCACCTTTAAGTTGTCCTGTTCTTTCTCTCACCCTTCCCTCAAAAGACAGTTTCTTACTGAACCTGGAGCTAGGCCGGCAGCCAGCAAGCCCCGCCTGACCCTCGTGTCTCTGGCTGTCCCCTCAGTGCTGGGCTACAGGTGAGAATCGCAGACATGGGCTCTGGGGATTTGGATCCTGGTCCCCATGTCTGCATAGCAAGTGCTCTCAGTCAGCTGTCTCCCCAGTCCCAAGTGAAGCAAAAAGCAAAGCAGAAATAGTGTGTCCAGTGGCCCTTGAGAAGGTATTGGTTCTTTGTCCCCAGACATATAATCTGAAGATTGATCTTACCTGTGGCACTCCTCTCTCCTCACGAACCAGGGTAGAAAACTGGGTGTCATAAAATAATGGAAGGGAGTCATTCCATCCCTAACTTGAGGCTTTAAAATAATTATATTTTTTCCACTCTTCTCTCTCCCCTTCCGTACCTCTCTTTCGGTTATGGATTGGATAAATGTACCACTCAGAATTCAAATGCTGAAGACATCTAACCCCTAAGGTGACATTACTTGGAGGATTTGAAAAAGTGATTCGTGTACCTGAATTCCCAGGAAGGGGTTCAATGACAGATTGCTATCCCGACAGGAAAAGGAAGAGAGACCAGAGTTCCCTCTGCCATCTTGTGCAGGATAGCAGCTGTCTGGGCACTAGGGGAAGATTCTTGCTGAAGAATTCAACCTTTGGCACTTAGATTCAGTCTCCAGAAAGTCACAAATTGTGGGGGAGCGGATGGAATACTGAGGGAAGATGTATTATTGGCATGGGCCACAGTGATATCAAGGACCCAATGTCCTAGAACCATGGGCATTGTCAAACCTTCCCCTGGTCAGGCTCACGGAAGGACAAAAGACTTCCTTTGGTTCACATGGGGATGTTGAGAGTGTCTGCAAAAAACTAGTAACCACAGCTTCCTATTTCAGGGTGACTGAAACTTGAGACTGCACCCTATAGAGACCTCCCACAAAGACCATCTGTGCCATCCTTGTGATGACAGGGTGATTGGTGCTAGGCACCCTCTATCATAGTGAGCACAGCCCACTGGATCTCAGTTTCTCTGCATGTGTGATCTGTGTCCTATCCTCTTTGTCTGGTATACTGGTTATGTCTGTTTATCTTTCAGTGTTTTCCAAAGGATCCTATCTATCTTTAGCCTCTCACTTGAATACACGACTGAGAATACATATATATGGAGGATATGCCTTAGACCCAAGCTCCTTCCTTAGACATCCTATTTTTGACTTTCCAGCAAGCTGCTTGCTCAGATAATCACTGCAATTGCAAAGATGTAAGAATCAACCATTGAATTAACTGCTTTTCATCCCAAGTGTCGGGGAATTTCCAACAGGTGAGCATGAATCGCATGCCGTCACCATGGCAACAAGAGCAGGCAGGTCTGATGTAGCGTTCTCATCTCTCCCGTTCTCTTCTGCCCCTACACTCACATCATCTGATACATCACTCTGCATCCAAATTTATTCTTCAATGGTGTCTTAGTCAGGATTTCTATTGCTGCAATAAAACACCATGACCAAGAAGCAAGTTGGGGAGGAAAGGGTTTATTCAGCTTACACTTCCACATTGCTTTTCATCACCAAAGGAAGTCAGGACTAGAACTCACACAGGGCAGGAACCTGGAGGCAGGAGCTGATGCAGAGACCATGCAGGGGTGATGCTTACTGGATTGCTTCCCCTGACTTGCTCAGCCTGCTTTCTTATAGAACCCAGGACTACCAGCCCAGGGATGGCACCACTCACAATGGACTGGGTCCTCCCCACTTGATCACTAACTGAGAAAATGCCTTCCAGCTGGATCTCATGGAGGCATTTCCTCATCTGAGGCTTCTTTCTCTGTGATGACTCCAGCCTGTGTCAAGTTGACACAGAAAACCAGCCAGTACAGATGGTCTCAGGATAAAGACCTAGGAGTTAAGACAATCTTCCCAATAGAGATAGAGATAGAGATAAGGGGATATATATCAGTAATCCTTCTGTTGCCAAAACAGACACCTGCCATGATATATAAAGACAAAAAGGTTTGTTTTTCTTCTAGATTTAGGAGTTCCAGCTCCAGGTAGTTGACCCCTTTAGGCCTGTGGTGGGTGTGTACACAGGAGTGAAACTACTTACTTTATAGTCAGCAGCAAAGAAGAGAGAGAAGAAGCTGGGGGTCCCACAATCTCCTTTAAAGACACACCCCCACTCACCCAAAAATGCTAGGCCTCACCTCTGTTTTGTTTGTAGAGTGATATTTTTATTCAGATAAGATCTCATATGGTTGGTCTGGAACTCTCTATTGTAGACCATGCTGGCCTCAAACTCTCCATAGTGATGGGATTAAAGCATTCCCCCCCTCCCCACACACAAATAGGCCTTACCTCTTTTTTTTTTATTTTTTTGGTTATTGGAGACAGGGTTTTTCTGTGTAGCCCTGGCTGTCCTGGAACTCACTCTGTAGACCAGGCTGGCCTCGAACTCAGAAATCTGCCTGCCTCTGCCTCCCAAGTGCTGGGATTAAAGGCATGTGCCACCACCACCCAGCCTCTTTTTTTTTTTTTTTTTTTTTTTTTTTTGTGAGCACATTGTCACTGTCTTCAGATACACCAGAAGAGGACATCGGATCCTATTACAGACAGTTGTGAGCCACCATGTGGTTGCTGGGATTTGAACTCAGGACCTCCACAAGAGCAGTCAGTGCTCTTAACTGCTGAGCCATCTCTTCAGAACTAGGCCCTACTACTTAAAGGTTCACTAACTCTCAATAGCACCAAGTTGGAGACCAAGCTTTTTTTTTTGTTTTGTTTTTTGGTTTTTGTTTTTGTTTTTTGGAGACAGAGTTTCTCTGTGTAGCCCTGGCTGTCCTGGAACTCACTCTGTAGACCAGGCTGGCCTCAAACTCAGAAGTCCGCCTACCTCTGCCTCCCAAGTGCTGGGATTACAGGCGTGCGCCACCACCACCCGGCAAGACCAAGCTTTAAGGCATCACCAATACACACAAGATGAAAACATGGCAGAGAACAAAGGTTGCAGACTTCTGAATGAAACCGGCTCCTTTCACCGGTACAAAATGAGAGAATCTGGTAAAAACCCCATCGCAGATTTGTGCTTTATGAATCCATGTTTGGCAAGGAGACAGGGATGTTGGTAGTGTTGCTTTTCAAAATACCTAAAGTCTCTGAGACTTCCTTCACCACAAGCTAACCCATCCACATCCAAAGCTTCTGGAACCTTTGTATATCTAGCTGGAAGTTACGATCTCGGGCCTGTCTGGTTCTGGCTGGAACACATTTCTTTGATCACTCTGTGGCCTTTTAAATCTGACTTTTTTTTTTTTTAAAAACTTAAAATATTTGTATTTCTTTCTTTCTTTGTGTGTGAAAGCGTTTCGCCTGTATGTGTGTATGTGTACCATGCTCATTATGCCTGATGCCTGGGGAGGTCAGAAGAAGGCATGGGATCCCCTGGAACTGAAGTTGCCTGTGGTTGGACGTTGCCGTGTGGGTATGCTGGGATTTGGATGTGGGTTGGTGTGGAGAAAATTTAAAAGGGCCGCCGTGGTGGGTCCCACATCAGGGAGGGAAGATCCTATGGTTCCAGCGGCCTGAGGGCCTTGGCGGCGGCAGGCCCCAGTAACACGAGGAAGTCCTTGGTTCCAAAAAGGTTTATTGTCATGGCAGATAATAGATGGATCTAGGGGTACCCCCCCCCCAAAACTCAGGGCAGTCCCGAGTTATATAGGGAGGGAGAAAGGGGGAGGATTGGGGGAGGATCTGGGGGAGGAATGTTTAATTTGCTCTGCCCTCTGGCCTTCATTAGTATGTAAATCTCTAGGGCCTGAGGCCTATAGCCTAGCCTATGTGACTCTATGGAAATGTGACTGTTTTTCAGGATCCTAGATGATGGGAGGGACCGAACTCCTGCCGGTTCTCACGCAGAATTCCACGGAGAATCTCGGGGTTCTAAGTACCTGCTCAACCATGACCCAGGATACCCTTATGCAGTCCCACAGGTTGAAAGTTGCCGTGTGGGTATGCTGGGATTTGGATGTGGGTCCTCTTGGAAGAGCAGCAAGTGTTCTTAACCATTCAGCCATCTCTCCAGCCCCAGCTCTGACTATATTAAATTCTCTCTGTGCGTAGTAAAAACTAATGACCACCTTTGTGTGATACATTTAAAAATTAGAACACAAGGTAAACTATCAAAATGATATATTGTATTTTCTTTTCTCTTTTCATTTAAAAAAGTGATTTTTATTCTTATTTTATGCATGTTCGTGTGTCATGTGCATACCTGGATTGTGGGGGCCGGAAGAAGGCATTAGATCGCTTGCAACTGAAGTTAGAGATGGTTGTTAGCCGCCGTGTGGGTGCCCGGAATTGAACCCAAGTCCTCTGAAAGAGCAACAAGTGCTCTCCACTGTTGAACCATCTCTCTAGCTCTGTTGGATTTCTTCTAACATTTCACACTGATGACCTCAGCTAGTCCTAATTAAAATCCTATGAGGCATAGGGAGAGAAGGACACATTGGTGATAGGGAGACTGAGACTCTGGAGGTCTTGAAGAACCAGCCTGCCTCTGTCTTAGCCTTTAAAAGTCATCTTATAGGAAAGACAAACTAGGTTCATTCCCGTTTGTGACTAATCCTCTGTTACTCAAAGATTGGGCTACGCCTTCCTGTAACCTTAACTACAAACGGTTCTGTACCGCCTGTTCCAGGCATGGCAAGCATGCCTTTGCTTCAGAAAGTTGTTATAACCATCAAGCAACCCTACCTTTGTTTCAAAATGAGTACCTTGTTACGACTACCTGTAGTGATTACCTTGTTTTGACCGCCAGTTATATTCTGCTCCTGTAACCCTTTTCTATTTTTTTCCCATTTGGAAACGCCCTACCCCTGAACTATAAAAGCCCTGTCTCCTTCACTTCAGTGTTGATCTCTCAAACCCCACTTTAGGGGAAGGCAGCCTACGTACACGAATAAAAAAAAAGCTTATTTTAATTAACTGCTTGCTTTAATTAATTTGGCAATGATAATTTGGATTGGTGGGTTTTTTTTTCTCTTCCTGTCTTTGGGATTAATGATTCCCAGGCAGATCAGTATTTCATTTTATAGGTGTGTGGATAAATCTCAGTGGGCGAGTGGCTTGCCAGAGGCCAGGCAGTTGTAAATACCTATTCAAGTTGAAATCCATGCATGGGTGGTTCAGTGGTAGAATTCTCACCTGGCAAGTTGAAATCCATTCTGGCGCTAATTACCTGGAGTTAGGACAGAGCTCACAACTTCAAGGTATTGTCCCCAGGAAGTTACTCCATGTAGTGGATGTAGACGGGATGTCACACTCTGACAAGCTGACCGCAAATGGAGCGGAGCCGGTTCCCAGGATCCTCCTCGGTTTTGATAAAGTTGTCAGAATAACTCCCAGAACTCGAGGAAGTTCTGTACTTAGGATATTGTTCTAAAGGATACAAATTGGGACCAAGCAAAGGACATCATGCAGACTCTGAAAGCACCCAGTATGGTCCTTTCTCATGGTCCTCAGTCTTCTTTGCATGATTGCCTTCACCAACCAATAAACTCTACAAGCTTCCGCATCCAGGCTTTTTTACGGAGCTTTGATATGCCCACATAATTGGTAAACTCAGCCTCTGACTCCCCACCCTCTCTGGGCTCAGTCTCATGGTAGGTCTAGGTGAGAACTAGCTACTACCCAGAGCCAGCTCGTTACTATAAATTCAGATAAGGTCAGGGGCTCCTAGAACTTGGGAAATTGCAAGGGTTTTAGACGCTTTCTCCCAGAAATCTAGAACAAAGACCAGACAAATCTTTTAGCAGAGCCATGTAGCTTCTGTGTCTGCAGATTCCAGGCCAACTGCTTCCTTTATGACAAACTTCATTCTAGGGAAACCATCTCTCACCTGGATTTCCGACTAAGAATTAAAGCAGGAACTCAAGATCTATTCTGACCTCCTGGAGAGATCTAGAGAGAGGTTTCCTGTATTTCAAAACCACACCCCGCCCTTCCGTTTCTGCCCACTTGAAACCAGACACAACCCATGATCCAGTCCCAGCCTCCGTCCCCCGTCCTTCCCCTCTCCCCTCTCCCCCCGCCCCCCCACCCGCCCCCGGGGTGGAGGTAATAAAACCGCGGCGGGAAGAAAGCCGGCAGCTGAAAGTACAGACCCCTCTCTGCCCTAGCAGAGAGCAAGTCTTGAAGAAAGGGAGGCTCCGAATAGTGAGCCACGTGGGCAAGGCCAGCTGAAGATGTAGAAGTCCGCATTTATCCTTAATCTGCATCTTAAACGTCCCCTCCCCCATCCCATCGCCTCCATAGCTTTGTTCTAAGGCTTGCAAGGTGAAAAGGACGGGTGGATGTGAAGCGATTTCTAATGGATAAAATTCTCGGACCGTAGTTTGTACAGGAGCCGTGCAGACATCCATTTTAATTATTGATGCGAACCCCTGTCGCTGGTGAGAAGGAAAGGGGGTTTCTTTTATTGCACATTTTCTATGCACCGTGATCGATCAGCACTCGGATTCCACACACTATTTAACCCTCACCATCCCGTGAATTGTGTTCCGGATCCTTCCCTAACCCGGGCTCTGCAAGATTAAAGAATTAAGCCTGTATCTGGTTGCCTCCAGTTGCTGGTAATAGGCAGAAAATGTTGCCATTATGTTTGTTTGCTCTGTGCTTTATTAAATATTATTTTGTATGATTATGTAATTAAACTGTGATCCTCTGAAACCTGTCATTTCGAAAGCGGGGTCAGCTGAACAAAGCTAATCAAAGAAATGCTTCATTTACGTTAATCCTGCTGGGAGATGTTCGGGTCGTTTCTCTGAATGCCCGGGTGACCTTGCTTAGCTTAGAGTAAACATTAGGCTGCTTTCCGTTATTAAGCCTCTGCTAATTCAGGCCTCTGATGCAGAGCAAATGCGCTATTAATGATAAAAGCAGCAGTCACATAAAAGTCTCGCTATGGGATTATGAGAGCAGCCGGATCCCAGCTCCGGTTTCCAGTGTACCTGGGTATTACTGACTTAAGTTGATAAAGGAGACGGTTTTCCGGGGTGGAGGGTGTGTGTGGGGGAATGGATGTAGAGACCTGACCTCTGAATTAGCTCTGTACTAGTGCCACCTAGTGGTCATGCTGGGCCCCAGCAGGTCCTTCATATTTTTAAGGGGTTGGGCTCTGGGGCTCCGCCTTCCTCAGCTACCCAAACTGCTGTTTTGTTTGTTTGTTTGTTTGTTTGTTTGTTTGTTTTACAAAGGCTCTGGAGTTACTTGTGTGATAGAATGTGAATGAGACAGTCGTTTGTTTCAAATTGATGCAAAAATTTAAGTACCCGAGATGGTGAATTTAGAGCCTTGGGCCATTTTAGTATAGCCCATGAAGGTCGACTCTCCTGCTTTTTCCGATCCCTAGCCTCTCTGATTTCCTGAGGAACCCATCAGAGCACACAGGCCACCCTTCTTCCACATCTTCCCACGACAGTGTCCTCACTTGACACCACAGCCGAGAAGGAAAATGAGAAAGTCCAGTCGTTCCCCAGAACACTCCGTCAGTGGATTTTATTTTCTCTCTCTAGGTGTCTCTCTGCCACATGCCTGGCAGAGTCTGTGAAGAAATAGTTCCTCAGCACTGCTTCTGAATGACGGCAAGCATCTGCAGTGTGCCGTGCCAGACTAAGAGCAGGGAATATTAAGTCGGTTAGCCATACTTCCGAACTCCGAGAGAGACAAAAATGTCTGAGCGAGGAGACAGACTCCTCCTGCTACAATACACACCAAATGGGATTGCCATTAACAGAGGGACAAGGAGCCAGGTCAGGATCTGAAGTGGGGTTTGCCCTGGTTTTAATCCTTAATCTGTTACTTGTATAGTTGGAAAAAAATGATTGGTCAGTCACTGCAATCAGGAGTGAAAAAGGGAGAGATCGTCCATCCAGGCTTTCGGTGTACCTCGGTATTACTGGACTAGGTTGATAAAGGAGATTGTTTTTTTGGGAAGGAATTGGTCATGGAAACCACCAGGCCCTGCAGACTATCCTTTTTGGACGTTACTGAAAGACACGCTCAAAGTGTATCCAAACCAAAGCACCTCCCAACAGTGATGTTCTGGTTCAAGTTAGGAAACTAGAAAAATATACTAGTTTACATGTATTTGTGTATGTCTGTGGTATGTATGAATGGTATGTGCACATGGGTTTCTGGGTATGCATGCTGATGCGTGTGCATTTGGGGCCAGAGCATGACATAAGGGGCCTTCTTCTATAGTTCTGGGCCTTGTGGACTTGAGTCAGGATCTGTCTTTAAACCTTAAGCTCACTATTTTGCCTAGTCTGGCTGGCCAGCCAGCTCTTATGATCCTCCTATCTCTGCTCCCTCCCTAATGCTAAGTTTACGAGCATGTGTCGACACACCTTGTTTTCTTGTGGGTGCTGGGGATTTGAACTCAGGTCCTCATGTTCACAGAGCAAGGGCTCTTACTTACTGGGCCATCTCCCCAGTCCCATAACAGCAATATTAACAGAGATAATTTCCTAGGGGAAAATGGTGGCCAGGGTTTAGAGGCAGGGGACTGCTGAAGTCCAGAATTAGTGCTTCCCAGTGTGACGCAGCCCTCTGAGGAGGGTGGTGGTGTTGGGAAGAGACTGGTAGCTCTGGAGTTTGGAGAAATCTCTGCAAGATTGGAGCTAAAAGCTCCATATATTGGCAGGCCAGAGTAGTATGTTTGTTCCCTGTGATGATAAAATACCGACCAACAAAGCACTTTAAGGCAGGGAGGGCTCTTTGGGCTCACGGATGGAGAGTACAATCCATCATGGTGTGTGTGTGTGTGTGTGTGTGTGTGTGTGTGTGTGTGTGTGTGTGTGGGGTCAGGGCAAGAGGACCTTGAGGCATGATGCATCTGAAGGCTCACTCTTTTTTTTTTTATCTGCAGCCTGAGGCCCTGGCCTCTGGAGTGGTGCTGCTTACACTTAAGCTGGTCTGTCTGCATCAATTAACCCATCTTGACACTCCCTGATGGACACGCTCAGAGGTTCGTCTCCTAGGTGACTCTAACTAATCCCACGTGTTTTCATTTTAGTTCAGCAACTGGTGATAGAAGACTTTCTAATATGCCAGAAATATGAATAAATCTGGGTTTATATAAGCCGAGAGCAGTTACTCTTAACTATAAAACAAGAGTAATGTTGTATACACTCCCTTCCTGAGATGTAAAAAAGTCATATCAGTATCTTAAATGAATTCTTATCATCTGGGGACCGACTGAAAAGCATGTTAATCAAACTTTACCCCTAAGGCTGGATGGGGGTGTCTGGATCTCCCAATCATGGTAAGCTATTTTTAGGAGGCTCTGTGAATGAATGAAGAACACTAACAGCTGTTGTATTTATTATTTATTTATTTATTTATTTATTTATTTATTTATTATTTATTTATTTATTTGCCACACAAACCGTTTTATGCTCTGCCTTGTGATATTGAACCTGAATCTCATTTCTCCTTTGCTACAGGGATACCAGAGAAGAACTGGAAGCCAAGAGTTAAGAACTGGAAGCCAAGAGTTAAGTGTCTTCTCATTCTTGTTGCTTTCTACTTCTCTCTGTGTTGATGCAGCAGCAGTACTCTAAGCATCAGCAGCAACAGGTCATTCTGGTATCTCCCACACTCCTTGCGCCAGCCTCCGGGGGCCTCAGCTGCAAGATGCACCTGCTGTGCGTGCACACTAGGCCTCAGAAAGCTGTGGCTCTTCCCTCCACACACCCAGCCTCTTACTGCTCAGGCCCTGCTTCCCCTTTTGCTTCTGTATTTTTATGTGAACAACCAGGTAATACCACTCATTACATATTTTGGAGGGTTTCGCCCTTTGAAGGTAGGCAAGCAGTTTAAAAACCTTCAATATGTTTATTTGTGTCAACATGTACGCATGGGCTTGTGTGTATGTGCCTGTGCACGTGTCACAGGATACATGTAGAGACCAGAGGATACATTATAGGAGTGGGTTTTTGACTCCCACTTTGTGGGTCCTGCGAATCAAACGTGCGTCATTGGGCTTGGTGGTAAGGGTCTTTCTGCTGAGCCATCCTGTTAGCCCGATAACTTCAAGTTTTGATAGTTTCTTGTATATCTTTTGTTCCTGCTTTTCACCTAAATCTGAAAGCACAGTAATGAGAAGAAAAAACCTCAAACCTCCTCTTCTACAGTGATGGGAGTGAGGAGATACTCCTCTCCTTCTGTCTCTTGATTTGCTACCCAGAGCCAAGAGGTCTCCAGAGAACTTTCCAGTCCTTTCCCTTAAAGGTGCTAGGGGAGGCTAGGACAGGAGTCTATTTGCATCTCGCCTAAGCTCTTCCTATTCTATATGGCCACTCTCCCGTGGGCTTGTGAGGCAGAAGATTTGGCCAATCCCATTTAGGGAGGAAGAGCTCTTGTTTCCATCCATCCAGAACCACCAAATACAAAGGCAAAACCAAGCATTTGGCAAGCCGTGCTGATCAAACATGGTCCCTGCCCTAGAGCAGGCTTTATGTAGGCAATGACTAGTCAGTGTAGCGGTCTGAGCCTAAACCTAAAGACTTTTATCATGCAATCAATCATTGGTGCTTAATGCCATCTGTGAAGATCTGGGGAGGCTGCTTGAGAAAATATACAACAACCGAGTGGCACCCCAGACACACCAGCACATGCTGGGTGACACAAAGGTGCCTGAGGACATTTGCGTGTGGGACCATATGGGGAGCTCTGCAAAGCCAGGGCAGAGGGCTAGGCACCCGGGGTCACTGAGATAAAAGCACTCAGGTGATAAACCTTCAGAGGGACAGAGGGGCCTGTGGTGACACCCTACAGAGAGCAAGGGAAGCTGGCAGAGATGAGACCCATCTGCAGCATAGACAGCTCTCACATTAGCAGATGTGTGAGAGAGCTGGCAAAGATCCGAGGCAGGAGAGTGGCTAGGAGCTGGTGTAATACTAGCTGGTGGCTCCAAAGATGGGTAAGAGATGCTCCACTGTTTTCTGAGCCAAACAGCGGTTCAAAGCAGGGGGCGCAAATGAACAGAGCTTGTGGCCTAGCTTCTTGTTGGAATATCGCATCCAGCAGAGACACTGGGTTCCACCCGAGAAGACTGTGTTTCAAGGAGAGCTGAGCATCCAGGGGACCATAGGAAGGACCAATGGGCAGGCAGTAAGGCTGTGTGTGTTTGTTTCACAGTTCAGAGTGTGTCGAATACTAGTGTCTGAGTGCCATTCCCGAGGCTACTGGGAACTGGGGTTCATCTGGAGGCTGAGGAAGGACAAGATGCTAGGCTCTGGGTCATGAAGTCTAATCTGGCAGTTGTGTGTAGGAGGCATCAGAGTAGGGAGGAGGCCGTGTCAGTTGTTTTCTCGTCGCTATGACAAACACCTGCCAAGAAACATCATAAGAAAGGAAGGACTTATTTTGGCTTACAGTTTGAGGGGATACAGTTCTTCAAGGCCCTCCCACAGTGATTGGCTTCCTCCAGTGGGATCTACTTCCTGAAGGTTCTGTGATCTTCTGAAATAACATCACCGACTGGGGACCAAGAGGCCAAACATCTGACCTTGTGGGAACATTTTCTATTCAAGACACAGCAGGTACCCTGAAGCAAAACTAGAGTATTGGCAAGTGATGACGACGAAAGATTATAAGATCCAGAGGTGGTGGATGACTCCAAGGAAACAGTGTCTTCCTGACACAACAGAACCGATGCACATATAAACTCTTGGAACCGCGACAGCACACACAGGACCTGCACAGGTTCAAGTTAGATGGGGTCCTGGCACCAGGAGTGAGAAACAGGCACAGGGTTCTGCTGCTCACAAAGAACTAATCTGCAATGGATGCTTACTGGCAAAGGGAGTGGAGTCTCACTGGGTCTATCAACACAGCATTAGGGCAGGCCCGGTGCTTAGGAGTAGCTGGCCAACAGAGAACCAAATGAATGATACTTTTTTGTGGATTTCTGTTTCATTTTGCTTTGTTCGGGCCTTTTTTGTTTTTGTCTTTTGCTGGTTTGTTTTGAGTTCTGGTTTTGTTTCTTTCTTTGCATGTTTTATTTGTTTGGTTATTTATTTGAAAGAGAGAAACAGAACACAGAGTTGGGTGGGTAGGGAGAAAGGAGAAGCTGGCAGAGGAAAAACCCATCATTAAAATGCACTGGATAGCCAGGCAGTGGTGGTGCACGCCTTTCATCCCAGCACTTGGGAGGCAGAGGCAGGCGGATTTCTGAGTTCGAGGCCAGCCTGGTCTACAGAGTGAGTTCCAGGACAGCCAGAACTACACAGAGAAACCCTGTCTCGAACCCTCCCCCCCAAAAAAATGCACTGGATGAAGAAAAAGTCTCAATTAACCGAAAGGAAAGCAGCCGTGGGACATCACAGTTGGAAGGAAAACTGCTGACGTAGAGGCCAATGATGGGGCAGTGTCGGGGACTAGGAGACTAAATTCCATAAGAATTTGTTAATCAAAGTGAGAAGGATGTCAAAATTGAAAAGGCAATAAACAGAAAGGGTCATTTTAGTGTGAACAGTCAGTATCTGAATAATGTACCTTTTCCAGTTTGTATCTACACGATGTGTCCTGTAACACGCAGGGAATCGGCCCATGGTTCCAGACAAGACACTGAAGCAGGAGGGGAAGGGAATAAAGGAGTGCGAGGGGGTACACTCCGGGCGGTGAGATGCCCTCAGTGATTCCAGCATCACCATAATCATAACCATAACAGCCCTCCATTTACTCTGCATTTGCATTTGAAAGGGCTCCACTAGGCAAATTTCAATGAGTAATCAATGACATTAGCCTACAAATTAGCTTCTGGTAGTATTATACATTTAGCACAATATTCTGAAAAGCAATAAAAGATGTGCTAAACGCCACTCCCAGGAATTTATCCTAAGGAAGCGCCTAGTCTTAAAAGCCAAGCTGGAAGCCCCGAGAAGTTCAGTTTAGTGTTTATTCATGTTAACCGGAAATAGTGAGGGCACAAGTCACCGAGGAAAGAAAATAATGATGCAATGAGCATTCAATGAATGGATTAAAATACGAATTATCATTAAATGTCTGGGGAGAAACACAGAGACGTTTGATTAGAGAAGTGTATGAGAGCGGTGGGGGTGGGGAGGGGGTGGGGAGCCAAGTCTGTATGCATTGTATGCCTCAGTTAACTGGAAGTATGGTTAACTGGATGGTGATGTGGGAAAATGAAGGCAGGCGTTGTGACCAGTCTCAGGCCTCAGTGGTTAGGATGCTGTACTCGAATCCTGTGAATTGAGGTCGCTGGCCCGTGACCTTGCTTTCAACTTCTTGTACCTTCTGCTTCTCATCTATAATGACACCGGGGTGCCATTTAAAAATCCATTCATTAAAAGCACCTGCCACGAGGAGTTGTCGATATCCCGGTAAAATAATCTACACAAAGCAAATGCATCCATGAACATGTATGACTAATGATAAGTACAGTCATTGGCTATGTATGTATGTATGTATGTATGTATGTATGAATGTATGTATGTATAATGTATATGATTTTTTTTGCTGCATGTATGTATGTGCACACATGCATGTAGCACCTTGGAGACAGAGGGTGTAGGATCTCCTGGAACTGGAGTTATAGAAGATTGTAAGACACCATGTGAGTGCTGGGACCCTAACCCAGAATCCTCTGCAAAACCATGATCCATCTCTCCAGGCACCAGTTTCTATTTTATTATACTATAGCTACCTCAATTTTATATATATATTTAATGGACAAAGAATGTAATTCTCTTTAATGCGATTAAGTACAGCCAAGCAGAATTACTCGAAACATTGAGACAAAAATGTTAGGTACCGCCGGGCAGTGGTGGCGCATGCCTTTAATCCCAGCACTTGGGAGTCAGAGACAGGCGGATTTCTGAGTTCGAGGCCAGCCTGGTCTACAGAGTGAGTTCCAGGACAGCCAGGGCTACACAGAGAAATCCTGTCTCGAAAAACCAAAAAAAAAAAAAAAAAAAAGTTAGATACTGGGTTTACTGGTTTGTGTCTGTGGTTTTGTTTCTGGTTTATTGTATTTTAAATCAAACTTGACATCTGATGGATGCAGGGGTGAAATAGATACAACACCAAAAGGAAAGAGATCAGAAAACCTTGACTCTGTGCCTTTTGGCGTTGACTTTCTTTTCTACCTCAACTATTTGAAGCATTGATACAAACAATTTAACTTCATGTGCTTTCTTGTCCAAACGGTAGGCATGCTGAGGATTAGACATTGGCATCGAGAGGACACTGGAGAGCTCAGACTAGGCAGGGATGGATGGCTGTGAACTCTGATCAACTGCCATGAAAGGTTTGTATTACTGGGCAAGGAAGGAAGGGAGAATTTCAGCCCTTTCTGCATGGTACCCAGGGTGCTGTCATCTTCCCTGAGATGTGGATGATGCTGATGTTGTTAGAACTCTGGTAGTTCCCTCTCCTTGTCTCTGGCCTCATTATTCCACATAGGGAGGACATTCTTAGGAAGGATGTTCACCCGTGCTCGCCGTGGTCAGAGGATGCAAAGCTGACATGTGACCGTTCTATTGGTCACATCCCTCAGTTTCAAAGGGAAGGAAAGAAGAGGCCTCTGCTCAGTGCCAGGCTTTCACCACAAAGGATCTGAGAGCCCCGCAGAGCAGACCCTGGCTCATCAGCGGCTTTGCTTCTGACTGCTCGGAGCATAATCTTGGAACCAGTCCAATACTCTGCTCTAATGATCCGGTGTGCTGTCTGCATCATGAATGAAAAGGCTGATGATGTTTGGCTTGAGAGAACACTGGGCTGGACCAGTTCCCAGGGCACTGGGCCTGTGTAGGAGCTCAGGTACCTGCTTTCTCCTTACACTTCAGAGCACAGTGTGCATCCAGCAATGATGCCTGTAGGACTTGTTCTTCACACACAAACACACACACACACACACACACACACACACACACACACACACGGTGTTCACAGAGGCACTGTCAGGTTGCCTGTTGCAGTCACTGTAGTGTTCTTTTAGTACCAAAAGACTGAAAAGAATCCAAGTGTCCACAGATAGAAAATGGACTAAACAAACTCTGGTCCACTAATAAAAAGGAACGAGGCAAGTTCTCACCAAGCTGAGGGGCAAAGGTTTCAGGGATTTAGGTTAGTTTACATAGGTTGGAGTTTCTATTGTAAGCATGGATCATGAAAAGAGAATCAGGGGCTGGTGAGATGGCTCAGTGGGTAAGAACGCTTGCTCTGAAAGCAAGAAGGTCTGAGTTCAAATCCTCAGTAAGCACATAGAATGAAAGAAAGCATGGCTATCATTGCTTGTAATCCCAGCATTGGGAGGCAAAGGAAAAGGGGTCCTTGGAGGTTGCTAGCCAGCTATTCTCACCAAAAAGATCAGTTGAGGGAGTGACCTTGCTTAAAAAAATGTAGAGAGTAACGGGAAGATACTGAACATCCTCCTCTGGTCTCCACGAGTGAGCACACTTAGTACGTGAGCATGCACTAGTATGTACATAAGTGCGTACTATGTACTACGTACGTGTGCATGTACTAGGACACACGCATGCGCACCACACGGGGTTGGGACCGGAAACTTTTATCCTGGTGCTCAGTGATGAATTAATGAAAGGAAGTCAGGAACCACACCAAGGAAGAAAGAACAACCCTGAGGCGAAGTAGGGCATTGCGCAAGGAGAGGATGGAATTTTAGCTTTGTGAACACTGACTAGAGCCTTTAGCGTGTGAGCATAATCTGCAGTCCGTGTTCTGTTTAACTACTGGCCAAAGAGAAAAGAGGTGTGAAAATGTGTATGCATGGGTTGGCAGGGGCGCTGGGAAACAAACGCTCAGTTTTCGTGGTAGGAGTCAAATGGAAAACACTCGAGAATGAAGACAGAAAAAATAAACACAAGCAAGTTAACGGAAGAAGGGCTGGAGAGGTGGCTCAGTGATTGAGAGCACTTACTAGTCCTCCAGAGGACCTAAGTTCGGTTCCCAGCACCCTTGTCAGAGAGCTCACAGTGCTACCGTGTCTCCAGGGCAACCAAGGCCTGTAGATTTCAAGAACATTTAACTCGTATGCAAATACCCACATGTGAACACACATTAACACATTATTATTATTTTCGTTCTTTTCTTTTTTCTTTTTTTCTTTTTTTTCTTAGACAGGGTTTCTGTGTCCTGGGATTTGCTCTGTAGACTAGGCTGGCCTCTAACTCAGAGATCCACTTGCCTCTGCTTACCAAGTGCTGGATTAAAGGCATGTACCACCACGGCTTGTTGCACATAATTATTGAAAACATAAAGAACCAGGAAAAGTAGGCCAGTGAGATGCTTCAGTAGGTGGAGATACTGCTGATAAGCTGAACCACCTGAGTTTGGTCCCCAGAACCCACATGGTGGAAAGAGAGGACTAGTTAGTGTAAGTTATCCTTTGACCTACACATGTGTGTCATGGCATGCAGCACACCCCCACATATAAATAAAAAATTAAAATAAATGAATAAAAAGAACTAAGGAAGCCAAATAGATAAAAACAACCTTAATTGGTGCCTTTGGGAATGGCTGCTTTAGTTATAAATATTAATATCTCATACACATATTTCAAAAGTCAATTAAGTAGTTACAAAATATTTCAAAACATAACTAAACAATGCGGCAAAAGCCTTCGTGCATTTCCATACCACTTCACAAAGCAGTTGTCTGTAGTTCAACATCTTCATGGAGGTGGTATAAGCCTTTTAATATGGACACGCATGTGTGTTTATGTTGTCTGTGTGTAGAGAGATTGGTGGGCAGGTGATCAGAAAGCATAGGAAACAGGTCACTTTGAACCCATGGCCTCTAGGCTCTTCACAATGAGGCTTGCCTTTGGCAGCATGAGTGCCTGCACTGTCTAAAACACCAGAGTCAGCCCTATAATCTGAAAAAATACATGGCTTAAATCAGAAAAGAAGATCTAGGCCAGGGTACTCACCTGCCTCCTTCCCACCTACACAGCCACTAATGAGGGCTATTACGCACACTGGGCACAGAACTCAGAGCCTTGAGTGTGCTCCTCAGAGACTCCACCAACAGAACTGCATCCACCACTCGTGGGGGCTTTTTCCACAGAGGAGTGTGCGGCTCAAACAAGCCTATGTCTTCTCACATCCTTGCACTCACTACCCAGGTCTGGAAGACGATACAGGAAGGGATGGCCATCTTCTTCCCTAATTCAGTAAGCAGCCAAGGCACAGCCATACAGGGAATTCTATCACTGTCTCATTTTTACTAGAGCCCAATTCTGGTTGGACCTGAAAGTACACGAGCTTCTGTTTCTCACCCACGGCTTACTAAATAAAAAGTCTTTGGAATCATTAAGTCTTAGTAGATATTTATGTCTGAATGTCAATTCCTCTGTAGTTCAAATGATTGCAGCAGAGGGTTTTGATAAAGGGAAGAGTTGGCCTCTGAAGGATCAAGAATCGACCTGGGAGGGGAAAGACAAGGTTTGCGGGTGCGTAAGGAAGAAAAGGGGTGCTGGAGAATCACACCAAAAATGCCCCAAACAGAAATGCAGTTTGCCATTTCCCCATAACCTCTGATAAGAATAGTTTGGTTTAAACTTATTGCTGCCTAATTTGTATGCTTTGCACACATAAGTGTGCAAATGTGTGTCTGTGCATCCTCAGGACAAAGCAGGACCTCACTTGTCTTCCTGTTGCTCCCTCTTCCCTCTCTCCCCTCTCTCCCCTCTCTCCCTCCTCTCCTCCTTTCCCCCCCTCTCCCCTCTCCCCTCCTCTCTTCTCCCTTCCTCTCTTCTCTCTCTGTCTCTGTCTCTGTCTCTCTCTGTCTCTCTCTGTCTC
>NW_021620894.1:3339101-3363683 GCF_004785775.1 Grammomys surdaster | reverse complement strand
CCCCCCCCCCCCGCCCTATTGCCTTGAGATAGGATCTGCCCCTTACTCTGAAGCTCCCCTTTTGGCTAGGCTGCTGAGCCAGTAAGCTCTTGGGATCTGCTAATCTGCCTCCAGAGCTGAGGTTATAGAAAAGCACAGCCATGCCTGTCTTTCCCCATGGGTGCTGGGGATTTGAACTTGGGTCCTCATGTTTGTACAGCAAATGCTCTTCTCCACTGCGCCATCCCATATTAAAACCTGTCTGGTTTATTGAGGCACTTTTAAGCCAGAGTTGTACCAATATCAAGGCCATTCTGTAGCACATAATACTGTTACAATGGTCTAAAAGAAACATAATTTCTAATCATGGAAACCACAACCATTGTTTTCCAACCACACGAAGTACCTTTCCTCCCAAAGGTAATTAATTTGTAATCATTACAGAAATCTCTAATTTAGGTAACTGCTTGGTTTATGTCACGGAAAGGACGATTTCAGGGGACAGCTGTTCATATAGTCCCCAAGCGTCCCACCATAGATCAGTTATTGGGACAAAGAGAAGGATGCTTGTGGAGTGGGTTGTCCCATTATTGATAATATTGGGCTTGATAATGGGACAAGTTACATGTAATTTGCCTATTGGTGCAGTCCAAGAGAGCATAATGCTGTCTATGTAGCAGTCGTTTAAAAACTGTGTGCTGGGGCTAGCAAGATGGCTCAGCAGATAAAGGCATTTGCTGCCAAGCCCATGGGCCTGCGTCCCTGTCACCCGGAACCCATATGGTAGAAGGAGAGAACTGAGGACAGCTCACAAGTCCTGTGACCTTCACACGCATGACGTAGCACTCGCTAACAGATGGTACTGGAAAATGATTGTTAACAAGATGTGAAGCAGTTTGGATCTTAATGGCTTGGCCACTGGCTTGTGGAACTGGTGGTCTCATTTTTAGGAGAACTTGGGTAGAACTTTTTAAGAGCCATGTCCATGTCCTAGAGAGGGAATGTGGGGGAAGAAGGGGGTTTGAAGGAGAGAGAAAGAAGGAGAAAGAGCGTTAGTTGGGTAAGTCACAGGAGTGTGTGCTTGAGGGAGTGCTGGGACCTTGGCCCTCCCCACTCTTTGCATCCTCACCATCTTGAGGTATCTTTGTCTCTCTGTGCTTTCTCTGCAGTGAAGTTCTATTTCACCCACAGGCCCAAAGCATAGGGTCACCCTACCGTGAAGCCTCTGAAACCATCGCCCCCTCCTGGGAATATTTCCTTTGGGTAATTAGTCACGGTGATGGAGAACTGGCTTACACATTGTACACTTCTTGAGTCTGATGACCTTAACAGAGTTCCATAGGTGAGTGCCTTTTGGTCTTCAGAGATATTTGTTCAAATATTTGTGGAGAAAATGTGTTATTGGAATATTTTCTTCTGTGCGTTAAAAACAAGTATATAGAATAAAAAGCATCATTAATTCAATATTTATGCAGTGATGGTACTTCTCCAGGCACTAGGGTACCATCAGGGAGCAAACAACCAAGATGCTTGCCTTCACCAAGATGCTTGCCTTCACCAAGATGCTTGCCTTCATCAGTCTCTATTGTTTGAGAAGGAGAAAAATGTATTGTTCCCTGTACTGAGTTATGCAAGCTATCCAGCTTCTTCATCTGGACCAAGACACTTACTATCTATAGTGTCTATCTCACGTTCTTTCTCTGGGATACCCTCGGCTGCAAGGAAATGGCCAGCCCGCCATGACAAATTCCCCACTTGGGTTCTACCAACATGCAGTGATATGACCTCTAGGTATCACAGATGCCCAGACCCTCATCTGAAGAGCCATCCTAACTCCAAAGTCTGTCTTAGCTTCCAGTGCAACTGTTGGTATCTGGTGTGCCTAGATCTCCTCTTTCTTTCCTGAAGGTGTTTCTAAGAACTTCCTCAAAAAACCCCTAGCGTTGGATCTCTCCTTTTCAGAATCCATTTCCTACAGAACCCGCCCTTAGGGTTGGGGTCAGAGGTTGATTCCTTCCTCAAATAGATAGTACCCCAGTGTATGTATATATATATGTGTACACACACACACACACACACACACACATACACACACAGTGCCCTAAAGTGCTGAGCAACTAAGCAATTGGAGAGCTCTAGCTTGACTTGACTGCCACCATTTTTTTTTTATTGTAAGGGTCATTTTTTTTTTAAACCAAGCGACATAGGCACACATTCCAAGTCCTATATGATAAAGTCATTAAGATTATTAGCTGAGCATTTCAGCATCCTGCCCAAACTGTTTCTTAAGGGATATCTTGACAGCTTAATAGGTACATTCTGGTTGACGGCCTTACGAACGTCTTCCTCCTGCTGTAGGGTACAGGGGCTCTCCCAAGGGGCACTTCTGTCCATAAGACACCAACACATTGCCCTTTATGCCATTCTGAAGTGTCTGCTCCCTTTTATCCCATCCACTGACACCTGTCTTTGGTGGCTTAGTCTTGCACGGAGGAACTAGATTTTTCTGCAATAGCAAGGCAATGTGTATGAGGTTACAAATATATGATTCAACAGGGACAGTTAAAGATATGATAGCTGCCGTCTCAGTAACTTTAGGCAAATCCCTGGTACAGCCTGGGAACAAGAAACAAGTACCCCAGACAAAACAAAAGCATGTGTCCCGGTTCAGTTTGTATTGCTGTGATAAAAAGCAACTTGGGAAATAAAGTGTTTATTTGTCTTACACTTTCACAATCCTGATATCACCCGAGGAAGACAAAGCTGGAACCTGAAGGCACAGACCAGAGCAGAGGCAACAGAATTACTGGTTTGCAGTCTTTTGTTTATGCTCAGTTATCTTCTTTCTGCCTCCCAGGGCCACCTTCCCAGGAGTGCCATCATCCACAGCCTAAGAAAACACCATACAGACTTGTCTACAGGCCAATCTGATGGAGGTGTTTCCTCAATTGAGGTCTCCTCTTTGTTTTTAATCTACTTTCTTTTTAAAAAAGATTTATTTATTATACATATATATATATGAGTACACTGTTACTGTCTTCAGACACACCAGAAGAGGGCATCAGATCTCATTACAGATGGTCGTGAGCCACCATGTGGTTGCTTGGGAGTCGAACTCAGGATCTCTGGAAGAGGAGTCAGTGCTCTTAACTGCTGAGCCATTTCTCCAGTTCTCTGAGGGCTCCTCTTCTCAGGTGACTCTAGTTTGTGTCCAGTTGTAGAGTGTTTTCCTTTTGAAATGTGTGTGTGTGAGTGTGTGTATGTGTGAGGTACACATCTGTGTATGCATGTTCACATATGTGTGCAGGTGCATGTGCACATTTGTGTGGGGGCTTGAAGTTAACATCCTGTGTCTTCCTTGACCACATTTAATTTACTGAGGTAGGTTCTCTCACTGAAATTTAGTAGCTAGTCTGGGAATTGGGATTATGGGAAGATGCCACACCTGCCCATCCTTATGTATGCTCTGGGGATCTGAACTCCAGTCTTCCAGCTGTATGGCAATTTTTCGCTTACTAGCCACTTCTCTAGGCCTCCAGTCACCGTTCTAGCCTTGTGTCTTAATCCAGCTTCTTCATAGTTTTCACACTAAAAATTTGTTTTGAGATAGACTTTCAAGTATTCTAAGATGGCTTGGAATTCATTTCTTCAACTTGCAGATTACTGGGGCTAGAGACGTGAGCAACCACATCCAGTACTGGCCCGTGGTACTAGACATCAGGCTCAGGACATTACACATGACATGGACTCTACCCAAGCTGAGCTCATCTCAAGTTTCAGGCTGAAATTTTTTTTTGTTAGAGGCTTTGGGTCATATTTTACTTCAGTTATAATTTTTTTTTCTTAGTAGGAAAGTTAAAGCCTGCGGCAAATTCTCAAATAGGAGCTTAAGGAAGAGGAAAAGGCAAAGACAAGATATTCTATCTCTGCCCTCCTTCTCCCTCTTCCTCTTTTTAATAAGTGCGTAATATAGGACAGCCTTGACAAGTGGTTATGGATAATGGATCTGCAAAAGCCACCCACCTATTCCCACTCCATCTATGGTTTTATAGCTACAAACCAACTTTATGAGAGCTGGAAAATGGCGAGGGCTGAGTTCTGGGCTCTGTCTCTCTCTCCATCACCATAATGACCATGCCTGGGGCACTGGAGAGACAGAGTGGAGCCTTTCTTGCAGGAGAGGACACTCTGATCATTCCAGAGTCGTTATGTTTCCTGACAGTTGTGGGTGAGGAGAATGATATAAGCCAAGATGTGCTGTCCTTTCAGACTTCCTCGTTAAAACACAGCAAGGTGCAGGCGGTGGGTGGCCCTCCAACAGCTCTTTGTGCTGGTGGAGAACTCTGAGATTGATACTCTCTTGTTGATTCCCAATCCCCTGGCTGCGTTCACCTTCCATGTCGATCAGAAAATCAAGTTGGACGGAAGCTGCAAGCCTTTTGATAGCCCCGGGAGGACAGCAGCTGTTAAGTTCAGTTGATATAGAAAGAATTGCCTCTGTGGGCAAAAAAATCAGTATCATATCTAATGCTTGTCAGAAGCTGGGATTTTTTCCTGACTGTGTGGTGTTTGATTTCTTGCTTTACTCTTGGGTCCATGCCCCTCACCTGAATGCCCATGTGCTGGGCCCCTGGTGTCATTTGAACTGTTAAAGGATAGAGTTTTCAACTGGTTTCTCAGGCTCACTTTGTCAAGTTGGGAAGGAAAATGCTCAGCCATATGTTTTAAGCTGATGCATGTTCTAAATTGTCTTTATTTTGTTGTGATCCTGTTTCTCACAACCTAGAACAATGTCTGGGCTTCTCCCAGAGTAAACTAAGAGATAGAGAAAGCACCCAAGAAGGAAGCCACAATCTGTTTATAATCTAACACCTGAGTACCACACCACGCCTATTTGTGACTTGTGAGTCACTAGTTTGTCTGCCAATCCAATGGTGAGACTCTAACGAAGGCATGAAAAGCAAAAGGTGGGGACTGCTGAGGGCCAGTTGAAAAGCAACTACTTCAATTACTGCATCCCGGCAAGGCACTCAAGCAGACCCTCTGCTATTTACCCATAAGTGAAAAATGCAGAAGGATATTAGACTCACAGAAGTTAAGTAACTTGCCTAGACAACATAGATATACAAAAAATAAAAATGTAATCAGCTAAAATCATTTAAGTACCATTATAATAGATACTATTATATGCAAATTTCCATAAAGAAAATTTAGGAAGCCCCAGACATTCTTTTTGTTGTTGTGACAGTTTTTGCAGCTCACCGTGTGTTTACCATGTGACACTTGCCGCAGTCATCGTTGTAGATTGTTTGTGTCCTAAAATTCATCTGTTGCAAGCTAATTCTCTGTAGGGCACTATGTTGGGGTAGGGGCTTGGGGAATGCTTAGGACATGACAGTGGAGTCTAAGTGAATTTAATTAGTGTTTTTATAAAAGAAAGCACCAAGAACCTACTGTGTCATGTGAGGGCATGCGACAAAAAAATAAATTGTGGACCAATGTCCTTAGTAGACATTAGATATAAGCGATGCACACCCTTCATCCCAGAAATTTATCCCATATTGGGAGGGAAAGGCAGGAGGATCTCCGTGAGAATAAGGTCAACATAGTGAGTTCCAGGCCAGCCAGGGGCTACTTGGTGAGACCCTGTCTCAAAAAAAATATTAAAAGGCCATTTGATGTGTATTAATTTTCCAAGAAGATCAGTATATATCACTCCAAAAATATGCTACTTTGATATAAAACTTATTTTTGAGCTATAGGCAATAAAGAATCAACAAGTACAGGAAAAATTCTCGCCTATCTTTTGTCTTAGAGCAGAGCGTAAATTTCCCCCTTGTAAAGATGGGATAAGTCTCCACAATAAATGCATCACTGTCTCTTTGCAGAAAAGGGAGAATGACTCCTTTCTAGAGATAAAGAATCTAGTTGTTTAGACGAGAATGGTCCCTATAGGCTCCTATGTTTGAAAACTTGGGCCTATCCAGGCGGTGGTGGCGCACGCCTTTAATCCCAGCACTTGGGAGGCAGAGGCAGGTGGATTTCTGAGTTCGAGGCCAACCTGGTCTACAGAGTGAGTTCCAGGACAGCCTGGGCTATAAGAGAAACCCTGTCTTGAAAAACAAAAAACAAACAAAAACAAACAAACAAACAAACAAAAAAACAAAAAAAGAAAAAGAAAAGAAAACTTGGGCCTAGTTGGTGGACCTGTTTGGGAAGGATTAGGAGGTGTGGCCATTGGGAGAAGGTGAGTCACTGGGAGCAGGCTACCCAAGTTGTTCTCAGTCATCCACATCAGTGCTTGGGAATCAAGATGTAAGCTCTTAGGTGCTACCTCCGTGTCGTGCCAGCCTGCCTACCGCCATGCTCCTTGACATGGTGGTCATAGATTATATAACACTCTGCAACCTTTTCCTTTTCTCCACCAAATTCATGAAGTCGCTTCTGTCATGGCGTCTTATCACAGCAATAGGAAAGTAGCTAAGATAGAGAGCCCCACTGAGATGTGTCTGTGTAACCAGACCTTGCTAAGGAAATCTTCATCTTTCCATCAGAGCCTTGAGCATTCTCAGTCTTAACCTCGCGGTTTCGCATTCTGCCGAGTTCCAGCGCTCAACCGGCTCTTTGAGGTCCATTTATTCTCTACAAATGTAAATATTAATGGAAACCATGCAGTCTTTCTCCCATCAGGCCTGTCCCCCATATCTACTTGTCTATCCTTTCTGAATTCCTTAAGCAAGCAAAGGAACAACAAAAAGAAGCTAATCAAGAGACCCAGGGCACAGGCAGACTCTCTTCGGCAGTATCTTTTGAACTCTCTGATCACAGAGCTCCTGTGTTTTGACTGGTTTCATGGGTCTGGATATATTTTATGGATGTGAAAAAAAAAAAACAACCCAGGCATGCCCTAGTTCTAGCAGTCCCAGAATGTAAGACTAGAATTTACCAGAGACCAATTAACCAGCCGGTAGCTCTCTTGCAAGGATGGGCTCCCTTTTCTAAAGCATTAATGAGAACAGAAGGTCCTCCTGTATGCCAGTGTTTATATGTAGCTGCTGAAGCTGAGGGATGACGGACACTCGAGCTGAGCTAGCATTAAACATTTAATGAAGATGCAAGTTTTCTGCAATGATTGGTTGTCATCGGGCTCCCAATCTTAGGTGTGAAAAGACGATTCTATTTACAGATACTGAATCAGCCTGCCTGCCTCCAACCCTCCAACCCTCTATGCCATCCTCCTGCTGCCAATTCATCTCCCTCCATCTTTCACCCTCTTCCCCTCCAGCTGAAAGTGCCTCAGTTCAGACAGGATAAGCTCCTCCAGGCCCACTTCTCACCACAGCTAATGAGCACGGAGCACCGTCCTCCCTTAACTTACACCGTGCTGCCTGCCAAAAATGCGTCTGACTTTTCTCCACTTAACACACAAACCCTTCAGCCTTCACCTCGATCCTCTGGTCTCTGGGTTTCGAGTAGAGGCACACGGAAGTGGACTTCAACAGAAAGCCCTGAGGGTGATTGTTTTTATGGTGGCTGTATTCAGTTTCCCTGATGAAGTGATCTGTTTGTTGTTGTTTGTTGTTGTTTTAACGTACAAGTTGCATCTATTGTAGGCGAGCATCACACTCTGGATGACCTGTACTTTGTGTGCGTAAGAGTATTTTATCAGTTATTAGAAAAAGTAGATTCAGGAACTAGAGAGGTGGCTCAGTGGTTAAGGGCATGTACTGCTCTTGCAAAGGACTGGGGCTCGGTATGTATATCAATGTGTTGCCTACATGTATGTGTGTGTACTACTTATGTATGCACATGCTCAAGTCAGAAGAGGCTATCAGAGCCCCCGGGACTGGAGTTACAAACAGTTGTGAGCCACCACATGGGTGCTGGAAATCTATCCTGGCTCCTCTGCTAGAGCAATACGTACTCTTAATGGCTGAGGTAATTCTCCAGCCCTATATGTGACTTTTAAAAGATCTTGTCTATTGTATAATCAATGGTTTGTATGCATGGATACATAACTCACATAAAGAGGTGGGCAAAAGGCAAGGAAAGGAATGTAACGGTGATGAAAACGGTGCTCAGTACCTGCTCAGAGTCGTGGGTTTGCGGAGGCTCTCCTGGTTACCTGTGCCTGCCAGTGTTCCCTGGTATGAGTGTCAGATAAAACAGTCCTCCTGCAGCCCTGCATCAATTGCAGCCTGTCTCTGTGAGACTTTACTTGCAACCACGGTGTGTTTGATGCCTATCATGCTGGTTACTGAAACGTGGATGCTTGCTCTAACCTGACTCTTAGGTCATCAGGTTAGAGCCTTAGGGCTTGACCAGCATCAACATTACCTTCCTTGTCATCACGCTAGAGACGGGAGAGTTACGTTTCTCTCCCTCCATAGGGTGACTCGAGGATTCTTATCGCTAGTGGGAAGCTTTGATTCGTGTTTGGTTCTTACTGAGAATGATTGATTTTTTTCCAATTCGGTCTCTATAATCCCTGCTGCTCCCCACCCACTCCCTCTCTAGGTTAGAGCTTTAATCCCACAAGCTCAGCATTAAACCCAATATCCTGAGAGCAGCAGGTCAGGGTTTTAGTTGCTTTAAATGGACTACTATGGCACAATCTCCTAAGCACAAAACCGATGCACAGGGGATACTCGGAATGATACATGGTAACGTAAGTACAAAACGGATACAATGGTCTGCCCTAGGAGAGGGGAGACCAGACCTGTGTGCGGCAACACAGCAATGCAGGGAAAAACTCCAAAAGGAGAGGATTCGGTTGCCTATCAAAAGGGAACACCAGTAAAAGTCTCCAAGGACGTATGTACCGTGGCACCATCTGCAACGCTAAAGATTGACAACCACATGTCAATCGTGCGTCTGTTGACTAATCTGTGGTTCATCTATAGAACTAAATATCAAGTAACTCAAAAGGGATGAAAATTATACACTCCACTTTGGAATCATTGCCAAAGTGAATATTTTAATTGAAGACATCAAGTTCCAGATGAATGTATAATGGGCGAAGGGGGTGAGGAGAATCTTTGCATATCGGTATGGCATTACTTACTAGTTCTTAAAGACAGTGTCTCCTGTAGCCCAGGCTGACCTTACAGTCTTTATGTAGTCGAGGATTGGCACGGAACTCCCGATCCTCCTGTTTTCACCCCCAAGTGCTAGGATTTAAAGACACCAACAACCACAGCTGGTTTATCTGGTGCTGGAGGTTGTACCCGGGGCATTGTGTATTTGAGGCAAGAACTCCAGCAACTGCACTACATTGCCTTCCTCATACTTGTCTATGTTTAAATTTAAAAGAAGCAAGAGGAAAGCCTAGCAAAGAAACTGGGTAACTTAAGGACGCTGAATGGGAGGGGTCAGAATGGAAGCTGATCTTTCCCGAGGCTGTATTAGTTGCCTGTGGCCACTTAACAAGTTTCTCCCAAAGCATAGCAGCCTCTAGTGATAACCATATGATTTAGAAGTTTTGAGGGCCGGGAGTTAGGAGCAGCTCAGCTGGGTGGCTCTAACTTAGGGTCTCTTTGTGAGATTGTGAACAAGTTGCTGGCTAGAATTCTATTCATATAAAGATTCCACTGGGGGGCTAGAAAATTCACCTCACGCGTTTTAAATTGTGTTTTAGATTTTTTTTAATCTGTATGAGTGTTCTGCCTACATGTATGTATATGCACCAGATGTGTACTTAGTGCCCAGAGAGACTGAAGAGGGCATCCGATTCCCCGGAACTGGAGTTATGGATGGCCGTGAGAGAATATGTGGGTGCTGGGATCTGAACCCAGATCCTCTGCAAGAGTAGCAAGCAAGCTCTCTGAACTGCAGAGACACCTCTTCAGCATACCTACTATGGTTTTTGGCAGGAGGCTGTGTCTTCTTACCACATGTTTTTTCTCTACATAGAGTGACTTCAACGTCAACATTGTCCAGCAGTTGTCTTTTTCTAGAGCAAGCAGTCAAAGGGTGAAGAGAACCACAGGGGCTGGCAGGATTCCTCTCAGAAGGCTCTCCTTGTCGCTACATTGTAACTTCTTTAGAAGCAAGACACTGAGCCTCACCCGTGCCTACAGCGAGGCGGTTGCCTCCACTTTTTAAAGGATATTAAAGAATCTGTGAACAGGTTTTAAAGCTCTGTGGAACCCAGTTTCACAGATTTGCATCTGAAACCATAGTGCCGTTTATTGTAATCAGAAAATAAATGGAAATAAAAAGAAAATTGAACTCTTAAAGATCAAAAGCATAATCAATCTTTTATTTTTTTAGATTTTTAATTATTTAATCGTGTGTGTATGGGATGGGGGAGAACAGGCACGTGAACGCAGGTCCCTGTGCAGCAGGCCTTAGTTATTGGATTCCCAAGGGGTTGACCACACAGGTAGTTGTGAGCCACCTGACATGGGTGCTGGGAACCAAACACAAGACCTCTGTGCAAGCGCTATGTCCTCTGTGCCCTTAACCTCCGAGCCATCTCTTTAAGTCCAGAATAAACTAAAGCAAACACACATCAAGTCGGTGGTTTAAACAGATGGGATCAATTTCTCCTGACTTTCACTGTAATAAGAACAGTTGACGTGGGATCTATATTCTCAACATATTTTTCACGCACACTCATGAGTGTTGATCGTGGGTGCGCTGCTCTTCTGCAGATCCCCTGAGCTGCTTCATCTTAGTGGACCTTCCTGCCAACCAACTTCATTCACTAACAGCTCTGTATTCTTCCTCCCTCAGCCCACAGGAAGCTGCCATTCTCTACTTTAATTGTGTGAACGTGATTATTTTAGGTACTTCATGTAAATGTAATTGTAGAGTATTTATTATTATTGTTATTACTATTATCATTATCATTATTGTGACTGGCTTACCTTACTTGGTGCAATGTTCACAAGGCTAATTGCATTGTTACATACAACAGGACTGCCTTCTTCATTAAGGCTGACTGGTATTCCATTTGTGTGTGTGTGTGTATGTGTGTATTCATGTGTGTGTGTGTATGTGTGTGTGTGTGTACAGTGTGTTCTTTGTCCACTTAACTGTTGATGGGCTCTGAGTTGTTTTTGTTTTTAATATCTTGATTATTGTAAATAACTCTGTGGTCTAACATAAGAGTGCTGACGTCTCTTCACAGTTACGAGTTTGAGTTTTTCTGGATGAATACCTCAAAGTGGGATTGCTGGGTCAAAGGCCAGTTCCAGCTTTATTCTTCAAAACCATCTCAGCTTTGTTCCTGACTGGCAGAATCATTTGTATTCTCACCAGCATTTGCAAGGTTCTCCTCTCCACCAATATTTGTCTTTTTTTTTTCTATAGTGGCCATTCTGACAGGTCAATTACTTTAAAACAGGATAAGCTGGTCAGACAATGTAAGGATGTCTATCCAGAGGATAAAAATAGTTGTAAAGACATTTTAATTTTTTGTATCAAATTGATGTAAGCTAGAGTCACTGGAGAGGGGAGATTCTCAACTGAGAAAAAAATCCTCTATTAAATTATGTTGTAATTGGGGGATGGTTGTGCACGCTTTTAATCCCAGCACTTGGGAGGCAGAGGCAGGAGGATATCTGTGACTTCAAGGCCAACCTAGTCTACAAGAATAAGTTCTTGGACAGCCAAGGCTCTTACACAGGGAAACCTTGTCTAGAAAACCAACCCAAACCAAAAGATCTCATTGTAGGCAAACCTGTAGGGCATTTTTTTTTTTAATTAGTGATTGATGCAGGAGGCCCTAGCCCATTGTGGGTGGTGCCATCCCTGGGCTGATGGTCCTGGGATAAGAAAGCAGGCTGAGCAAGCCATGAGGAGCAAGCCAGTAAGCAGCACCCTCCATTGCCTCTGCATCAGCTCTTGCCTCCAGGTTCCTGTCCTGCTTGAGTTCCTGCCCTTACTGTTTTTTATGATGAACTGCTATATGGAACTGTAAGTGAAATTAACCCTTTCTTCTACAAGTTGCTTTTGTTCATGGTGCTTTATCATGACAGCAGTAAGTAATTCTAACTGAGATGCTTACACTTAATACCATAACATATTATTAGGTACACATGTAAGTTTTATTTTGGAGCTAATTATACATGTGCATACATATATCTCAAATAAATATTTTGGTTACTATATTAAGAACCTGAATCTTTAGGCAGAAGAGGAGAGCTAAAAATGTAAATTGAATGAGTCAAGTAGAAAACTCTATAATCTTAAATCTGATATGGAAAACTAATACGACTGAATAACATGTTTTCTTTTTAAATAGACATGCTATTTGAGTGTGGTGGTGTGCAGCTGTAATAATCCCAGCACTGAGGAGGCTGAGGCAGGAGGATTACAAGTTTGAGGACAGCATAGGCGTAGAGGGTCCTAACCACAAGGGGGTAAAACTAGTTAAGGGTTGAGGGGAGAGCTCGGTCAGTAAACTACTAGCTCTGCAAGTTTGAGAACCTGTGTTTGGTCCCCAGAATCCAGGTACTTAGGGGTGGTGGCACGTGTTTGTAATCCCAGTGGGATTTTTTTTTTTTTTTAGTACGACAGATGAGGTGCTGGGAGGCACCTCTGACATGCTGGCTTAGCCTAATTGACAACTTGAGGCCAAAGAAGAGACCTTATCAAGGTGGATGTTACCTGAGGACAACATTCAGGATAACCTTAGGCCTCTATTTGTACTTTTGTACTTTCATATGTACACACACACACACACACACACACACACATTGTTGTATTAGGGTTTCATTGCTATAAAGAGACACCATGACTAAGGCAACTCTTATAAAGGCCAACATTTCATTGGGGGCTGGCTTACAGGTTCAGAGGTTCAGTCTAGCATCATCATGACAGGAATCATGGCAGGAGGCAGACAAACGCACATTCATACACATACACACTCACACACATATATGTTCACGCACATGTACACACATATGCACACATGTATACACACAACACACACTCACACACATATATGTATATGTACACGTACACGCATATGCACACACACGTACACACAAACACACACACTCGCACACATATATGTACACACACATGTACACACACAGACACACACACACAAAGTAAATAAAACTAAGGTAACAGTCATGGACGGTGCTAAGGAAACCATTCGTTATCATGAGACCTGATATTCATCTGCTTTTTCTCCTTTGGATTGTAGCTTCTTGCTGTTGCCATGACTTCATAACAGCTGCTTGAGGAACTGAAGCCCGAAGTTCTCGGGGTGAATAGCAAGAAGGGAGATGGATGTTAACTGTGAAAGGGCAAGAACAAATAGAATCCCTGAAGATGGACTGGAAGCCATGATAGCCTGCTCAGGCTGGCAGCATGGTGTCCCGCGGAAGCCTTTGTTACGGATCTCAGTAGACACTTAGCCTAATGGGCAGAGCCAGAGGAGCTCACTAGGGCAAAGTGAGTGGCCGGAGGTCAGCTTTTGCCACAAGTCAGTGAAGTGAGACAATAAAATGAGTTTTCTATTGGTGAGCTTATTTCCACCCTTTATATCTCCCATGGACCGCCCCCCATCCCCAACCACCACTACCATGACACAATGGCCTGTCCTGGATAGGAACGTACAAGAAAAAGGAATGGTGAGGACTACAGTCCAGAGCCACCTGACACAGTGCAGAACTCATGGCTGTGAAATCCACCTAGGATTGTATGTGGAAAGCACCAGGCGAGGTGACCACGGGCATGCGTGGAAGACTGGCTTCGCTAGACACGTATGCAAAGTGTGGATGTGTGGATGATACCTTTGAAACATCGTATGCCTTATTCCTCTTCCTGGGATGCGGTCAGGAATGTTTAAGGATCCCACAAGTTCTTCCTCTCTCAGGGCAGACTTGAGTACAATCTAGCCTCAAGCCCCAACTATGAGTTTATGGGAAATACAGTGAAAGAATAAAAATTCCAAAGAGCAGCACAGTCAGGTACTCAGCCCGAGCTAACGTCTGAGAGACTGCACAGAACTCTTCCTCTCAGCTTCTTGATCACATAAAGCACAACGAAAACAAATTGCAAAGAAAACAGAGGTGAGTGTGTGTATGTGTGTGTGTGATTCTTGAGTTTTTAAAAAACTGTTCAAAAGAGGTTGCAACTATCCCAACTGAGATCATTTGATATACCCACCAGCCTGAAATCTAGCTTAGCATCGTGGTACCTGGTAGACTATCAATTGCTTACCTTCATAATTGTGTGACTTCGAGCTGTGACTTTTCATGACTGCTCAGCATCAAGCAATAATAGACTCATGGAAAATCTCAGAAGAGGGGGTGGAAAGGTTATAAAAGCCAGTAGACTAGGATGTTTGCTTCTACAGACGTCTTCTATAGATGACAGAGAAACGGTACCCATGAATTCTCAACAATATGGTCAACCGAACAAACCCAGCATGATGAGAACATTGGTTGACATGCCAATGTCAACAGGGGACATACCACATGGTTCCACGCCTACATGAAGAGTTACAGGTGGTCAGTGCCTGCAGAGAGAGGAAGAACTAGTTTCACAAAGGTTGATCGATCCTAAGAGGTCAGCCCTGGACACACGTACAAGTGAGCAAACCTAAGAGGACTCAGTCGGTTACATTTGCCTGTATGCGTATGCATTCATTCAGATAGACTTATACCTATTTATAGACGATAAAAATAATAATCAAAGAAGAGTTCATGAATTTGAGAGGGGGATGTGGGAGGAGTTGGAAGGGAAGAGGTAGGGGCAGAAGTGATGGAGAGAATATGAGGTTCTCGAAAAATAAAATTATCAAATCGAAGAAAGACATAAGCTTACCCCAAGTCCCAGAAGAGATCAGAATTTAAAAGTCATTGAAGGGTTTCTACTAGTGTACGGCTGCTTTGCCATCGGAAAGCAAAAACATTGTTGAGTTATTTTGACCTGACAATCACATGTGTGTACGCATATCTCACACAAAGACCACTGGGAAAGTCATTGTGGAGGTCGGTCATATAGCCAACCACACAAAACCTTGCACTTCCATGACAACACTCAAACGTTTCCCCTCCTGGTGGCTGTTGGAAAGCTCAGACATGGAGCTGCAGGTGGGGAAAGCCATGTCAGAGACATGGAATAGTTTGTCACAGCCACTATGTGGCTGAACTGGAGTTGGAATCCGCATGTGGCTTCAGGAGTCCACAGGGGACCTTACTGACTTTTCTGGCCAGAAGCCAATATCTATGAAAGGAGACACTCTTAGTGAGAGGTTTGAATATCAAAAACAAGTTTAAATTAGTGTCAAGAGTTAAGTCAGCTTTCTAGCCATACAGTTATTCCTCCTTCACACAACCATGGAAAATAGCTTGCTTTTCTTTTAGCCAATTTAAAATGCTTGATTTCTCTGCTATTAAAAATAAAAAATGAAGCTGGGTAGTAATGGTGCATGCCTTTGATCCCAACACTTGGGAGGCAGAGACAGACAGATCTCTGTGAGTTCAAGGCCAGCCTGGTCTACATAGTGAGTTCCAGGACAGCTAGGGCTACATAGTGAGACCACTGTCTTAAAAAACCAAAACTAACTAACTAACTAACCTGATTAACTAAGTAACTAACTAATGAGATTAGCAAATTATAGCTAAAAAAATGCATCAATATGGAGCTGGACAGATAACTCAACTGTCAAGAGCACTGGTTAGTCTTCCAGAGGGCCCAGATTCAATTCCCAGCCCTCACACGGCCGCTTACAACCATTTGTAACTCCAGTCCCCAGGTACCAAAGCCTCCGTGGGCACCAAGTGTGCACCAAGTGTGACTGGGATGCACAGACACACAGGCAGGCGAACAAAACACACACGCTAAATAAAAATGAATAAACGTTTCTTTATTTTAGCCAAGGAAGACACAGGCATGGGGAGTGGGATCAGGATGAGCAGGGCCGGAGAAACGAAGGCAGGGAGAAAGGCATAACGGAGAATATTAGGAGAGGCATACAAACACACTCTGAGAAGAAGATTAGTGATTACACACTGCCCTCTTTTCGTTACTGCTATTCATTTGTGCCCCAGGCTTCCAAATGAATTTTTGCCTATTATTTCGGTCCTTTGAAAAATCTGCACAACGGATTGTGCTGTTCTTCACAGGAGCCAGCTACCTAGGGTGAAGGAAGAAAGCGTGCGGGAGGGCCTGCCAAATGGTAGAGGGTAGGCAGAGCTTTAAATGAGAGTGCAGGCGAGCTAAGGCCATCTTCTGCTTGATATACTGCTAGCCTGGGGCTAATCTCCATAGGAACACATAGCCCCAGAGGGCTGCTTATCCACTGGGGAAAAGCACAGAGGCCATGATTCTCAGACCCCTGAGCAGGTGACCTGGCCCCAAGAGCTCTCACTTGGGTTCGGCAGAGAATCTTAGGCTTTCTGAATGCCAGCTGGATGTTTCAGAAGGAAAATGACCTTACTCATTTTCAGTCTCAATGTCTGTATTTCAAAATGTCTGCACTTTACAAAAGATAACTTGAACACGCACATATGATAGCACCACCCATAATTTAAATGGTGGAAAAATAAGTCCCCAAACTTGGAAATTCTGCTTTAAAATATGTGTAATCTAGGGGCTGGAGAGACATCTCAGTGGTTAAGAGCACTTCTGCTCTGGTAGAGGACCAGAGTTTGGTTCCGAATACCTACATGGTGGATCATAGCCATCTGTAACTCTAGTTTCAGGGGATCTGACACCCTCTTCGGACTTCCTTGGGCACCAGGCATGTAAGTGATACACTGATCTACATGCAGGCGAACACCCATAGAGGTAAAGTAGAATAATAAATGTGAAAAACATTGCAACTAATGATACCTTTTATGAATTTATATATTGGAGGTAGCAATAAATCTAGGTAACTGTGACCCTAAAGCAATATTTATAATCTAGTTATCAACTTAGCAAAGATCTTTATTTGATGCTTTATTTGGTCTTTTGAATATAATTTTCTAAGTTAAAAGATGGGGAGTAGCCAGGCAGTGGTGGCGCACACCTGTAATCCCAGCGCTTGGGAGGCAGATGCAGGCGGATTTCTGAGTTCGAGGCCAGCTTGGTTTACAGAGTGAGTTCCAGGACAGCCAGGACTACACAGAGAAACCCTGTCTCGGAAAAAAAAAGATGGGGGGGGGCAGAGAGATAACTCATTGGGTAAGGGCACTTGATGCCAAGCTTGACAACCCGAATTCAATTCTTGGAACCCATATGGTGGAAGAAGAGAACGGATTCCTGAAACCTGTTCTCTGACCTCCACACATAAGCCCTGGCATATTCCTCTTCCTCTCCCTTACAATAAATGAACGTAAAGTGTCCTCTGTATTAGCACCAGACACAGACAATAAATGGCTAGCCAAAACATCAAAGCAATGCAGCCACCAGACATTCTGGAAGTTAGTCCCAGGCAAGACACTTCTTCCTTCCTCTGTTTTGAATCACAAAAACTTTGACAGGATGAAACCAGTAAAACTTTTTTTTTTAATACCTTGATGCTTTTATGGCTTATTACCTTGCTTAGGGCAGAGAAAAGATGAGGCATAATTCCATACAAATTGCACACTGGACAGGCTGATGGATGGACGGACACCAATCTGTAGCAGTGATCAAATGCTTTATGAGGTCTTCTTGGATCAAGAATAGAGGAAGGAAGGACTCTCTTAATGTCTGGTGAGCCTAATGTCCAGTGAGACAGAAAGTGAAGCAATCATGTGGTTAGTCAAGGGTCTTGAAATTAGAAAGTGATGACGTTGAACCTTTTTAATACTGCAAATGTATTGACCCGAAAAAAAAAAACCCCAGAACTTTCCATGCATCTAACAGGCATTTATTTAATTTGTAGTGATTCCTAGGAAGGATGCTAGCCTCTGGGGCAAAGATGAATGAGAGGCGAAGACGTGAACAGGTTAGAAGGCTCCCTCTCAGTGTCGGGCAAAGGTCAGGAAAGAATGGAAGGAATTACAGGAAGCTGAGAGAATTGAAAGTCTACTCTCAGAGGAGCACATAGGACACCTTTGGCATTGGGCAGTGGTTGGGAAAAGGCCCTTGTTCTAGCTTGTCAACTTAAAAATCTGCACAGAGTCTATGAGATGGACTTATGAAACTGCCTAGAGAGACGTGTGAATGTAATCCTGGGGGTGGACAACTCTAATAAAGGAGACTAAAAAACATTGCGGTTTAAGTCAAAGCGTGATGATCAGCACCAAAGCCTGGCTGCCCCGCCGCAAGGACCCACGAAATGAAAAGGCACGCAAACCTCTGCCCCATCCCTGACCCAGGGAGAGGAAGCCATCTCTTCATGTGAGCTGTCCCTGCATGTGATCTGATCTATCACTGATGTGTTTCCTGTCCTAAGAATGAGAACACCTGGCTCAAACACCTTAACATGCTCCATTCCCATCATGCACTGCACTTGCTCAGACTTTACCTCACCGAGTGATCCAACGTCCTTCTTCCTACGGCTTTTCATAAGGAAAGAGAATGTGTTGATTCACAAATACAAGATTGACAAGCATTTAGGATTAGTGTATTTGGCCATAAAATTACAAATCATATTCTACTTAATTATTATTTTTTTTTAAAGAACCTGATGGGCACAAATCAGATAAGCAGAGAGGGACCCAATCAACTCCAGTTCCTGAAACTACAAGGCTCAAGACAAGACATGGAATTTTCCGAATTAGTCTGGGGCCTGCTCATAGGCTGTGGGGTCAGGGGTGGTGGGCCACACTGCTTCTGCTGTCAATGCTCAGCAGGACAGACGGACTCTGGACTTCTCACAGAGAGGCGGCTTAGCATCATGCCAGGGGCTCCACATGTCTATGGTGGCTTCCCATGGAGGAGGCCTGGCTGGTGGGTGTGCCCTTTGGCCCATACAGAACTATAATTCCAGAAATGGCAGGCCTTGCTGAAGGCAGGCACAGAGGATTCTGGGATCCCAAATGAACACCTGGTAGTTTTCGAGCAAACTTGCAGATTCACGTACAGGAGGAAGAACTGCATCCCCGAAACACTGCCGACACTGGGACTGAGGGTGGAAGCCAACTGACACTTCGGTGCCCGAGTCTCAAGCTCTTCCACAGACACTCACAGGATATGGAGACTCAGCTACAGCCCTCTCACAGTTCACAGAGGTGCCTGTGACTGGGGGCAAGACTTGACGTTGACTGCAATGTGGCCTCACCTCCTCACAACTTCCCACTCTCCACAGGCACTCACCCCAGCTTAGAAGTGACTGGATGCTACAACCAAGCAGACCTCTCAGATCCATTTGTGCCTCTCCGGCTGGGATGGTTGCGACCAGGTTTTCGAACCTCAGTCCGCTTGAGGCACTCTGAATAGAGTAGCGATGGCCAGCAAAGTCCTTCTGAGGAGTGGCTCGGCAGCCAGATGCACTTGGGGAAGGAACATAGGGGATGTATTGGTCCAGAAGGGAAGGTGGGTAAACGTTGGGAATTGGGTTAGCAACCCACAAGATACCACCTGCATCAGAGAAGATGACAACAGTACGCCATTGCATTGGATGCTGGGGAGGGGAAGATGGGGGAGGTGCTGTTCTCTCTACCTTCCAATTACCAGGCTTTGGAGAAATGCAAAAGTTTTATTAGAGCATTCAATTACTGTCTGCAAATATTTAACTCAAGACACATGCTGGTGTTCTTTTTCTTTCTTCCTTTTTTTTTTTTTTGTCACCTTGGCCCAAGTTAGGGCCATCAAGGAAAAGGAAATGCTGATGTAGGAATTGCTTCTGTCAGATCGCTTATAGACATCTGTAGAGGCATTTTCTTGATTAAGGATGGACATGGAAGGACCCAGCCCGCCATGAGTAGTGCTGGTCCTGAGGTATGTAAGAAAGCAAGTTTACCAAGCCAATAACCAGTATTTCTCCTTTAAACCCATGGATGGATTATCCCGTGGTGGGATCATAATTTGATGGCATTGTTGGGACTTAGTTGAAACTTTAGAGGGGAGTTCTCTTTGGAGGAAATAGTTTTCTGGACCCTTCTTCTCTTTCTCTCTGCCTCCTTCCTATCCACCATGGAATGGACCATTTTGCTTTATCATACATTTCCTTCTAGTTTGTTCTGCTACACCACAGGGGCCAAAGCAAAGGAGTCAAGAGACCTTGGACTGAGACCTCTGAAAACAGGAGTCGAAATAAACTTTTTCTCCTTGATGTTGATTCATCCAAGTGCTTTGTCAGGCTCACAGAAAACAGACTAATATTAATACAGTTGTTCTCAAGAAGTTGCTGGCAGTCTTATGTCGTTTGAACTTTGATCTGGGGAGGGTTTCTTGTCTGTTAATTTGCCCACCTCAAGGACAACCTAGCCTAGAGAAGTTAAGGAAGTGGAAAGGTGAAGATGCCCAGGCGTTTGTCATGCAAAGATCTGATGTAGTTGTTTCCCAGCTGTGTGGTCCGGGGCCCATTTCCAGTCTAAAATAAGAAAGGTCCTGTCCTTATTTCTCAGACACGTGTGAAGCAAGCCATTGTATATTCCATGTACACTCATGTGTAGATTCATGTGTGTGCACCTATGTGCCTGTGGGGTTGTGTCTATTCTGCTCTCTTTTGTACCATAATGTAAATGCTTATTATTAATTCTTGACTTGAATGGATCAATGGTGGAATTGTATCCGCTAGGTCTGTGATTCCCAAGCTTTAGCGAACATTGGAATCATCTGAATTGCTAGTGGAGACGCAGCAGCCAGGATCATCCACCTTCAGCTTTTAGCTCATAAAGTCTGGAGTGGAGCCAGAGCACCACCACCATCACCAGCATCTTGAGCAAGTTCCTGGGTGATGTCGAGGCAGCGGGCTAGGGCGGCAGCACGAGAACCAGCCAGCAGATGGCGCCATCACTGAGCCCAGGTCTCCCCTGGGAGCCTAGGGAAATGGGTCAGCTTGGGGATCTGCCAACAGAAACATTGATTTTTTTTCCCAAGCAGAACCTGATCTGAGCATCCGAGGAAAAGAACGGAGCGAAGTAGCAGCTGGTACTGGACAGCAATCAGAGCTCTTCACTACGCGTGTCTTTGCACTGCGGGAGTCCTCAGAGGAGACCGTACCCCGTTTTCCGGAAGGGAGCGCTGTACCCTCCCAGCAGAAGCAAAAAAGTACATTGGTCACAGCAGAGCATCAGTCTTACCCTTTGGAAAACATTCTTGAAGGTTCCTTTTCAGTGATTCCATCTGAGGACTGGAACCCAAGCAGAATCTTTTCACGTAGGAACTGAACCTGATTAAAAGAATCGTTTTTAAAGTTTAATAAAAACGTGATAGGTGGCGACAAAGCCACCTTCTTCAGTCTTAGCATGCTGCCTCTACATACCTTCTCTGGGTCCCCCCCCCCTCCACTATCACTAATCAGCATTTTCCTGAGTGGAAAGGAACGAAGCATCTGCCCCGAGATCTGAACTTGGGGCTCCCCAAAGATTCTGCCCGCTGGGAAGAGCTGCCAGAATTAAGTGTAAAAGCTCCAGTGGGAAGAACCTTTCACAGCAGCGGGAGCCAGGAGATGCTAAGAAAGAGGGAAGGCGAAGTGTCACTTAGGTTTTGCAGAACCTTCTGCTGTCTACACTGTCCTGGACACTGGTCAGCAGCCGCAGGTGGTTGCTGAGAACTAAAATGAGATTTAAACTACTAAAATGAGAATTTTTAAAGAAGTGAATTTTTAAACATTAGTTTCGAGTGCTGGCATGTGTGCGTGCGTGTGTGCGTGCGTGCGTGCGTGCGTGTGTGTGTGTACAGGTGGTGTAGGTGTGAGAGCAAGTGTAGATGTTAGTATTCTGTCTAAACTCCACCTCCACAGTTACCTGGCAACAGCCAAGTAGGCCTGCCCACTATAAAAGGGGCTGCTTGCCCCCTCCTCGCTCTCTCACTCCTCTCTTATTCCGTTGAACCCTGCCTGCAGGTTGTCCTCCCCCCTCCTCCCTTCCCTTCCCCCCTCTCTCCACGTGTTCATGGCCGGCCTCTATTCCTCTACCTCTCCGCTCTCTCTCCTATCTCCTGAATAAACTCTCCCTCATGGAAGCGTCTGGTCTGCTGTGATCTGTCCAAGCTGCGCGAAAAATCTTTTCAGTAAATGTAGACCAGAAGTCAATCTCGGGTGTCATTCTTGGCTATCCTGTCCTCCTCCTCATCCGCCTCACCCACTTTTTTTTTTTATTTGAGACAAGATTCCTTACAATCCTGGAGCTCACTGAATATACTAGGCTGGCTAGGTGGCCAGTGAATTCCAGGGATCTTCCTGTCTCTGCCTCCCCAGTCATGAGATTTTAAGTCATACCCAGCTTTTTAAAAATCTGGGTTCTGGGCTCATAATCAGGTCTTTATACTCATCATAGAACCCTTTTCCTAAAGAGCTATCTCCCCAGCCTGGCCCTCTTCTGAAGGCATATTAGAGAATTTGTGAATACATTCGAAAGCTCCACAGAATCCACTTTCATTTGTTGAGTTTGGAACCATAATGTAATTATAAAAATAAATTAAAATTAAAAGGAAAACGCAATCCTTAAACACTTTACCGACCAAACTATCTCCCCAGATCTCTAAAACTTTGATTTTAATTAGTTCATTGAGATATTCTCTAGCACAGTGTGTTAGCAGAGTACTCTGGTGGTTGTTTAGGCCTGTGAAGGGCCTGGCTCTTAGGGTGTATTAAGGAGTGAGCACGGAGCACTTAGGTTGTTCTACACAATAGTGTATGAGAGCTTTAGGGGGATGGGTATTCTAATTAGGAAAGAGAAGGAGAGGTTGAGGAAGAGAGCGTCTAGAGATACTGCAAAGGGAAACTGTCTTAGGGCTTTATTGATATAAAGAGACACTACACTACACTACACCACAGCAACTGTTATAAAAGAAAGCTTTTAACTGGGGATGGCTTACAGTTCAGAGATTTAGTCCATTATTGTCATGGTGGGAAACATGGCAGCATGCAGGCAGACATGGTTCCGGGAGACATATCTGAGAGTTCTGCATCTGGATTGGGTAGGCAGTAGGAATAGAAAGCGAGCTACTGGGCCTGGCTACGTCTGAAACATCCCAGCCCACCCCTCCCGGCATGACACGCTTCCTCTAACAAGGCCACACCCACTCTAACAAGGCCACACCCCCTACTAGCGCCACTTCCTGTGAGCCATTGAGGGCCATTTTCATTCAAACCATCACAGGAGGTGACTAAGAAAGGCAGAAGAGCACTCAGTGAAACCCTTTTGGTGGCAGAAAAGGCTCGAAGGGATTTATAGAGGACACTGGAAGGGTATAAGTGATCTGATCAAGGAAGTGAGAAAAGGGGCGGGCTCAAATTAGGAAGGGGAGGGAGATAAATGCGGAAGTAAGGATGTCTGAGAAAATCATAAGGAATCATAATATTAACTGTTCACATAAAACCCCACCTAACAACACACACAAGCCTGTGTATAAATACACACAGGTGATTTAAAGAAAGTGTTCTCCTTTGGGCCGACAATGAGCCCCTGAGAACCAAAGACTCCAGCACTAGGAGTGGGAAGCTCTCTCCTGAGCTTTTGGATGCGGTTGTCCTAGAGACTCAAAACATACAGCCTATTGTCAACGCCCTTGGTTGTACCCCAAGAGGGGAAAGGTAAATCTCTATTTCTGAAGACACCATGCAGATTTCAGACTGGTGCCCAAGGGGAGAGTTTGAGGTGAGGCTGTCTGAAGCAACGTCAGAAGCTACACCTGTAAAGTTTTACCAACATGACTGCCCAAATGTGAGCCGAACCAGGACACTAAAAACAGACACGGCAGGTAGACAGAGAAAAGCTCATGAGGTCTCAACCTGCACAAAGATCTACAGGCAACTGATGAAAGCTGAGAGCAGGAGAAACGGTCTTCCCCAGGGAGGAGCACATCAACTGGTTATCCGATGACATCAAATGGTCAGCCCTGAGGACATACGTAAAATAGCATTATACAGACCGAGCAGGTCGTATTTAGGAGCATATATGCATATGTATCCATATATGCATGCATGTAATAACCATCAATGAAAAAAGAGGCCATGGATTTAAAAGAGAGTAAGGTGGAGCGTACGAGAGTGTTTGGAGGAAGTCAAAGAAAGAGAGGAATGATGTAATTATAATAGATCATATTGATATATATGTTAATTATATTATACTTTCAATCATAATTTCTAAAATCACATTTGTTTATTTAATGTGTTTGTGTGAGTACACACATGCACGGCTTAGTGGACATGTGGGGGTTAGAGGACATCCTTTGGGGTTAGTTCTTTCCTACCACATGGGTACAGAGCTCTGGTTGTCAAGCTTGGTGGCAAGCACCCACTAAGCAATATTTCTGGCCCTTAAGGGGGCTTTTTGAACTGGAATGCCCAATATTCAATCTGAAGTTGTGCCGTGCCAGCATCTTTTCTTTCTGTTACTCCATCTCATCAGAAGTGTCTGTTCAACACAGAACCTGGAGGTGGCAGCCGTTGGAGAGAGAAGACAAGACTGGAGCTATCCAGCAGGTAGGTGTGCATGTGCACATGCTCATGTGTATGCATGCATGTATGTGGATGTATGTGTGTGTTGTGTTTATGCGCATGTATGTGTGTGTGGTATGTGTGTACATGCATGTGTGTGTTGTGTATGTGTGCAT
>NW_021620894.1:3333133-3339091 GCF_004785775.1 Grammomys surdaster | reverse complement strand
GTGTGTGCATGTATGTGTATGTATGTGTGGGGCGTGTGTGTGTCTGTTAGGTAAGGTGACAGCGTGTTCTGGAGCAGTGGTTCTCAGCCTTCTTCATGATGCAACCCGTTAGTACAGTTTCCCCCAGTTGTAGTGATCCCAGCCATAAAATTATTCTGTTGCAACTTCATACTATAATTTTGCTATTGTTATGAATCATAATATAAATATATGATATGCAAGGATATCTGATATGGGACCCTGGGAAAGGGTGGTTCAACCCTCAAAGGGGCCTCAACCCATGAATGGAGAGCCACTGCTTTGGAAGGAAATGGAAGCAAGAATTAAAATCAGGACAGGCAGGTACCCCAGCTGAGGAGCTCTGTGGTGGAGCTGGCAGGACGCTCCTTACGATGCAAGGAGTGTGGGGACTCAGAATCAATTTTAAATAAATCTTGAAGGCAGATCAACTCTACTCACGGGAGGCCTTGAACATCCAGGCTACTTGTTCAGAGTATTTTTCTAACCTCTGCTTCCTGAACCCCAAGTAGTGTTACAGACAGGCCGCATGGAGAGATTGAACAGCAGGTTATCAGGTATGGATGAGGAGGAAGGAGTTAGAGGGCTCCCGCCATGACTACTCAGGCAGATAGGAAGGAGGATGTTGGTGTTTTGTGAAACTAAACAGTGTTATGTTCTTTCTTTCTGGGCCTTTGTATCTCTCTGTGAGGTCTGGAAACAAGAACCCTCTGTCCACCTGCTCCCAGTTTCTCGTGTGTGTGTGTGTGTGTGTGTGTGTGTGTGTGTGTGTATAAGCACAGGGAGGTACAGCTCACTCGACAGACATGATTCGTGTGCTAAAAACAGAGCCCCACAGTCATTATCTGTCATGCAGTCTTGGAAGACAGCTCCCGACTGTCATAAATGTGGAATAAACATCTTTCTGCAATTGATTCCACAGCAGACATTCAGATGAGGTAGTGTCAGCTACCCCCTTTCCTGCCTGGAAACTGGCAGAAAATCAAAAATGACTGCTCAGAAGCCACCTGTGACTCTGCCACCTGAGCTGCCTGTGTGACCTGGAAGGCTGGGAATGAAAAAAAAAGGGGGGGGGGAGGGCAGGGGACAGAGACTATAGGTTTGTGACAATAGAGATGCCTGTATCTCCCTGGTCCCTCTGTCCTATCTAAACAAGGCCAGCTCTCCAACTGCAACGTGATGATGTACTGGATCTTGCCTATGCCCACACCATCTCCCGACTGCTTCTTCCTGCTTCCCCCACCTTTAAGCCCTATTCTATATTCATCTCCTCACCTCCTGCCCAGCCCCTCCACGTGATCATCCAAGCTTCTATCAGAGCGGTTGCTGGGGCAACTCCCAGTCGAGGTGGAGCGAGCAGGTTATCTCTGGTGTGATCTGAGAGTAGCTTATCCTTTTCCAGAAAGCTCCTATTAAAATAATTACATTACCTTGGGGGAACTGGAGATGAGGGAGAGAAGAGAATGGGAAATTCAGCCTGAAAATTGGCGAGAAATATTCCATTGGTTAGCTAAAGCAAATGCTGCTAGTTTGGGAAGGGGAAAGTGCGGATCCTGGGGAGATGTGGCAGAGGACAGCGGGTGTTAAAAGCACTGAGGAGATGGGCAGGGGGAGGGAGAGCTGAGAGGGAATCAGAAAAGCAAAAAGGGGTGACAAGGTTGGGGAGTCAACCTTCGCCAGACAAGCTGTGCAGTATCTCTGTGTGGGAGAGAGAAAAGAGCGGATCCCAAATTTGTAAAAATGGATCATTTGGATTCATTGGTTTGATTAATGTATTTACTTTCTGTTTTATTTGTTTATTTTTGAGGCAGGACCTCACATGTAGTCTGAGCTGATCTTAAACTTTCTATGTAGCTCAGACTGACCGAAAACTTCTGATCTTCCCTTCTGGCCAGATGAATGCTGGGACTACAGACGTGACATTAGGCTCAGTTTTCTTCTCTCTCTCTCTCTCTCTCTCTCTCTCTCTCTCTCTCTCTCTCTCTCTTTCTCTCTCTCTCTCCATGGGCATGTATGTATGAGGGTGCATTTGCACATGTGTGTGTATGTGTATGTGTGTGTGCGTGTGTGTGGTGTGTGATTGCCTGTTCATGTGGAGGGCAGAGGTTGATGCTGGGAATTACTCCAAAAATTACGTCTACCTTATTCATTTAGGCAGGGTCTCTCAGTGAAATTTAGAGCTCACCCATATGCCCGATTTCCCTAGCCAACTTGCTTGGGAGATCCCATTTCCGTCTTTTCAGGTCAGGATTACAGGTGGGCCACTAGGCTCACTTGTCATTTATGTGAATTCTGGAGACCTGATGTCTAGTTCTCATGCTCCTGGGGTAAACTCTTTAAGCACTGAGTCATTTTCAAAGTCCCTCAAGGGTGTTCTTCTTCCTGATTTTTAAAAAATGGATTTTAAATGTGGCTTTGCCACTATGAGTGTGACCCAATCTCAGAAGGTTATTCTCCCTATAGTTGATTGTGTGGGTCACAAAGTATTATGTGTCCGAAGCCCATGATTTAGAAAGTGTGTGTGTCCACTCATTGTGAGAATGCTTGTACACCCACCCACCTACTCACCCCCACTCCCAACCCCTGGAACACTCATACACCATTTTTGCCAAAGGGAAAAAATAGTTACAGTGTGCCTTTTTATAATCATTCTTCCATTTAGATCACTTTCCCACAGGCTCATCATGACCGTCCCCAGTTAGGATAATCCTAAGAGTTAGAAAGTCTATAGCAATGTCTCTGTGAATAGAAAGACCTATACAGGCAAGAGTTCACTCAACATAACAGAATCTTGGGAGCCCTTAGCCTCAAAGTCTTTGTGATCACCCCGACTCCACTTTCAACTTGGAATGTTCTGAACAGCTAATTAGATGTCCACAGAGTAGCACACATCTGAAAGACAGTGATCGTTTGACATTAATTAGGAACCCATCTGAGCGTGTGGTGTCTGAGTTGCATCGTGAAAGGCAGAGCCTGCAACCATTTGAGGAAGGAAGCAGTTGGCACTTTTGCTTTCTCAACTGTACCAGGCTGGGGAGGCAGGACTCTTCCAGGATGTGGAGGACAATGGGGACCCAGCTTTTCTGATGAAGAGTACAGCCACTGAAAATACCCTGATTGAGAATCATACAGGTTAGATGGGCAGTGGTGGCTCAGGGTTTTAATCCCAGCTAGGTGGATCTTGGAGTTTGAGGCCAGCCTGGTCAAGAGAGTATTTCAGGGTTACACAGAGAAACCCTGTCTCAAAAACAAATGAACAAACAAAGAAAATAATAAATAAACAAACAAACAAACAAATAAGAGGCTTTCAGGTTATATTTTAGTTGCAGTCTGCGTTAGCATGAATTGTGCTTCGAGTGAGGGGGTGAAGATGAGAGCCAGACATCTGAAAATGTATCCTGGAGAGGGAGCAATGATGCCCTCGAATCTCTTCACTTACAGCTGCCGCCATGATTAGCTGCACAGTTACTACGTGTCCGGCCCTGTACTAAGCTAAGCATTTTTGAAACTTGATCTCTTTGAGTCATCACAGCTACTCGATCAGAAGTGATCTTCTTAGCCCATTTTCAGAAGAGGGAATTCAAAACTCGGCAAGCAAGAGCCAGTGACTGGCACATAATGGATACCTGGCAATCACGGAGTCCTGGGTTTCTATAGTCAAGTCATTTACTCTGTACACCTGTATAGCATAGTCTGTAAATGATCTGATCACTATCTTGGTTGACGGGAAGAAAGTAGCCTGTGGAGTGCACTTTGTTGAGTAGTATTGGACTGAGCCTACAGAAAAGTCCAGGTCAATTCTCATTGTCACTAACAGCATTGGGAAAGCTAAGATCATCCCCCGTGTCTTTCTCAGACTGTCCGCTATTCCACTGAACAGATACAAATCCACAACTCCGGTTAGTAGCTGGATTCTTTCACCATGGGTCCTGAAAGACGTTGACTGGACATTTTGTTGGGGTCATGGTAAGGAAGAATTGGTCCATCTGGGATGATAACACCGTGAGTCATAGATCATGAGTACTGTTAGTTCAGAACCATGTATGCCTCACATGGTCCTTACAGTAACCCCAGGAGATAGGTCTGACTGCACCCATTTATCTATGGCAAAGTTGACTGTCAGAGGGTACAGTACAGACAAAGTGCTGTGGCTGTGACTCAGACCCTGATGAATATGAATATGAATGAGTTCAGTCCCTTATCGTTGATGCTCTACAACCATTTTTCTAGGCAAGTGAGAGTTGATTTGAAAACTCACTACTGGTACTGTCCTCCTTGTGAATTTGTCCCCAGTCCCCACAGTTGGTCAGTGAGGACATGAGAGACAAGCAAGGGGAGGCTGGACCAAGTCACTCCATGTCACCAGATCAATCCGCTCTGCCATCCAGTCTGTTTCCCCGACCTTTAACTGTTTACTGGGCTAATGAAACTGAAAGCACAGACATCGACTCAAAGCAAAGAAAGGCTTCATTCACTCAACTAAGTCCTACAAGTATTTGGTGGAGAGATAACGACAAATCCCGAGGTGGCTGATTGGAATAATGTTTCTTGCCAGAGAGAAACTCAGTGGTGTTGAGGATAGGTGAAATAACGGTTTGCTCTTCTGGAGAGAAGGAGAATGAAGAGGTGTTTGGAGGAGAACGAGGCAGACACCAACAAACGAGTGAGTGGGAGATGCTGCGAGCGAGGACGGGAGGGGGATTTCAGGGGAAGAAGCAGAGACAACAGGGAGAGCCATATTCCATGGCAGCCTTAGAAATAATTACAGCTCGCAGAAAAATCAATCAGCAAGACTCTGTTAAATGCTGGGAGCACAGAGTGATGTGAAAGCAAAGGACCAGGCTCCTCTGCGTGCACTGCACTGGGCAAGATAAAAATAGCGTGCTTGAAACAATTAGAGAACAATTAATGTCAAGCCGTCTGGTTCTGACTCAAGTACAACAGGATTCAGAGTGGAGGAGGCCTGGGGACCTGGAACAGTCTGTCAGGCCCTCGTAGGGAAAGGTCCCTGGAGGCCAGACGTCTCGGACATCTGATGTTTGAGAGAGAAGGGTTCATTCTTATAAACATCCTGCGTATGCAATACAGTGCAACCCACACTGACCACATTCCTACCCTTTCAGAAGTTTCTGATTACAAAAGAGAACACAGTGTTTGACTTGTGACTGTTTGACCTGTGAGTGAATGCATGATCTGGGTACTGGAACTTCTCAGGGTCACAGAAGGAGTGGAAGGCGGAAAAAGCACAGTTGCAGAAATTGCGACTAGACCGCACATACTGTTTGCAGCCAGGGACAATGTCTCTGCTCCTTTTCTAGAGTGGGGGCTGGAGAGAAGGCTCAGCATTAAGTTAAGAGAACTGGCTGCACTTCTAGAGGACCCAGATTCTAAGCATCCACATGGTGGCTCATAACTCCCTGCAACTCCAGTTCTAGGGACCTTCCTCAAGCATTTGGTACATACATGGTATATAGACATATATGCAGGCAATACAGCAAAGCACCCATATGCAAATGTAAGTACAGTTTCTTAAAAACAAACAAACAAACCATGAACCCACAGTGACTATGGCAACATGCACAAGGCCTACAGAGGCTCAAGCTAGACAAGATCCCAGCACTGAGAGGGGGAAGTGGACTTGGGCCTCATCCCTAACCAAGAAGCTATTTGCAGCTGATGCCTATGGACAAAGGGAAAATGGTTTTTCTCCAGTGGAGTGCCACTGGGTATATCAACCACTCTCTAGGGCAAGCCTCATGCCCAGGAGTAGCTGGCCAGTATAAAATGGACATGGTATGTGTGGGTGTGTGTGTGTGCGTGTGTGTACGCATGCACATGTGCTTTGTGTTTTGTTTCACCTCCTTTCTTTCCTTCTTTCTTTCTTTCTTTCTTTCTTTCTTTCTTTCTCTTTTCCTCTCTTTCTTTCTTTCTTTCTTTCTC
>NW_021620894.1:3329105-3333033 GCF_004785775.1 Grammomys surdaster | reverse complement strand
TTCTTTCTTTCTTTCTTTCTTTCTTTCTTTCTCTTTCTTTCTTTCTTCCTCTGTTTCTCTGTTTCTCTCTTCCTTTCTCTTTTCCTTTCTTTTCTTTTTGTTCTCACTGCTCTTTTGTGTGTCTTGAATCTTGTTTTTTTTTTAATGTTTCTTTTTATTTTTAGTAGTTTTGGATAGAGAAATATCAAGAGTATAAAATCGGGTAGGTAGGGAGATGGGGGTGGGGATCTAGGAGGAGTGATGGAGGGGAAACATGATCAAAAAAGTACTAAAAAAAGGGAGGTTCCATGTTGGGATAGATGGTCTGGCCAGATGCCAGTGTCGTCTACTGGCTTCAAAACATATCACTTGTGGGCGCTTTTCTGGAATGTAGAACCTGGTTCATTTGCATCATGCTTTGAGTGACTGGGATAATCTTTTCTTTATGTCTGCAAATAGATTACACAGACTATATTATTTTTTAGTCTGAAATTTTTAATTTTTTAAAATACTTTTTTTAAAAAAGTACTTTTAAAAATACTTTTAAGTCTGCAAATAGATCACACCAACTGCAAATGGATTACACAGACTAATTCTATAGTCAATGGATGTCTTTATTGGAAGTGTTTTTTTTTTCTTTCTTTAAAAATAGTTATTTTCAGGTGGGGAGACTAAATATATGCGTTTAGTGTGTGTAATTAGTATGTAATTGCTCTCAGACGATGTCATATAGAATAGGAGGTGAGCAGAAGAGAAAGGGCCTCTAAAATAGAGTTCAGAAAAGGGGAGGCTGACCTCAGAGAAGAGTTGGCACTGGATTCTTGAATGGGCTCTGTCAAGGCTGGGGTGTTGGGAAGTGGGAAATCTGTAGGCAGGTGAAAGGGATCTGCCAAAGCTGGAAGCATCAGGATATAGTAGCATGTTCTGAGAGCTGTAAATAAGGGGTGTTACTACAGGAGAGAGTCCTAAAGGGGGAGGGTGAATGAGGACACTGAACGGAGAAACAGCAGGAGCCTGCTTCTGCATGGTTCTGGAAACCACGCCCGTGGGCCAGACTATGTCCACTGAAATGGTTGAGACGTCATCAAGGGATGTTGAGTGGCAGAGCAACAGGGTCAACTATGTGCATCATAAAAAGAGTGGAGTGGGTACTAGAGGGTGGAGAAGGGCAGCCAAGGCAAGAGGCACAGAGGGTCGATAGGCGGCCATTGCAGGATGCACTCTGGAAACCACGGGAGCCATATGTGGGGAAGCACAGAGGGGAGATGCTAGAGTGCCACTTACAGACCAGAGGCTGCCTGTTGGGAGCAAGGATGAGATGGTGAGACCGCCAAAGGGGGACCCGCTAAGGTAGATGACAGGAATGGAGATTTCCTGTGTGAGCAGTGTTCTCGTTCTTCACACCGCCTGAGCTCTCCCCACCTCCGTCCCCTTCTCGTCTGGCACCCTGGAACAGCGCACTCCAAAATAAACAACCCCTTAGATCCTCAGCTCTTCTTGGAATTCGGTCCACTTGATTTGAATGGAACTCTGCTCCTACCCAGGGGAATTCCACCCACCTTGTGTCCTCCGGAACAGGCTGTTCTCTCATATCTCATATCTCAGGCATATATGCCAGGCAGGCACCTCAACTCCAAACTATGCTTGTGGACACTAATGGAACACTGTTCCTTTTAGAACCACGCCCTTCCGTGACACCATTGTTATCAACATTATTATTCTTATCATTAATATCATTATCACTATTGCTATTACAGATTTTATCTGACTTTTAGGAGGAGACTCAGGTTATCTCTGCCCCAAGTGCAGACTTCTCCCCATATCAGAAGTGGTCTTCAGTGTGCCAGTCACTTCTGGCTCACTTCAACCATTCACAGCCGTGACCACACTTGAGGTTTTGCCATCTCTTGAAGACGTTCCATCTCTGAAACCTTTTTCATGCGTCTGCCTTCTGACCAGTGTCAGACCCTGCCACTTCTCTAACCCCTTTAGCTGAATTCACCTCCGAGAGTAACAAAATCTCTGGCTGTAGCTACGGCTGTCCCCACAAAATGTTTTTAAGGGCTTGATTTCCAGTCTGTGGGCTCTGGGGAAAGGATTAGATTGTGGGATACAAGAGGTAGATTAGTTAAACTTTTTTGGTAGATTAATAGTTTTATGGCATTATTGGGAAGTGTTGAAAATTTTTGGAAGTAGGACCTCGTTAGAGGAATTTGGTCACAAGGAACATGGTCTTGGGGACTGTGTATTTCGCCAGGCTCTCCTTCTCTGTTCTTTCTTCTTTCTGGATACAGGAAATGAGAAGCCCTGCTCAACTACGCTCCCTGCCATGGTAGTTCTGCCTCACAGACCCCAGAACTAATTGACCACCAACTAAAATCTAAGCCACGAACCCAAACAAATCTTCCTTCCTTATGATGTCTTTAATCCCTCAGATAATTTTTTGACTCAATGAAAAGTCTGACTAAGATGGATTCCCTCTTCCTGGTGCACCCGTCCTTAGTTCAAGGTCTCAATATTTTTCAAGTATATTGATTCCACTTCACTAATCTAACTGTCTGGAGTTTGGGAGCTCACACTCAAAGCCATCTGAGCTCTGCTCAGCGTATCTTCTCAGGCAGAGTAATGGTTCTAAACTACAAACAAAATGACGTCTGTCACTTCTATACTTATATTTTGCTAGCTCCCTGAACTCTTTTGCATATCGTGTAAACTCCACTGTGATGGACTCCTGTCTACCTCTCCAGATCCTGCTTTCTTTATTCTGTCTTGAATTTTATTGTAACAGGACTCCAGACTTTAGTACAACTGAGGCCATGATGGAACTATCATTTAGACCTGGGAACCCAGCACATAGGCAGCAACACCTGCCAAACAAGAACAAAGACCTAATCCATCAAAGTCCACAGTTCTATAAAGCCTCTAAATGTACTAACCTTGCCTTGGGCTTCTGTAGTTCTGCTTCTGAGTAGCTGTTCTTGTTAACCGAAGTGTGTCAATCCAGGCTGTGGTTTTTGTGCTTAAAAGCTCAGCAGGAGAAAGCTTCAGGACTGCTCTGAGGTCCTGAACACCCAGTGTAGTAACCAGCTGGCTAACAAAGATTTTCTATTGGCTTGGACCTGCGTCCGAGTCATCCTCTGTGGTGGACACTCCACAGTGTTATCTCCTCCATTTCATCATAACGTAGATGAAACGACCTGTAGTGTCAACAGCATCGTGTGACCTTACTCTTCGCTGCACACACTTTCTCCTGCCTGTAACCATTGCTTCTTCATGATTTACCAACTTAACATCCTTCAGGATACATCCTGTGTCCAGCCCAGAACATGCCTCCTCAGTAGATACTCAATTCGTGATGTAGATGACATCCATTCATTCCGATTTTGTCTAAATGACACTTGGAGTCTCCACTATGATGACTTTTTTTATTCGTTACAGATTTTATTTACTTATCCATCTTCTACACTAGCCTGAGGCCTCTTGGAGAGTAGAGATGTTTCTTTGCTCCCCACTCCTGCATTCCTGCCACCCATCATGAGGCATTCATTGGTTGGCCAGGCAGAGATGGAAGCCTTGTCCTCTACATCAGACCATCTTGTTCTCGGCCTTCCTCTATTGCTGTCTGATGACAACTTCTCAAGTACTAGAGACAATGACTTCCGTTGGCCCTTCAAACTCTGTCTCTGAAGCACTTGTTCAACTGATAAAAATGTCCATGCCTTTCAGTGCTATGGGAAGGAAGGCCCTGCTGTTCCCCAGCAGGCTTCCTCATCAGGAACTTGAGAGAATGTCAGGAGAAATGGGTACGTACTGGGAGTTCTTTGAAAGACAAACCCCATCAGCTTCCTTGAAATGTCCCTTTCACTGCCTGGAATTCTGCAAAGACAGTTACAACTTCATGGCCATGCCTTTCTCTCTCTCTCTCTCTCTCTCTCTCTCTCTCTCTCTC
>NW_021620894.1:3279463-3329005 GCF_004785775.1 Grammomys surdaster | reverse complement strand
CCTTTCTCTCTCTCTCTCTCTGTCTCTCTCTCTCTCTCTCTCTCTCTCTCTCTCTCTCTCTCTCTCTGTTATCCATGCAACCATCAGATCTAATGACCGTTTCCTCTTCTATTTTTGTCTTTGTATATTTTGCGACAGGGTCTCATAGAGCCAAGGCTGGCCTTCAACTTTAGCCTCCTGATCCTCCTGCCTCCATGTTCCAAGTTTATGTTCTTTTTTATTTTCCTTTCAGGCCTGGGGGTTGCACCACCTAGGACTCCATGCATTTGAGGCAGGTGTTCTGCCTCTGTGTTGGCATGGCCAGTTGCAGGCAGTGGACAGAATACATTAAAATACAGACATCGTCAGGCTGCTCACCTGCCGTAAAGCCCTTAGTCTCACCGCTGAGCCTTTATTTTCTCAATCTGTTTTCTGATACTATATCTGATACAATATTCTATCTATGTATAGAATACCTGAGATTGGACCATTTATACAGGGAAGAAGTTTATTTAGCTTAGAGTTCTAGTAGTTAAAAGTCCAGACAAGGCCGATTCATCTGATAAAGGACTCAAGATACATCGTAACAAGATAGAAAACATACAGTGACCTGTGAAGGAGATGAGACACACCAGTAGCTGCCTTAGTTTATAACATCTTGTTCTCATGGCAACTACTCTAGTTCCAGGAGAACTGCATTAATTCCTCTTAATGACCCAACTACTTTGTGAAGTTCCTTCTCAGTACTGCCACAATGTCAGTTAGATTTCAAAATGAGCTTTGGTGAGGGACAGAACACATCTAAACCATGCCATGAGAGACACGGCAGCCTGCTCTTCCAGGTTGGATACCCTTTGCATCCTATGTGTAGCCAAAGTATTCTGAACGAGACTGATGCCTCCTCATCTCCAGAAATCGGCTTCCTTTGCTCTAGCTGACACACATTCCATTCTTAGGCCTTTCCTCTAGACAGCTCCATGGTGCCACACCTGCCAGGCTCCTCTCTGTAAAGAGAGCCTTTCTGTTGTTTTGTACGAAGACTTCTCAGCATGAATGGAAGGAATCGCTCCTCTGTGTTTTCCCCCAGCATTTCTCATGCTACACAAAGAGACCTCATCATTCAGAAATGATACTGACACACTCCCATGTCAGTCACAAAGGACCAGATAGTTACTCTGTGAGAACTGACATAGGCAGTTAGCTATAAGGTGGAGGACACACATAGACCTGTAGAGCCAGCCCATTATATCTATAATTATAGGACAGGTTCCCTTGGAGTTTTATTGACCAGTTATGGAGGAAAGAGTATTGATATTGGAGTCAAATAAACACCAGCTCATCTTCCCTGTTTGTGTTTGGTCCCTCAGTCTCACTTTCCTTATCTGTAAAATGGGAACTCCAGATTCTGGGGAGACTTGTAACGGAGATTAAGGGCAATGCTAACACATGTGTGAGCTTGAGTTGATATTTGGCAGAGGGTGCTGGGAATCACAGTAGTTCTGATGCTGTTTCTGTCTGGTACCCCTTCAACCCCTGTCCTTAAAAATATATTAATAATAACCTTCTATATAAAATTTATCCTTCAGATCTTTGTGTTCTTAATATTGTTCCCATCTCTATTTACCCTGGTGCCTTTGACCTTTGAACTTCCCTTTCTAAGCATCGTGATCCTTCATGGGTGAAGGGTCTTAAATCATGTGATATTGGCTGTCAGTCTGTAATAGTGACTGAGGAATAACACTCACTAAGTACTTACTCAGAGCCCAGCTCCCTGCTTAGCTCTGAACATGCAGTATACTTGCAGAACCGGGAATGTGGCCCTTGTCTCCATACCACAGACGGGGTGATTGAGTTTAGAGCCTTAAATGGACCAAACAGTTAGCCAGTGTTTAAGCTCAACTTAAAACCCTTGCCGTCATTCTTCTTGTCCTTATTCTTCTTGGGGATTCTCCTTAGCTGATGAATTGCTTTATTCAGGACAGCTCTAGACTGTATGGAGGGTTGTCTGCTAAGACTTCCTAATGTCTGTTTACCCATTAAAGAACCACAGGACAAGTGTTCACCCTATTAGCCCTATCTAGAAGATTCCTCAGAGACTGGGAGATTTCAAGTTCTTCCTCTTTCCCTTTGAAGCACAAACACACACTTCCAACAGAGAGCTCCCACACTCCCCCTGAGTCTCTGCTGGAACAGGTCTCAGAAATAAAAGAATCTGAAGGAGGGCAGGACTTAGCAAGGGGGCTGCTGTTCACGGAATGAGCAACTCCACACTGGAGCTCTGACATGAAGCTTCCTTCAACTCCTGCCAGCTACGGAGAACAGTTAGTACCTGGTATGCTTGCCAAAGTTCACACTTGGGGGTTGTCCCAGTTTCATAGTCATCCTTCTCCAGGGCCCCACTGTCAGCTTTCCCTCGTCATAGCTGTCCGCAGCATCCTCCCCAGTGTTTCACTGAGCTCGGGCGGCTCCTGGACATTCTTTTCCATGTCCCCGACGTGCTGGGAGTTCCCACCACTTGTTCCTTATCTCCCTTTCAGCTCCTTGAGCTGATCTTATGTCCGGAGCTCCTTGACTGAGGTTCATTCCAGGTGGAACATTTGCTTTTCTCTGACCTCCGCATCCATGCGCCTCCATATCCAGTTTACCTTTGGTGAGTATTTTGCTGACCATGTTGACTGCCCACCTCCTTGCCCTGCTGATTTCTAGGTTACCCAGCTTTATTTTGTCAAGAGAGTACCAGGTCCTAGAACCCTCCATTTTCTTTCTTAACTGTCACCACAGCACTTGCCCTGCTTGAATGCTAGATTCTGAAGGATACAGTTTCTCCCTGACTGATGCTATGTCTCTAGTTCCAAAAACAGTTCCAAGGACCTGCTGAGTTCGGGACATACTTTTGACTAACCAAATGTAATTCCCATGCAGTTCTTCCGTTCAAATCCTAGCAGGTGACTTGGACAAGTGCCTGAGCCCCTGTGTATTTCAGTGCCTCCTCTAAAAAATGGAGAGAGCAAACTCTGCCTGCCTCCTAGTCAAGTGAGTCAGTGTACATGAAGCATGCAGAATCCCACAAGACTATACTATTGTTATTAGTGTGTTCTGCTGCTGCCAGAGGCCTGCCATTCCCATACAAATGTGGTTATGCAGGATCTGTCCAGTGCTACCACTTCCCCCATATTGTGTCCTGGGAAGACCTGACCTTGTTTGTATCCCTTAAGGGGTCAAACTCAGTTTAATAGTGAGAGAGACAGTGCCAGATGTTGGATGCTTACTCCCTATGAATAGAACTACAAACCAGTTCCTTCTAAACTCATAATTTCTCTCATTAACTGATTGTTGCGGTCAATCAAAATCTCTTTTGGGGTAGGTAGTGAAGGGAAAAAGATAGGTAAATTCTGCTCACAGGAGTAGTACCTGGACAGATAAACACGGTTGCGGATGTTGAAAACATTGTAGCTATCTGCTGCTGAAAGACAAGACCTGATGCTTAAACGGCTTTTTGTCCTGTCCTCAGAGGGCTTCTGACTGATCTAGATGTTACTTTCTTTCTCAGAAGAAGTTCATGTGTCCATCCCCCACACTCCTCGTTGAGTTTTACAAGCTCCCCCCAACCCTTTCCCTTCCTGCCTGAGTTGGATTGAAATCTTTCCCTGGGTTCTACATGTGCTTTTCGTCTTCATTGCTAAAGCAGCTGTAGCTCGGGGCCTTTTTGATGTTTCTGGGATGTAGTTGCTTGGTGCCATGAATTATCTTTTTCACGTGTGTGTGTGCTCAGTCACTCACCACCCCTCATACACACTGTGCTCAGTGTATTGGTTATAGGCTTCTTTGTACTCTGAGGACGAGCCCTCCTTGAGACTAAGCTATGTCTCTCTTCAGTGAGCTTTCCTTCCATTCTTAGAACAGGATCCACACTTAGTGGAGATCCTGAAATGTTAAAGTTGAAGAAACCTCAAGTTATAGACCTTTAACATCTTGACCAAGTCTTTAAATTAACACGAACCCCAGAAATCTGCCTCCTGAGTTTCAGTTATTATGTCAAGCTACACCCCCTGAGAACCTGCAAAGGTTCAGATCTCAGCAGGACAATGTGTGCAGGTATACTATGGACTTGGCACTTGCCTCGTTCAGGAATAGTTTGGTCCACTGATATTTTTTATTAGCCACTGATTGGTTACAAATCATCTTCCTCAATTGGACTGAGAGCGTACACACTAATTTAGACTGCAGTGAGCTTTGAAGGACTCAAATGTGGAGGTAGCCTGAGGCCAAATTTAGTTTACCTGAACCATCCAAGAGTGGAAGGAGGAATAAGAATTAAACAGACAATAAGGGAGGCAGTGGGGAAGGGTGCTGGCATGAACCATCACTGTGCATTCCGGAGAGTGAATCCCTTTTATCTCACTAGAGCCCAGAGAAGATGAAAAAGGAGTTTCATCAAAAACTTAAATGTTTGTGCAGGAGCCAGACAGGGCAAAGATCTTAAGGTTTTACCATTGTGAACAGACACCATGACCAAGACAACTCTTATAAGGACAACATGTAATTGGGGCTGGCTTACAGGTTCAGAGGTTCAGTCCATTATCATCAAGGTGGTAGCGTGACAGCATCCAGGCAGGCATGGTGCCGGAGGACCTGAGAGTCCTCCATCTTCATCTGTAGGCTGTTAGTGGAAGACTGACTTCCAGGCAGCTAGGATGGGGGTCTTAAAGCCCACACCCATAGTGACACACCTCCTCCAATGAGGCCACACCTTCTAATAGTACCACTCTCTGGGGTGAGTATATTCAAACCATCACAGATCTAGTAGGCCAATGTTTTTTTATCTTTCCATAGTGAGAGGTCACTTAACATTCTGAGTCAGGATATAATATAATCAGGCACATAGTCTGAGAGGATAGCCTAGCTGCTGCATGGGGAATGGAGTAAGATGGAGGGAAACTGAAGGAGGAAAGAAAGAGACCAGTTAGCAGGTTAGGCTGCAGTCAGGTACTAAGCAGTGATGGGTTTGCTTGCCGGTACAATGAGGATGGGGATGGTTAAAGAAAACTTGAATGGGGTGAGAGAATGATTTAAAACTTACATATCGTGTCAAAATTATTTCTGCTTTTGTCCAACTACCACTATGGGCTTCTGGAACAGTAGCTGGGCATATACTGTCTCTGAGCTAGTTACTGTTAAGGCTATGGCAAAAGTGTCCCATTCTGACCTGTCACCACTCATAAGGCACACTTGAAATATGCCTACGCAAGGTGAAGCCAGCCCTCACGTGCCGACAAAGACAGTATTCGAGTTAAGCCTGAATGAGACCCGCAGAATCACTAGGATTTCTGAAGCTGAACTTGCATGTGTTCTCCAGATATTGAAGCATGGCCAATTAATAATCTGCTTGCTGATTGCTGGGTAATGAGAAGCCCTTGTCTTAATTGAAAATAAATATTAATGTCTTCATTTTTCACTAGTGTGTCCGTCTACCTATTCAACTGGCTTTTTATTGAGCACAAATAAATTTCAGGGTGTCTGCAACTAGACAAAGTAAGTGATGGGATGAAGCATTGGGGGAAAGGTAAAGCCACATTTGAGGTCTGAAAAAGGTGTATTTGAGATCCAGTGTGTTGGTATAGGTCCAAACTCAGTGGCGTCGCATTGTTGCCGAGGCAACCAGGGTGACACTCCCACAATTCTGCCTGGCTACAGGAACTACGTCATCATCCTCATCTGTATAAATAGGTGGAGCTTCCCCGACCTCGCTCTCGTTCCTCTCCACCATCTTCTGTCTCCCTCTCTCTCTCTCACCCTCCATCTTTAACAAACCCCACTCCCGTGGAACCAGTCCCGTTGGTTCTTACACAGTGTATTCCATAGATTGCTTTAAAAAAAATACAGTAAACTGTAGGTTGGTGATATAGCTCAGTTGATAGAGTGCTTACTTATCATCCCCAAAGCCCTAGGTTTTATTTCTACACTCCCAAAATGGCAAGATTTCTACCACTTAGGGGGCAAGAGGCAAGAGAATCAGAAATTCATGGTCAGTCTCAACCACATATCAAGGATGAGGCTAACCTAGGCCTACTTGAGACCCTGTCTCAAAAGTTTATGGTAAAAAATACCACACAAGACACTTACCAGTATATATCACCCAAAAAAACCTGTTAAAGGAGGTGCCATTCTGCAGCGTTAAGCGCAACCACATTGTGGTGACAACCTGTCACCACACCAGTTCCATTTTCCTGACTTTCCCCTTCCACCAACTCTTGGAAACCATGAGTTCCTCTTATTGATTGTATGAGGATGACTACCCTAGGAACCTCATGTAAGAGGAATCCTGTAATATTTGTGCTTTTGTGACAGATCCATTTCACTTTGGGGACGTCCTCAAGGTTTGTCTCTGCTGTAGCATGTGTCAGAATTTCCTTCCTTATTAAGGATAATAGAATTCCATTGTGTGTGTGTGCATGTGTGCGTGTGTGTGTCTGCTGTATATTACGTTTTATTTGTCCACTCATCTGAGAACAGACAAGTGGTTTGAGTCCACCTTTTGGCTATTATGAATATTGTTGGTATGAATATAAATGAACAAATAGCTCTTTAAGTTTCGGTTTTTATTTTGATGGCCATCCTGGTTCATTTTCTTCTAAACTTGCCACAAGCTAGAGTCGACTGACTGGGAAGAGGAACCTCAACTGAGAAAATGCCTCCATCGGATTAGCCAGTAGGCTAATCTTCTTGATCAGTGATTGGTATGGAAGGGTCCAGAAACTGTGGGTGTTGCTGTCTCTAAGCTGGTGGCCCTGGGTGATATAAGAAAGCAAGCTGTGTCAGCTGTGAGGAACAAACCAGTAACAATCTCTCTTCCAGGTTGTCTGGTTCAGTTTCTGCCTCTAGGTTCCTTCCTTGAGTTCCTGCCCTGAGTTCCCTCAGTGGTGAATTGTGATATGAAACTGCAAGCAAAATTAACCCTTTCCTCCCTGTAATGGCTACTCCTAATTGTCAACTTGACTGTATCTGGAATGAACTACAATTCAGAATTGGTGGGCTCACCTGTGATTCAGATCTTGAGGCTGGGAGATACAAGTTTCTGGCCTGGATCTTGGCATGGATATCTTGAGGCCTAGTGGCCATGAAAAGCTTAGGCCCAAGCAAGGTAGTACACACCTTTAATCCCAGGAGACTAAGTCAAGGAGAACTGTGAGTTTAAGGTCAGCCTGAGACATAACAAGTCCAAGATTCAGGCATGCTGGTACACATCTTTAATCTGGGCCACACTTTCTGCTGGAGACCTACCTAAGGACATTGGAAGAAGGAAGATTCGCTCTTCTTAGCTGCTTGTGTTTACTTGCCAGCACATCTGTTGGAACCTCCTCCTACCGAAGACCAGCTAAAACAACTAGCCTTGTGGGACTGAGTGGCTACTAGAGTCTTGGACTTCCAGTTCACAGCTGATCATTGTTAGGGAGTTGGACTATGGACTGTAAGTTGTCATAATAAATTCCCTCAATATAGAAAGACATTCCATATGTTCTGTGACTCTATAGAACTCTGACTAATACACTCCCCAAGTTGCACTGTGACATGGTGTTTATGACAGCGGTGAACAGAAAACTAGGACACTGGTACATAGCTAGAAGTAGAGTTTCAGGACCATATGCTAACATCTTGAGGAATGAGCATATTCTTTGCCATAGTGGCTCTAGTATGTCACAGTCCCGCTATCAGCACACAAGTTTTCAGTTTTTCCATACCCTTGGTAACACATGTTACTTCACAGGTCCTTTTTAGGGGTGAGCCCTGCAGTTGACATAGGGTTTCATGGAACCCAGGGTAGCTTCAAACACGATGCTTCTGAGGATAGCTTTGCATTTCTGATAGTCCTGGTTTTCTTTAATGTCTCAAGTCTGTGGTTTTGTTTTCTGATAACAGCCATGCTAGCATGTGTATAGCTGCACCTCATTGTGGTTCTGATTTGCGTTTTCCTAAATACTAGAGAAAACATCTTTTCCTGGACATACTTGTTGTTTCTGTTTTCCTTGACTCTGGCTGTTGTTGAGTGGGTTGTATGCTCTTTAAATGCAACCTTACACAAAGTGTCTTAGTCTGTTCAGGCTGCGATAACAATATGTCACAAACTGGGTCACTTTCAAACAATGGAAATTTCTTTCTCACAGTGCTAGCGGCTGAGGCATCTAGTCAGATTTGTTGTCTAATGAGAGCCTACTGTCTAGCTCATCGGTAACTTGTAGCATCCACACATGGTCCTGATGGGAAGGGAGCTCTCTAGGTTTCTTTTACAAGGGTGACAATGCCATTGGAAGTCTTTTGCCTCACAGTTTTATTGCTTCCTGCTCTGGTTTGGATCTGACCAGAATGCACCTTCCACGAATTCATATGTTGAGAGCTTGGACAGCAATGTGGCCATGTTAAGAGGTGGTGGGCCCCTTTAAGAGGTGGGTCTTGGTGAAATGCTGGTATTGGAAGAGATGAAAGTAGTCCCCAGTGAGACCCAGCACTAGCGCTCTTGAGGGAGCGCTTGTGTATCAATCAGCATTCTCTAGGGGAATAGTAATAATAGGATGCATATAACTGTCAAAAGGAATTTGTTATATTGACTCTCATGATTAGAGCCTGGCAAGTCCCATAATGGCCATTTTTTGGAGGGCTGGAGAATGGAGAAAACCAGTAGCTGCTCAGCCCAAGAAGCTGGGAGCCCTGGAACAAAAAGGACCAATGATGCAGCTCGCCCTGGAGCTCTCTACAGTAAGGCTGGGAGGGCTCATAAGAAGAAGAGGCTGGCATTTGTCACCATCTACTATGTGTTCGTAGCAAGAGTTGGCATGACACTGGTGCAGGTTGCGCTTGAGCCTCCATGACTGTGAGCTAGACTGTCCTAAACTATGAGCCTCAACCTCAGCATTTTATCAAGACAATGGACAGCAATCCAAAAGTTCCCCTTTCCTCACCGAGGCTTCATGCTAGAGGTTAGGTTTTAGTCTGTGAATTTTGGAAAGACCCATGGATTCATGATCCAGCAGAAGCCAGACTGGTTTACACTGCAATGATTCCGTTTTAAGTGTCCGCATTGGCTGTGTTTTTGCAGTTCCAGCACCCTGCAACGCTTCACTTCATAAAACAAGGATGTTCTGACGGGGTGAGCAGGGGAGTTCAGCCTCAGACACAGAAAAGATCTGAAAAGAAGCAGAAAAGAACAAAAACCAGATTAGTCATTTCAAAGTCACTTTCCATATAAAGCAGGAGCGGGGAAGACAAAACAATAAGAAATTAGCTTTTGTAAAGACTAAAGTTAATGAGGTCTCATTTCCTGCCTTGGATACTGACTGCCTTGGGAATTTTGGCTGATACCTCTTTCTCTCCTGATTTCTCAGGAGCTCAGATAAGAACTTAGATTAAGTTCAATGACATAGGGTGACTAAAGGGCTGACTTCATTCTGGTTTTTTGGCCATCTCTTTTAGGACTTCACAAAAAGCTTACCCTGAAACAATGGCCTGAAATTTTTATCTAACACAGGTAGCTGTATAAGCGCAGAACAAAAGTTTTATGGAGGGAAAAGACACTCACTCGGAAAAGGTGCAGGGCCTGTAAGTGTGAGGTGTGTGCAGGAGTTTCCCTTATCGCCTATAGGGTAACAGGTTCCCAGACCTTAGCATAAGTGATGCCATGTTAGAGAGCCCGTTTCCACATTTAAGCCTACCACGTAGGTCCCAACACTTGTCAAAAACAGAACAAAGACCTAATCCATTAAAGTCCAGGCCTATCGTTTCAGGATCCAGGAAAGTCCCTAAATGTATTAACCTTGCCTTTTGGCTTTTGTAGTTCTGCTTCTTGCTGACTGAAGTATGACAACCAGGATGTAGATTTTGTGCATGAAAGACGAAGAACTGTAAGGTTTGGGCTGTGTGATCTGGGCAAGTTCGCTGTGTAGCCATCAGCCAGCAATCAAGACTTTCTTTTCTGCTTTAAGCTTCTCTGTGTCTTCTCCAATGGACTTACATTGTAACAATAGAGCAGTATTTAGATTAGCATTTGGAGAATGTGAGGTCACTTGGGAGTCCTGTACTTTCTGGAGACAGATGTAAACAGGAGAAAAGATGTATAATGAGGTAGTGTTGTGGTCTGTGAGTGTTGGAAGGATGAGAGGGTCTTTCTAGAAGTGGGCAGAATTTTGAGGGATTCCAGGGCAGAGTGCTGTATATAAACCTAAGTAGTTCTTCTCACCTTTCGCTTCCTCTCTCTCTCTCTCTCTCTCTCTCTCTCTCTCTCTCTCTCTCTCCCTCTCTCTCTCTCTCTCTCTCTCCCTCCCTCCCTCTCTCTCCCTCTCTCTCTCGCTCCCCCCCTCTCTCTCTCTTTCTTTCTTTCTTTCTTTCTTTCTTTCTTTCTTTCTTTCTTTCTGACCCTCTTTGTTTCATCAAGAGAAGCCTGAAAACATGCAGAGGCTGGCCTTATCCAGGGTCAACTTAACCCAAGAAGAAAGTTCCAGCAGCCCATATCTCAGGCCAATCACCAAGGTCCAGCCAATCAGAACTCGCATTGAACAGATCTGAGTCACATTCTCACAGGATCAGCCTCACCCAAACTACACAGAGAGAAAAGAAAATTGTTTCCAGGAAGAAAATGAAATATCTGTTCTTGGTTAGCCCAGAAGAACAGAAACCCTCAAAACCCAGCTCCACACCCTGAAGCTGTTCCATCTTTGGAAAGTTGCATCACACCTTCTCTCTGTCTGCTTTTTCTTCTCATTAAAAAAAAAAAAAATCCAAAAGAAGGCAAGTGAGCCCGGGAGAGCCTGTACGTTGGTATCTGAGAGACACAGAACACTGAACAGTACTGCCTTCGAAGGGTGCTGAGGTGTGCTAACTGCTCACTGTTGATAGGGAAGTAGAAAATAGAGACCCCACAAATGAGACACAACAGCTGTAAGCGTGGCTTCCCAATGTCTTCACTCATGGCGGAAGTGGCGAACTCCCATGCCTGACTTGCTGGGGAGGCTCACACAGGTGAGGAAGCAGGCAGGGTCACTCATGCCCAAGGACAGGAACTCACAGGCTCATTCAGCATGGCAGGTCCACACTTCGCAGTAAATTGTTGGCCTCCAGGGGAGATGGTCCAGACATTTTCAACAGAGACTGGTAATCTGAAGTTTTATATCAATCTCTTCCTGCTTCTTAAAAAAATGCTTTGGGAGTTATTTACTAATCAGTTAATCTACTTATTTTGTGTGTGTGTGTGTGTGTGTGTGTGTGTGTGTGTGTGTATACACACATGGAGGTCAAAGAAAAACGTGTATGAGTCAGTTCCCTTCTTCCACCACATGGGTCTTGGGGAATCGAACTCAAGTTGACAGGCTTGGTAGCAGGCTCCTCTACCTACTAAGCTAACTGACCAGCCTGTGAATTCTTTCAAACCAAACACAAAAGTACTTTGTGAACCAAGCAAAGCACATATACCATCCATTTTCTCCCTGTGAGCTCATCCTCCACTTGGGGGCCTTGGATTCTGGACTCCTTCTTCTAAGCATCTGATCCAAGAGGTCTTGTCGGCTCCATCTCTTAGACCTTCTTTACCTCTCTTTTGTCCCTTCTTCATATGGAAACAAGAAGGCTGCGGTTACTACAGGTTGAGGGAGCTTGGATCCCACTCAACTGTGTAGACTTGGCCAGTTTGCTTCAATCATTAGGACATTTCTTCACCAATGTAAACAAAGCGATAAAGAACTAGGTGGTTTATTAATTTCCCACCAGAGCTATTATTTTATGATCTAGAGTTTTAAGACTTTAAGCACTGGGCATAGGCATATTTGCTTGTAATCCTAGCTCTAAGGAGACTGAGGCAGAGGATAGGGTTAGCCTGGTCTACGTAGTTAGACTCTGGCTCAAAAACAAACTTTAAAAGACAAAGTAGATTCATTTCCAGCTGGGTGATCATGGACCATTTCAACTAAGAAATGGCCTTGAGGGAAGTATAATGCATTGGTAAAGATTTTATAGAGAGTAGGAAAAATAGGAATGGAAAAATTTTAATATCATTATCATGTTTTGAAAAATTACCATATTCTTGGCACCATGCTAATTTCCTTATACATATTATTCCCTCCACTTCTCACAATCCTGAAATATAAAACCTTACCCTGATTTCACAGTACAGAAATATTTATAGAAAGACTAACTTTCTTCTTGAACGCCGCCCAATTTGTTTGTGACAGAATCGCGATGCCAACCAAGACATCCCACTTCCAAAGCCCAGGCTCTCACCATACCGTGGAGGAAACAGTATGAGGAAGGGAGCGAGCGGGGGCAGCAGCCAGCTCCTTTGGAGGTGCTAGATTTGTCAGAGCGTTTTCCACTCCTTGGGTGTTGTGCTAGGCAATATGAGAAGCAGCAACAATAAAAATGAACACAAACAAAGGGGCTTGACCTTGGGGAGATGATCTACTGTCCGATTTAAAAATCTCCATAGCCGATTGCTTCCCAAGAGACACACAAGAGCCAATGTGCCCTTTGAGATATGGTTGTAACATCTCAGCAAGAGGTGGGACTTTCCCTTTCCCTGGACTCTAAGTTTGTCTCATGACTTGTTTGATCAACAGATTGAAGTACAAGTGACATCATGTGACTTTTGGATCTGACCCTTTAAGAGGTTTGCGGTCATCTTGTTTTCTTTTGTGGCAGAGGCTCATGTAGCCAGACTGCCCCTGAACTCCCTATGTATGAAAGCCGAGAATAACCTTGAAATCTTGTTTTTTTTTTCTGCCTCCATCTCCCAAGTAAGATATCTTCTAGTTATTATTTTCTTCCTCTCTCTTAGAAGCCAGTCATATCAACACAGACAAACAGCCTGTTTGGGAGACTTAGCCAGACTCAAGCTAGTCTAACCACTTCAGATAGGACATAAGATATAAACAGATAATTTTGGGTCCTCTTGCCCCAGACAATCTGCCCTATCAATACCATGAACACCAGAAACAAACTGTCCCTGCAGATGCCTTGCCTGAATTGCAGATGCTTGAGCCTCTAAAAACGTATGCTTTTGTTTAAAATCACCACATCCTGTTTCAGTTATGATTTCTAGGCCTTGTAAGTAAGCATATATATAGTCTTTCAAAAGACAAGAGTCAGACACCTCAGAGGAGAGGATGTTGTGGGTGAGAGAGAGAAATAGATGTGGAAACCAGGGGTCAGGTCAAGCTTTAAAGACTTCCCTTCATGAACCATCCTGGAAGGAATTCCATTTGCTGGAAGCAAGACCCCACCCTCACACAGCGGCGTGAAGAAGTCTCATTCACTCTTCTCTTGGTTTCTTCACTGGTTCCTGCCCCTGTACCTACTTGCTGCTCTGGTTCTCATGATTTTCTTCACCTTTCTGTGAGCCCGAAAACAGAGGGGTAAGGAATACTGAGCTTTGAGCCATTCAGGCATTGAGTGTGTATTTCAGTGATGTCTGACTCATTTATTGACATAAGCCTCTGGGACTGAGTATCTTCAGCTAGTAAAACGATGGCAGTATCCTACAGTGTTGTGATGCTTATTTACTCTACATAGAAATTACACATCGTTGGCCTCAATAAATGCTAGCTCCCATGATTTAGATCTTTCAACTAGGGACCACAGTTTTTCTCTTCTTTGGATCCCTAGATCTGAGTCAAATAGTCACCATGAGCACATAATCACTGAGCATAGTTGTATTCTTCAAGTCTGCCTTTGCCTGTGGAGTTATTTGGATGAGTAATTTCTGACGCCCCTACGTTTTCTTGTTGGTTAAAACAAACAAACAAACAAACAAAAATATTTCCAGGGAAGGTGAATTCTGAGTTAGGTTTTGAAAGACAAAATAGACGAGAAAGCCGAAGTTGTAGAAAGTTGAGAATCAGGCAGAACTGCTATGCTATGTAGTCTGACAGAAAACTGTAAGCGGTGATTTTGTACAGGAGCTTATGACTGCTTAATCAAGAGTCTTAGGCTCTCGATCCTACTGCCTGCTCTCGGAAGCTGCTGATAGTTCACATGGAAGAATGACGTCATAAACTCTGAACTTTTGTGATTTTTAATGGTGACAGTGTCTAAAGAAGGGGAGAGAGTGGACGCAGAAGAAAGAATAGGAGGCATTTGTTGTAATTTGTGTGGGAGAGAAGGGATGAGCTGGATAAGGACCAGGGAACTCAGACCACAAAGAAACCAAATCTGGGAGACATAGTAGAGTAGAAGAGGCAGAGCTCAGTGGCTTCCTGATGCTGGGAATAACAAGGAAGAAAGACCCAAAGGAAGATAGCATCTTGGGCTGAGAAGATGTGCCACGGATTAGAGCATAAGAGTAAGATTTGGAGTCTTTAGGATAAGGGACTTTGTACTTACCATTGAGTCCATCTCGACAATTCCACCTTTCCTGCATTCAGCAGGTTCCTGAGCTCAGAAGAAAAGATGATGACAGTGGTAACTGGTTCTGTAAAATGTACTCCAACAGGATCTGAATCTAGAGAAACCATGGCACAGGGGACGCTGAACAGCCATAGCAAAGTGAGCTCCCTCTCCTCAAAGCAGGAAGGGAAGAGAGAAGCCCAAACGGCCTCAAAGCTTAATCGGGGGTGGCTGCTTTCAGGGGGTGATGAAGAATTGCTGTTGATTTCCCCATATGACTCAGAGAGCTCTCTGCATAATCAAATTCCCCTGAGGACTTGGACACATTCTCTGCTGACAACCCACTTCTTCCTCCACCTCCTCTCTCTCCTTCCACAAATCTAGATCAGACCCAGGGATCTAGGGCACTGTTTGATTTTTAAGAATGACATCTTTCCTTTCTTCTTTTACTTTCTGCTCTGCTTCATCATCTGTCTAATCCCACCCCAGGCCACTTGATCAACCAACCAACTTTTCATAAGCATTTCCATTATTCATTCAACAACTATTTTTACAGTATCTACTATGTGCCTGATACACTGGCAGTGTGCAAGCAAATGAAGTCATTTTTCAATTATGACATGTGTTTTCCTAGGAGTTGACTATCCAAGTTCACATATATTATAATGAGTAACACAGGAAAAAAAATGATCACTATATTTGGGGTAGGGTTTAGGAAACAAAATGAGGCTCTATCGGCTTCTGAGGATGAAAAATATTAAGGAAAATAGATAATTTCAGACTCCAATAACATAGGAGGGAAAGAAGCCAAAAGCATGCAGTGTGGGGAAAAGCATCTTCAACAAATGGTGCTGGCGGTCTGCATGTAGAAGAATGCAAATTGATTATATTTATCTCCTTGCACAAAGCTCAAGTCCAAGTGGGGCAAGAACTTCAACACAAAACCAGATACACTGAGCCTAATAGAAGAGAAAGTGGGGAAGAGCCTCGAATGCATTAGCACAGGGAAAAATTTCCTGGTCAGAACACCAATGGCTCAGGCTCTAAGATCAACAATTAACAAATGGAACTGAAAAGGTTCTGTAAGGCAAAGAACACTGTCAGTAGGACAAATTAGCAACCTACAGATTGGGAAAAGATCTTCACTAACCCTACATTGACAGAAATCAAGAAGTTAGACTGAAAAAAACAAACATACAACCCAATTAAAAAAAAATAGGGTAGAGACCTAACCAGAGTATTCTCAACAGAGGAATCTCAAATGGTCAGGAAACACTTAAAGAAATGTTCACCATCCTCAGTCATTAGGGAAATGCAAATCAAATGATCCTGAGATTCCACTTTCTACCAATCAGAATGTCTACGATCAAAACCAGCACATGCTGGAGCGGATGTGAAGAAAGGAGAACACCCCTCCATTGCTGGTAGAATTTCACAGAGTTGATGGGTGAGTGGACATGGTGTGTCCGAGAAATAGAGCTAAAACCGGGCAATCCAAGAGATGGGTGTGTGTTTGAATGGAACACAGAAAAAAAGTTGAATGGATTTATAAGGAAAAGATGAGGAAAAGTCTTTACGAACAAATCAGTCTAACCTAGAGGTCAGTCTTTAACAAAGAGGAAGAGAGTGAGACTACGTGTTGGGAAGGACCCAGCGTGTATAGAGGCAGACCATGTTGAGAACAGTACAGTTGGATCTCAAATGTGGGACACGGTTGTGCCCTTCTCCCTCACCCTTCTCAGCGTATCCCTGGAGCACGGCTTGCCTTCTGTGATGGAGGAGACTTTAGGAGGACAAAAATCTAGTGTGTTCAGCAGAGCAGCTGAGGCAATAAGGAGTTAAATCAGATTAATGGGTAGAAGACGAAGACGAGAGACTTGGGAACTGAGGAGCAAAACTGAATAATAGCTGTAGTATTTGGGGGGGGGGCTCAAGTTGGTAGAACTGGTACCAACCATTTCAGGAGACCCGTTTTGACTTGAGTCAGGGCCATCTTTAGGATATGGTGAACTGTCTGTCTATCATCTAGCATAAGTCTTATGAAAATGACATGCGTACTAGACGGGCCACTGGAGTCACTACAGTTTGACACATTTCAGATGTGAATTTCTCGATTCTACGTTCCCCAGCCAATGATAGAAGGAGAACCATACCGGGTGTTCATCTTCATTGTCTCACAAAACAAGCCTTGGTCTGGGACCCACAGTGTTGATCAGAGACTTAATTTATATCTGGAAGCCAACCTCTGCTTCTCTGTCACCATGTGCCACCAAAACGCAAGGTACTGGCTCAATTCACAGGGTAGATGTGATGAACAGACATCACAATGAAAGAAGAGAGACTGGCTAGCAAAGTGTGTTTTGTTCATTTTGTTCTGTTTTTTTTTTTTTTTGGACAGGCAGCCCATTTTTTATCACCAAGGGGGAGTACACGAGAGGAGGCAGGAAGAAAGGAAATTTACAATGTGGTTCTAAATGGTTTTATCACATATTTGATTAGCTCTCTGGGGGGGAAAGATAAAAGCTTAATCGGGATCATTTAAAAAGGCGTACACACAGAAAGAAGCCTTGCTTAACTAATAATTACAAAATGTATCTGAGATGGAAAGTCTCCTTTTGACTTGAATGGGGGGGGTAAGTACTATCATTATGGGGGGATCTCAGGTTATTACTGCATCCGTAATGGCAACGGGAGTATGATTTGCAAATCACTCCTCGTTTTCAGCCATTACATTCTTGGGAGTTCAATTCACCAAGCGTGTACTGTCCCCACAGGGCCATTCTATTCGCACACCAGCCTTTACCTAAGCGCAGCACGGGACTCGCAGCCGGGGAGCAGCCCATATACTCTCATTATCCCTTTGTTTCTTAATTCCCCGTAGCTGAACTTAAATTTCATCCCTGAAGTTCATCATGTATGTTTTAATCCACTAAATCACTAAATGTTTTTTTTTGTGCCGATGTTTTTATCCCCCCCCCCCACCCCCCACCCCCCCACCCCTGTCTGGAACATTCCACGGCACTACTTTGTTGAAATTTTACGATTTGTAACTCGGCTTTTTGGATTTCTATATCCTCTTCCTCCTCCTCTTCCTCCTCCTTTTTTTCACAACCATCTTTTATACATTCTTTGGCACATTCATACATGTAAACAATAAATCTTTATGGGGGGGGCTCTTGGAAGACCACAGCCAGCAGAGTAACGCCCCTCGGGAAGCAAGGAAGCAAGCAATTCAACATGTGTTCAACATGACTAAGTAGCCTGTTTTGGTTAAAACTTCAGGAGTCTGACCCTCAGTAGTTTATTTTAGGATTATTTAAGCACAGCACAATTTGCTGAAAACTTTCCTGGTGATAATTAACTCAGTTACATGTGCACAATAAAAACATACATAATAGTAAGCTAATAGAAGCAAAGCTCAGATATGACTACCTCTGACCCCTTTGTAAGGCACGTTCATCCCCTTCCCAAAAAAGATGGCTTCCATAGATTGACTGAGACCAACAAGCTTTTGCTAAGGGTCTGGGGAAGAACCCAGGGTGGTGTCTGGTCACACAGCACAAAAGTAACCAAGCTAGAAAGCATGCTCTCTCCCACCCCTCTGGGTAGATAACAGGTTATGTATTCCTTCCCTTGTAGGAACAACTCAGTATGCTAACATTCCAGGATCTCTTGTGCTTCTCCATGAGTATAAGGACATCTGTGCTTCCTATATGCCTCAATCGCATGTATCCTGTCCCCTCTTACTCCTTGCAGAAGCCCCAACACATCCCTCCTACTTCCCCAGGTACCCCAATATACCCTGCTCCCGACTTCATGTCCTCTTATTTTTGTTGTTGTTAATAACCCACTGAATCCAATTAGTGATGACTATTAAATGCTGATTGACCTTGTTGGGTTGATCTTGTACAGGTAAACATAGCTATGGTGGTTTCATGGGGAGGGGATGGGGGACGGGTCATGCCATGTGTGGTGGTTTAAATGAAGATGGTCTCACAGGCTTATATCTTTGAATGCCTGTTACCCAGTTGGTAGAACTGTTTGGAAAGAATTAGAGGTGTGACCTTGTTGGAGTGGTGGTCACTGGGACTGGACTTGGAGGTTTCAAGAGCCCATGCTTCATGTTTGTGGATCAAGATGTAAGGTCTCAGGTCAAATCTTCAAAGCCATGCCTGCCCGCATGCTGCCATACTTCTTGACATGATGGTCACGGATGTACCCTCTGAAACTGTCAGCCCCAGATAAATTCTTTCTTCTATAAGTTGCCTTGGTCATGGTGTCCCTTCACAGCAATAGAAGAGTAACCAAGATGCCATAACTGAAAGACAGCACTTCCTAGCCCTATTCTTCACCCTCTGACTCTTCCATGATGTTCCCTGGGTCTTTGGGGTTGGGAGTGGATATAGATGAACCATTTAGACCCGAATATTCAATAGATACTTATTCTCAGCACGTTGACCAGTGATGGTTCTGCATCAACTGCTGAGGACGGCAGAGAGCAGTTTCTCTGGTCAAGTTGTGGGCAGCACAAACCTATGGCTGGAAATATTTAGAAGGCACTTTGACAACATAGAATTTAGCAAAACAACAATAGCACATTCCTCCCTAGGGCCATGTCTTGGGTTTTTAACCAGAAGTATAGTACCAGGCTTGAATTTCTTCCCACAGTACAGGCCTTATACCCAATCTAAAAACCACTGGTTATTCCTATACCTGTCTTGCCACTATTGCCCAGTGGACACGCCTTACTTGGCACATCAGTATTGCTGCATTCTGAGTTGGCTGCAGTGGTATCACTGATGTCTTTTCTCTGCTAGCAGCCTGCATAGCAACTTTGGGTGCTCGGAAAGCACTCCATTCTTCTTTTTCTCCTTCTCCTTCCGTAATGACTCCCCTTCTCTGTACATTACAGAGATGAGTTTCCACTACGATTCTCTGTTTCTTGTCCATTTTTTTTTAATCTCCCTCACCACATACAACATTAACTAACACCTCTGTGTAGATGATACCCTGGAGAAAAGAACATCCATTTTATTTATTTCTGAAACCTTGACACCCAAACACGTGTCGTACATACGGCTGGAACCAAAAAGATTTGATGACCTCCCAGGCCCAGGCGCATGGCTCTAATTTATGTCCTTTCAGATCTCCAGTTGTTACTGCTCATTTTCGACCGGAATCTTTGCAACCTCCAGATCTCGAACATCGATTTAATCATCTTTAATAAGTTCACTTGTCAGAAAGCTGCACTCTTGTAATTACCTTCCAGCCGGGAGAGAAATCAGTTGTCTCTCTTCTCTGACTTCCTTATTTCTCTTATACCCAAAGATTTAAATCCACTCTGGACTCGCTCGGCCCTCCAGCTAGTGTCCTAGTTCTACACATTTTTCTCCAATGCCTTTTCCTTCCTTTAAAATCTTTTCTACTGTTTATTGCCCTCCTTCGGCATTCAGTCCCACTAGCTGGAATTACAATCATTCTTCTAAAAGATATTCACCCTAGAAAGAGAATTAAATGAAGACAAGCTCTCCCCTGTTTCCACGTACTTGCTTGGTATGGCCAGTTTAATCATCCTGAAGCAATACCTTTTCCACATATTGTCTTAGTTTCTTTTCTGTCTTTTGATAAAACGCCATGACCGCACAACTGAAAGAAGGAAGAGTTTATTTGGGGCTTCCAGTTTCTGAGGGTAGGAGTTCGTCATCCTTGTGTTGGGAAGAAGGCAGGCATGGTATTGGAGGAGCCCCTGAGAGTTACATCTTGATCCATAATCAGGAAACAGAAAGAGCTAACTTGAAATGGCATCAGTCTTTTGAAACCTTAAAGCTATCCTCCAACGAGGCTGTAGGCCCTAGTCCTTCCCAAAGAGTTACACGGACTAGGGATCCAGTGTTCAAACTTAGGACCACGTGAAGGCCATTCTCATTCCAAACCACCACATACCTCAATCCAAGTTCTCAAGCTTTTAAATATCTCATGTTGCTAAGGATATAACATGACAACAACAATGTTACAAAATATACTCCGAATATCTTGACTAGTCTTCTGAGCTGCAGTGTCAGGCTTGTCCAAGTGTGCTACCATTTTCTGTCTGAGTGTTTCTCATATATCACACACACACACACACACACACACACACACACACATATGTATATATATATGGTGCTGTGATTATATTCACCTCTGTTACACTCTGGTATCCCTCTTCTTTTCCCTCTGAACCCCTTTTCCCGCCTAGTCCCCCAGTGTCTACACCATTAGAGAAAATGATACTCTCCTCTTCAACCATTAGCTTATTAGGAAGGGATGGAGTCTCATGGGTGTCTCTATGGCTTCCACAATGCTTATACCTACATAAGCATCCTGTATTGTAATTACAGATGCATTACTACAAATCCTGATGGACTGCCTTTTTTTCTCATTCGTCTTTGAAGCCCTATTTATTACATGTAATGGTTCTGGTAGCCAAGAGATGCCTGAGGATTAGGAGTACAGCTTAACAGGAGGACAGTTGTCCGGCATGGACAAGTCCCTGGGTTCCTTAGAAATGCACAGACATGGACGCAGACACAGACACACACAGATTCAGACACACACAGGCACACACACAGGCACACACACACAGACACACACACAGACACACACACAGACACAGACACACACACAGACACAGACAGACACAGACAGACACAGACAAACACACAGACACAGATACACACACAGACAGACACACACAGACACAGACACAGACACAGACACAGACACAGACACAGACACAGACACAGACACAGAGAGAAAAACAAGAGAGGCAGAAAGACAAGGAGAGGACGCTGACAAATGCTGATGTATGCTGAATGAATAAGGAGAAGCACAGTTTATAGAATGTAGACTTTATCCATGAGTAACTGTTTTGTTGAGAGTGAGGTGGGTGGGAAGGAAAGGGTTTATTTGGCTTATATTTCCACATTCCTGTTCACCATGGAAGGCAGTTAGGACAGGAATTCAAACAGGGCCAGAGCTAATGCAGAGGCCATACAGGGGTGCTGCTCACTGGCTTGTTCTGTGAGAAAAAGAAAAAAGAGACTAACAACATAAAAACCCCTGAAGCTTCAGTACCGTTTTCTCAGTTGGTAAAGGATTTTGCATATTTTATTTCACATAGTCCTCAGAAGAGCCCTGCAAAGCTGGTTTGGGATGATCTGTATCTTGCAGACGATTAGACTGATGTTTGCAAAGAACTCAACAATGAAGAAGCATCTGAAGAAAGGCTGAAAAATTAAAAAAAAAATAACTGTCAGAGTCCAAACACAATATTTTGATACAACAAACATTCCAGCGACAGTGGAGCCTGTAGTGGATTCTCTAGAGACCTACTCCAGGCCTTTGTGTCAGGAACACACCGAGAGGCTGGAGTGTGTTGTCTCTAGGCCTCTGTGTTAACAACCACACCGAGTGGCACGGTGAAGAGCACTCATACTAAAACATCAAATAGCTGGGTTGTAGATTCTTATCTGCCACCAAAAATCTTGAGTCATTGGGACATTTATTTAACTCCCCTGGGCCCCCAAAGGATTTTTCAAGGTGACCCACAAGCTTCCTGCTTTAAAATTCTAGCTAGAGGCAGCTCTGAGATCAGCGGTGTAGAGGAGCAGAAAGTACTTCAGGCGTTTTTGTTACAGACAGAAGATCACAGGATCATAGTTTTGGGAAAGGAAGACACACTAGAAAAGAAGGGCTGCGAATAATTGTCACCCTCCAGAAAACAGTCCAAACCTGGCTCCAGACCTTTGTGGGAAATGGAATGAAGTTCCATTCCCTAAATTATGAAGCAAACGTTGGTGACTCTGAAACCTGCTTTCCAGACTACCCTACATTGAATTTTAATTTCATTTGTAAGGATTTCACCTTTTGCCTTTGCTGGGCTGATTGGATGAAATTAAATTACATCTGGAGGCTCTGTGTTACAGAGCCATCTTAATCCTTCTTCTGTAGAACTCTCAAGGCCATGGGGCTGTCTGTCCTCCGGTACCTTCCCAGATTGCCTCCTACTGTGACAGAGTCAGAGTTCACATGTCTCTGATGTATAAATAGACCGAGGGCTTTCTTAATATCAGGCTTTCTAGTCCGCTTGCCAGACTGTTTTTGAACTGTGTACATTTGTACAGTGGGGTCCAGTGTAATCACTCCAGGGTTTTCAGCTGGCCATTCAAATCAGAAACTTGTTCAAGTCATGTGACTTCGTGAAGAACTTGGAGCATAACAGGTCCCAACAAAACTTTGCTGACCCAGCCGACCTAGTTGAGCCTGCTTCCTGATGCAAGTTTCCCTCCCCCAGGCCTTTGGATGAGCATGGAGCTTCTGATCAAATACTGACAACGGACTCTCTGAGGTTCCTACCTGCTTGTCTTCCATGGGCCCGTAGATGCTATCCCACTCCCATTTCCTTTAGGTTTGGAATCAGCAGCAGCCAGAGCAGCTCCTGTCAGCAAACCTATGGCTCTAACTGACAGCTGCTGTTTATAGCTTGTCTGGGCTCCCTTCTGCCTTCTGCCTGTAACCACGGCTTGAAATTCTTTGCAGGCCTGAATTCTTGTTCTGAATCTTGTTCATTTGCAAGACCGAGAGTCAAACTAGAGGCTTCCATGCGATATATCTCCACCTTAAAAAATGATAGATTGAGAAAAAAAAACTATGTAAAACACAGCAGTACTTTCTGAACGTCAAAAATTGAAAAATATACAAAGCCATGGTCTTGTATCATTAAAGTTGGCCAAATATCGAATACACTACAATTTACACACCTATGTTTAAGAACCTATAATATCCAGACAAATATGCATCTTCCAAGCCACTGTTTGTTCTGTCTAAATGCATTTATTTTTCACTCTAGCATGATCAAAATTATGTTATGGTGAATATCTTCCTATAATTTGTGTTTTATTGGTAATTACCTAAAGCAAAAACCAGCAAATTTTGTTCTTAAAAGACAAGATAGAAGTATTCTACCCTCTCAAATGGTCTCTTTCCCAAGAAGGTCCACTCTGCTTTTGCCCTGAAGCAACTGTATGGAATATATAAATCCATGAGTGAGGTTATACGCCTGTTTTTCCTCTTCTTTATGAAAACAGGCAGCCAGCTAGCTGTAGGCTGCAGTTTGCACTGCTTGCTAACTCTTATCCAAAGGCATAGAATAAAATGTGGTTGTAACAGAAGAATATATAAAGCTTGACTGTATATTCATAAAATACAAATAGTACACGCGAAATGTAAGATTCTCTTATGCAGCTTTTTCGAAAAAATATTAATTTTTCCTCTGCAACGCTCATTATGATGTTAGAATCAACCTGCCAAACATAAATTCCAATTTTGAGCTGAAGTTATTTCAGCGTGTTTGGAAATATTACAAAAAGCTCCTTAGCATTTTTTAACCAAAACAAAAAAAAGGAAATATTTACAACTCAAGGGTTCAGTGATCATCTGGCTGCATAGGTAAAGAGTCAGGATAGCTCTGGGGATGCAGTCAGTATGAGCTTAGTTGACAGAGTGTTTTTCTGGAATGTACAACAACACTCGGAGTTTGAGCATCACTACCAATAGCCTAGGAGTAATGGTACATGCCTGTAATCCTGGCGTTTGGGAAGTGGAAGCAGGAAAGTCATCCTCAGCTACATAGTAAATTTGAGGATAGCTCAGGATACATTAGGTCCTCTCAAAGAAAGAAACACACACACACACATACACACACAGAGAGAGAGAGAGAGAGAGAGAGAGAGAGAGAGAGAGAGAGAGAGAGACAGACATAGAGGCGAAGGGGGGGGGGGGTGGAGGGGGAGACAGGGAATGAATCACAATTGATGCTGGGTGTGGAGGCCTGTAATCTAGCCCTCCGGAGGATTTCCAGGCTAGCCTAATCTACATACTGATTACATCTGGAAACAGAGAATCTCAGTTGAGGAACTGTTTCTGTCAAGTGGACTGAGGCATGTCTGTGGGGGCGTTTTCTTGTTTGCTGATTAATAGAGGCTAACTCGAACCACTGTCTCTGCCTCCGTTTCCATCTCGGCATCTTCCAATTGCACCTTAAGCATGGTACATTTATATCTATACCTAAGTCTATATAAATATGTGAGAGTGATGTAAATTATTTAACATCGTAAACTATTCCCAGCTCTCGTCTTGAATTTGTAATTATGGAGCTAACTTATGGGTATCTGTGGGACCATAAAGTGAAATACCACGAGAAATAAAACAGGTAATTAGGGCTGGAGAGATGCCTCCGTCGTAAAGTGGCTCCCGAACAAACTTGAATACATCTGGCTTGATGCTGAGTTCAGACTGCAGCATCAAGCCAGATGGCTGGCACCTGTAACCCTAGTGCTGGAAAGGTAGAGATAAAATGGTCCAAAGGGCTTGCTGGCCCACCACCCTAGCCTCATGGATAAACTCTCGGATCAGTGAGAAGCCCTGCCTCAGACAATAATCTGGAGGATGATGGAGGTCTGTTCTCTATGACCTCCGTCCTGTACACACAGGTGCATGTGCACTCGTGCCCATAAGCACATTCAGGAACAAGTGCACACACCACACACACATAAGAAAAATGAACAATTAACCCTACTGGAAAATATTTCACTACGCTAACATCTATAGCAATTGTTAGCTTTCTATTACTCTAACAAAACACCGTAAAGAATCAACTTAAACAGATGGAAGGTTTATTCTGAGTTATACCCTGGTAGGTTCCGGTGAATGATTGTTTGGTATGGTTGCCTTGGACTTCTGCCAAGGCAGCATAACACGTGGCAGAACAAGCTAGTCGATTCATCATAGCCTGGAAGCAAAGAACGAGAAAGAAGAGGGCTTGAGGCGATTGCCTCTGTTCCCGTAACATAGGACTTTTGAGGGAAGGTGGGTTTATGATGTATACTGTAGGATCATTCTATCTGAGGAAGGTTATTATGCTCTAATAAAAGTGTAAAAGTATAATTAGGCAAGTGCTGCTTCTCTTACATTAGTGATTTTGCTTCTAAAATCTGCTTACTCCAAAATATTATCTGTCTCTGCGGTCAGGACCAGGGTACTCATAAGACATAGAACTGAGATGGAATGTGCCTTTTGTGTAAAGGAGCCCTTCTGGCATTGTTAACAAACACGGATGTTGAGATACAGGGCATATACACAATGCAGTTTGGAGCACAGACTCCCAAGAGTCAGAACTTTTCCATTTCTCTGAGACAGGGTTTTTTTGTGTAGCCCTGGCTGTCCTGGAACTCATGCTGTAGGCCAGGATGGTCTTGGACTCAGAGATTGGCCTGCCTGTGCCTCCCTAGTGGCTGGGATTAAAGGTGTGAGCTGCTGCCGTCACCACCACCACAGCCCAGCTGACAGAAGTGTTTTTAAATAAGTGATGGTATGTGTTTGTGATACATAGAGTTTTGATAGCGTTCTGACATTGTGAGTTCGAGACCAGGCTGGCCAATTTGTGTTGCCCATCCCATTGGATTAAGGAACAGATTCAAAAGGTTAGGAAGGAAAAGGAAACAGAGCAGTGATATCAGCTATCCGTTGTATTTCTATTATTTTCATCTCCAAATGTTCCAATTAATACCCAATATTCTATACATTGGATAATACCCAATATTCTATACATTGGAATCCATGTGTACAAAGGATCCCTGGGCTCCTCTGCCTCGGAAGAATTCCTAAAAATTACACATTGCATATTTGTCCACACACTAACCACCCTTCACTCTGTCCTCATGAACACCTTAGATCTTACTACCTTGAAGAATGACTGGCATGCTTCACTAATCATTTTACTGTAGGATGTAAAATGCAAGTGGGATTGCGTGTGGGAGGAGGTACCGGACACATGGTATTCGCTTCCCTAGTCGTCCATACTAACTAGCCCCTAAGCTCTAACCAGTAATAACTGTATTGTCACCCTAGTTATCATGGCTCCTGCACCCATGGCTTTGGCATGCAACTTTGCAGCATTCTCTTCCTCTGATCCTGGCCTTCAACAACGATCTTGACCAATAAGGGTATTAGGAAATGTCTTCCAAAACCTTAAGAACTGCTCTTGCCTCCCGATACTATCTTGAGAAGACGTTGACCTGGCTAGAGGGTAGCCAGCATTAGAACAGAGTATATTTAGGGCTGGTCTCAACTGTCCCATACATCAGCCACCACCCAGCTGACAGCATGAAAGAATTAAGCCCACTTCAGATAAGAATGGCTTAGTCAACTGCTCATTGCTGACAGCTAAGGTCAGGCAGGGTCAACGCCACAGGCCCATGATCTGTAGATAGACGTAGTTAATGCTGTTTGCTGTTGAGGTTTCCGGGTAGTCACACACTATATAACAACCCTCTGAGACTGACACAGTAGCATAGGGCTGATGTATCTGGTACTTACATATCACTTGCTAAAATAATATTTTAACAGGAAATATTTCCTTTCAAGCCTTTTTTATAGAACTATGACTAGTTTCTGTTTTCCCAAAAAGTTAAATACAAATGAAATGTCTTCAGTTCAAGAAATTCTGCCAGCTATGGTCTTCCAGATCCTGAACAGAGGAGACTTGGAACATGATGTCTCTGAACTTCCAGGAATCTACAAAAGTATGATTTATGCTAAATTGGATGAAAGAGTGCTTGTGTTTTTGAGACAGGGCTGAACTATGTAGCCCACCTGATTTGTGATCTTTCTTCCCCGAGTGCTGGGATTATAGACTTGCACCCTCACATCCAGTTTCTAAAAGTGTTTTTGAAAGAGATAAGACATTTTCTTAGTCGATATTATTATACATGTAGAAAGTCTGATGGAATTTACAAAAAATAAAACCCTAAAGCACAAAACAAACCCATTATCACTTGTTAGAACTAGCGAGGCAAGAAAGGTTGGCAGGATGCGAATGGACAACCAGTTGCTGGAGTTGTGTTTATTTAATAATCAACTTTGGGAAGTTGAAATTATAAATTGTTTCATTTAGAACCACACTTGAAAATGAGACAAGGATAAACGTGACGTTGATGTGTGTGAGACCCTGCACGTTGAAAACCATAAAACATTTGTGAGAGAATTTAGTGACCACGTAGACACAGAGATGTGCTGTGTTCAAGGATCAGAGGGCCAAGCACTGGAGACATGAATCCTTCCCCTGATGTAGACGACAGTATGACCCCAATAAAAACCAGAGCAGCATTTCTTACAGAAACTCATAAGGGGATTCTAAATTTTATTTAGAAATATGAAGGAACCAGAACAAAGCTTTGGAGGAAAGAAGAAACAAATATGGAAGACTAGCATTACATAGCTTCAAGGCTTATTCACAGTTACACTAATTAAAACAGCAATTAGATACCCATATGCAAAAATGTCCGTCAATCTATAGTCTATCTCACATTCCCATTAAAAAAAATTCAAGGTGAAAAACAAACCTAATTATAAAACATAAAGCTATTAAATGTCTAAAAACTATGGTAGAAAATATTTGTGATCTTGGATTAGTCGAATTTCATATTTATGATATTAAAGGCATAATCTGTAATGTGATGCGCTGGTGAATTGAACTTCAACAACAGTAGAAAAAAAAATGTGGTCTTCCAAAGACATAGTTAAGAAAATGGGATGCTGGGACAGTAACATGCCTTTAATCCCAGCACTCAGTGGCAGAGGCAGGAGGATCTCTGTGAGTTGGAAGCTAGCCTGGTCTATAGAGAGAGTTCTATGATATTTATGGCTAGGTAGAGAGACCCTATCTCAAAATGTTCAAAATGAGAAACAAACAAACAAACAAACAAACAAAAAAGAAAATGGAATGCCAATTCTTAGACTGGGAGAAAATATTTACAAAGCATAAATCTGGTAAAGGATTTGTACTTAATAAAGATCTATCATCTATCATGTATCCACCTATCTATCATCTGTCTGTCTATCTGTCTGTTTATCTATCTATCTATCTATCTATCTATCTATCTATCTATCATTCCATCTATCTATCACATCATCCTAGTCTTCTCAGGCTGCTATAACACATTACAAGATACTGAATAGCTTAAACAACAGAAATATATTCACTGTAGTTCTGGAAGCTGGACATCCGTGACCACGATGCTGGCACCGTGGCTCTTCTTATAGGTACAGATAATGGTCTGGAGGCCCCCACTAGGATTTTGTTCAGGTTTTTGTGTCCTGGAGCAAATAACTGGAGCAGGAACACATGGATAATGGCAGGAACAGAGACAATTTACAGAGAACATTTCTGAGCACGGAAATGGGCCAGAGACCTGGCACAGAAGCTCAAAGGTGCTGGGCCACAACATAGCAGGTCCTCTATAGGTCATTTGCATAGGCCCCTCCTCCTCCTGTTTTTCCCTCTCAGGAGTTGGGATAGGTTTGTTCCATCAAATTCAGCTTTTTCTTAGCTCTTCCCTTGTGAGCTTGCTGGTCTCTGATGTGATGTTCCCCACCAGGCTTTGCTGCTCTTAGCAGGAATGTGTTGGAACAGACAACCCTCCCCACTCCCCCACTCCCGCCACAAGTTTCACCGGTCCCTTTCCAGGCCTCTAGATCCACACACACAGGCCAATGTCCACAGAGATTCAGGCCCCAGTGCACATAGCAGGCCTCATGGCAGGAAAAAGAAATACTAATAACCCAGTTTTCCCATCAGGCAAGACTTAGGTTAAGGGCTATTTCTAAACAGAGGCCAGTGTCTGGTGGTAGGCTGAGTCCAGACAGGATGCTACACCTCTGAGCCCTTTGGACTTTTCATGTTGCTCTCGTAATGGGATTCTTGCATTGGGTGCTAGCCTGGGACCTTATGTGCTGTTCTGAAGTCTGCCTGGGACTTTGCAAAACACCCAGGATAGCTTTCAGAGTTACTACGATATCCTCGAAGCCTGCCTACTTGAGAAGGATTCTCACCATTCTTGCCAACTCCCTCCCCTTGAAGATGTAATTCTAATCCTTGCTGCTCTTAATGATTCGTAGAAACTAACACAGCTCTTAGAAGTATAATGAAGTTTATTTATTTCCCTTCAACATTCGTACCTGATCAGAATTTCCCACTTATTTGCTGACTCAACAGAGAGAAATTTCTTGGTTTCGATACTTTTCGAATTACATCTATTTCCTTCCTTCCCCTCCCTCCCTTCCTGACATACAGAGATGCTTCATGCCATGGGCCCAAGAGCTCTCAGGTATTTTAATTGTGCAGTGTCTGTTGGTTAAGCGATTTCTGCCAGACTTCTTTTTGGCTCGCTGCCTCGCCCCCAACTCTCAAGACTCACGTCTGAGTATCTTAGCATACACATTTGAGTACTGAGTTTTGGAGTACTGAGTTTCTAGCACATGGATGACAGGGAACACATCCAAGCCAACATTCTCCGGGTCTCTTTCCTCCTCACCTGGATGAGTTTATCCCTATGTAGAACCCATGTCACACCCTCTGTGTCTTCCAGTGCTTTTCATTAAAATATATGGGATTCTTTCTTCAGGGAGGCATCTGTTGTAAGCTATTTTACTTTTCCATAGCTGAACTCTAAACAGTCTAAGTAATTTATATGAAGAAAAATAAAAGGTTCACTTAGTTCATGGTTCTGGAAGCTGCAAGTCTAATATGGAGGGACTGGCACTTCATGAGAGCCTTCTTCCTGTGTCATAACAAGGTGAAGGGTGACACAACATGGTGACAGAGCGGGAAGGCCAGCTTGGAGTCCTCCATTCCCCTCTTATAAAGCCTCTAACGCCATTGTGGATTTGCCCCCGTTGTGGCTTTATCTAGTCATACTTATCCCCCAAAGACACACCTCTAAACATAATCAACATATACCTGTGGACATTGAATTTCCAACATCTCAATGTTGAGGGAAACACATTGAACCCCCAGCAATATCCCTGCTCTTTCCCCTCTCCTCCATCGGATGGTTTGCCAACCCTTATGGTCCTTTCCTTTTACCCTGCTGTAATCCCATATTCTCTCAGCACCACCCAACTGCAGATTCCTTCAGGAGCCCCAGTCTTCCAGAAAACTCTCAAGGTGTGTTGTCAATAAGTACAACTGAATGAAAAAGAAAACAGTTCCCTTTCTTTATCATTGTTTCTATCATCATGGTCCTGGTACAGAATGGGGCAGGCTCCAGTGAACACAAATACGGTTATTTAGGCCTTCCTAGAAAGCAGGACCGCTTTCCCTCTAGAGCACAGGGAACAGGCAGTGTTGGGTTAAGAGAAAATTGGGAAGAAAATAAGCTTTGGGACAGGGAGTCTTGGGGAATGAAAAGAAAGAAGGCATCGTGTCTCTACTGTGAACAGACGAACAGACGTCTGCAGCATACTAAATGGTGGCCATAAAGAAGGGCCAGACACTCAGGCTTTGACACCTGTAACTAAAGAAAGGATGCTTTTGCAGCCTGGCCAAGGAGCTCCATTATCTTCACCTTTATTAGGAAGCAGCTGGTGTTCCAAAGATGCCCCAAGCTTTTACTTCCTTTCGGCTCTTTCCGCGGGGATACTTATTATTGCTGCTCCCTTCCACTTGTCTGCTGAGGTTATTATCTTTCATGACTCTATGTCTCCAGAGCAAAATGATCCTTTGGGGAGCACAAAATATGCCAGCTCTCCAACAAGGAAAATAGGCCATTGGTGCAGAGCCAGTCATCGATGCTTTAATGAAATTAGAAGCTAATCTCTTAGTGTAACCCCGAACATTTCTATACTCTTGGGATTTTAAAAGTTATTCCCCCCCCCCAGGTTAAAAGTCTCTCTTGAAGGCGTATTAACAAGAAAAGACACACCCCAGAATCCTCTACGAGACTCCTCCTCCCCTTTTTTCCTCACTGCAGTGAGTGGCTTTACTCTGTATGGGACTAATGGCAGCCAAATTTTCCGTGCCCAGTTAACGAAAGACCCACACGATTCACTACCGCTTTTGTGTATAGTAAGAAAGAAAATGCTGTGCGAAAAAAATAGAACCGTCTTGGAAGATGTAGACTGTGGATCACAGGCAATGGGAATGACCAAGAAACCCAGGAAGACTGTAAACATTATGATGTGGTTAGGGACTCACGAGGCCCTCCCCAACACTGCAGTCTCTCTGTTATACACTAGGTGATGGCCGACGGGCTGTTGTTCCTATGACCCACCATCGCTCCGGCCAGACCTGCTTAGAAATCACGGCTTTGTTTTCTGTCAGAACTGCTTGAATAGGCAATTGATAGCCATGGGAGCCAGATTCAATCTCTTCTTAGGATAGATAGCTACAGGAGAGACTTCATATCGGGAGAGTCTGAGTGTGTATGTCTGTTTTGCCAAGATTCGCATGTTGAGAGATTAACCCAAAGATAATTGTTGTTTGGTAGTCATTAGGCCACGGGTGTGATGTGGAGACCTTATGAATAAGTTTAGTGCCTCCTGGAAGAAACCCTAGAGAGCTCCACCCTGCGAGGCTGCATCCAGAAACCTCCATCTGTGAACCAGCAACCTTCTCCAGACACTGAGTCTGCTGGCGCTTCACTGGGTTTCAACCATGAGATATAAGCCTCCAGCAGAAAGCTCTGCACGCATCTTATTACAACAGCCTGCATGTGCCAGGGCAGCCATAACACCTGAACGAGACGTAAGGTAGTACACAGGAAACTGGCCAAAGACAAAAACTCTAGCACTATGCTTTGAGCATACAGCGCCAGACAACTCTTGGCTCATTAAAAACATTTAAATGTGAAATACCTGTCTCCATCACCCTAGAGCTGGGATTACAAGCAGGTACAACCATGCATAGCTTTTTTTTGGGGGGGGGGGTGGATGTAGTTTCAGAGGAGCAAATACATAGGCTGAGTCATCTTTCCAGCCTCAACCTGATGTCTTTTAGGTCTTGTCTTATTTCTTTTACGCTAGAGGAATACGAGCCAAGGAAAGGCTTTTATAAACACACTGCAAGGGAAATAGCTTTTAACGAAGCCGCTATTCTCAGCCGCTGAGGCCTAGTAGAGACATGCGCTGGGGTCTGATCCATTTGCGCTGGGACATGCTTCATAGGGCAAAACTCAGTTGAGCTAAATTGCCTATATGATTTCATTACTTTCTTGCTTTGTATTGTTCAAAAGATGAAAGTCAAGGAAGATCCACTCCAGACTTGTATACAGCTCAGAGGCACAGCCCTGCCCACGAAGGCCTAACCCTAACTAAGGTTTGAAGCAGATATAGCTCAGCTGACAGACTGTGATGCCAGAACAGGATACATCTTACAGCCTCGAATCTTAGCACTGGCCATGTCGAGTGAAAAGGGAGCTGCGGAGTTCCCTGGGACAGAGAATTTAACACCGAAACCTCTGGAGGTGGTCTCAATGTCCTGTCAGTGGTGGAGAGGTTTCAGAAATGAGAGCTCAGAGTGTTAAAAAACCACTTAGGGTTCTCTCCCAGTTCTTTCCTGAGGGAAATGCCCAGCTGAGAAGTCTTTCTGCTTTAAACAATATGGAAGGGACGCCACAGGCCCCATTAAACCTAACTCTCCCAGGTTAGAGGTGAGAACATGGGGCCTAAAGGAGAGAATTAGCTTCCAACCGAGTAATGCTTTCTGGACAGGACCGTGAGCCCGCAGAGCTCCAGGCATATATTTATCCACTGCCTTGGGCAGTATCTTTTCCCATTATCTACACTGTCTCTATTTCTTCAATAATGGACCATGACACGGAGTAGGGAAAGAGAAGAGAACAGAAGCCATCCCCATCCTCCTGGGGTGATGTGTCCCTTTCTGACCCGGCCTCTGACAGGGATGGATTTTTGTGGAAGCACACAGTATCCTCTGCTCAGACTCAGAGAAACTGCTCCCAATTGGATTAACAGGCCTGGTTCACCGGACTGACTCCGATTTCCCTCCCTTGAAAGCGGGCTTTGCAAAGCACAAAAAGCTGGCCAGACAGGAGCTCCCAGGAGGAGGGGGAAGGGAAGAAAAGTTCCCTGCTTGGCAAGAGGGATAGAGCAGCCCTGCTGCCCCTCCCCCAGCCAATCTGGCCTTCCTTTGTGCTGGGCTGACAAGGGGCAGCTGGTGATGCTGGCAGAGAGGTGGGCAGAGGGAAACAGCCAAGTGCCTGGGCAAGGTCCAGTGTCAGAGTGTGGATGGTCCTGGAGCATCCCTTCCTCAGATATGGGCAGTGACTCAGAGAGAGCCTCTATGGTCCATTCTGGAAGGTTCTACAAGGACCTTCCTTATTATTTATTTGGAAGAGGCAGGTGTTTGTGTGTGTGTGTGTGTGTGTGTGCGCGCGCATGATAGGCTGGCAAGCCGTGAGTAGTGCTTCTGGATCAAGACTCCCTAAGCTTACATCCAAGCTCTGTCCCCATTAACTCTGTCACATTGGACAAATGATTTCACCTCTCTGAGTGTTGTTGCCTCCCAAAATGGAGGTGATGACTTCCTAGTGTGACGGATGCTTAAGTGAGTAGATCAGACGAAAAACACTTCCAGTGGTGCCCGAGTTCTCAAGTGTTGGACCAAGTGTGTGCTCTTCTTACTGCCATTCTTTTAATCTTACTGTGTTTTTCTGCACAGGTCAACAAAACCCTTGAGCAAATGTTTGAGGGAGTCAGTGCAGGGAAAATGTAGTTTTTGGAAATCCCCCCGGATGGCTGGAAACCCCATGAGTTCTTGGGATCCTTCTGAGGCTCTGACCTTTCAGATGATTGGCTTGGTATGGTAATTTTCCAGGGGCATCCCCTACAGAGTGATGTGTCTTCTGACTTTTGAGAATACCATGATGGAACAACTCAAAAGTGCCTGGATTGGTACAATGAACACAGGACCCAAGACACAACTGATTATTTTCTAGAGATCACATCAACGTGGTTTCTTCATGTAAAAGACAGAAGTGTTCACTCCATTTTCAAGCTTGTTTGCTAATGAGCATGCGCTGGACGGGCTGCGTGCAAAACGTCAGGGTCACTGGGAGCATTCTTGTCACATAGTACAGATCCTGTTCCCACATCTTATACTGACTGTGTAGCTCGGAGCCACCTGCTTAACCTTTGTTAAGACTCCAAATTCTCTACTGTAACGGGATAAGTAAGCTCATCTCACGGGATTAATGTAGAGATTACAGAAAATCTTGTGTTCATAACACTTTGTACAACGTACTATGTATTATGATCATTCGTAAAGTTGGGGTGGACAAGATGGCTTATCAGGTAAAGGCGCTTGCTGCCAAGCTTGTTGCCCTGAGTTCAATGTCTGAGACTTAGGTAAGTTGTCCTCTTACCTTTACTTGTATGCTGTGTTTATATAGCATGAGGGTTGGGCAAGCACACACACACATACACACACATACACACACACACATACACACACACACACACACACACACACACTTGCCTTTACCAAATAAATATAATAAAAAAATCAAATGCAAAGTTGACATTTTCTTTACCTCCATGCCAGCCCCATAAGATAAACAGGGGCACCTGGATCCACAATACAGATGTTTCTGAGGAAGGGCCCCAGAAACTCCTCCAGTCACAGAAAGGTACACATTTGAGTAGTTTTGTCCAGTCTTCCATCTCAGTTATGCAGATGTCACAAGTCTATCCCACAAGCTCCTTGTTATATCTTTGCTGGGAAAATAACAAAGCTTTACACTATCTCTTTCTCTCTATTTTATTCTTCTGGCTTTTTCCTTTATTAGCTTGGTCTCTCTCCAAATCCCATAGGAAAAGGAAATTGCCTGGTTGGAGCTGTCTGCAGCTGCCTTTAGGGTTCTGGCCTCCTGCAGCCAGGCCTGTTCTTATCCACTGGATACCGGAGGTCACAGAGAAAGAGCACAGGATGGAGAGAGTGCCATGAATCACAGAGAAGCAGCCTCCTTCCTGAAGTCTCATCTTTACCCCGAGTGTGGCTTCTTTGCTGGAGATGGAAGTCAAGGATGTGAGGAGAGATCTAGAAGGATGTTTTGGGGTGAGAGTGCTCGTGTGAGTTCACTGTTCACATTCCAGACACCTGGCTACAGGCAGGAAGAAAATTATGCTTTCATTTCTTTATGTATACAAATCATATTTTCTACTGGATGTAGAGCCCCGTGCTAGGGGGCTTGCCAAGTGTATGTGAGGTCCCGAGATTAACTCTAATCCTACAAAACAAAACAATCCTTTCTGTCCTTTGAGAGATGCTGCGTTTCTTGTTCATAGGCCAATGGGCGTTCTAGGCAGGCAGACTGGATCTAGCCAGTGGGACCTTGGTGGGAGACAAGTGAGAAAATAATTTTCTCTGTTCCTACTTCTTACTGAACTGGGCAATGATTAACATCTCATCCAAATGACGCCAGTAAAGTGGCACTTTTTCCAGCGTCCAGTGTGTCCCATAGAGCAGGTTTTAGTGTGTGACCTACCTAGTCTTCCCTCACACTGAAATGACTCCAGAGAGACTGGCAATTGCTAATGGTGTCCCTGGATTGATTTTGGTCTCTCCATTCATAAACTTTCTGAACTTTTAGTTATTAAAATTTTGATGAGGGTGTGGAAAGCTTTTTCTGTAAGTACTGGTAAGGAGAAAGGGAATTGGGGCGATGGCTCAGCGAGTAACAACATTTGATCATCAAGCTTGAAGCCCTCACTCAATTGAATCTCCTGTACCCACCTAAAAAGCTAAGCGTGGCTGCCCGTACCTCAAACCTCAGAGTTAGCAGGCAGAGACAGGCAGGTCCTGGAAGCTTGCTGGCTAGCCAGCCTAGTGTGCACAAGAAGATTTTGTTTCAGTGAGAGACCCTGTCTCAAGGGAATAAGGCTGAGAGTTACAGAAAAAAGGCACCTGATATCCTCCCCAGTCTCTACTTATGTATGCATGGATTTTACATCCACACACACATGTGCCACACAATTAATCACATACACTCAAGTGTTCCAATGCTTTTACACACACACACACACACACACACACACACACACACACACACATGCGCCACATATACATGTGATCCCCAAATTAAAAAAAAAAGTTTTTAAGATAATGTAGAAGCCAGGCAGTGGTGGCGCACGCCTTTAATCTCAGCACTTGGGAGGCAAAGGCAGGCAGATTTCTGAGTTCAAGGCCAGCCTGGTCTACAGAGTGAGTTCCAGGACAGCCAGGTCTATACAGAGAAACCTTGTCTCGAAAAACAACAACAACAACAACAAAAAAAAAAAACCCCAACCAACCAAACAAAAAGATAATGTAGAAAGATCCAGGTGTAGACGGACAATAAAGACCAATCACTTAAAACAGTGCCTGGAATCTCATAGCTGCTCAACTAAGGGAAAGCCTTTTAGTGTATCAATGAGTAATAGTCTTCTTGCTCATTTCTTTTGAGTGTGTGGAGACGTACGCACTGCAGAGATGCTTCTGAGCTTACTCAGCCCGTTACTCATTTCCTTCCAGCACCGGGGAGCACAGCAGTCCTTGAACGTCCAAGGCAGGCTTCCTACAGCAGCTTTGGCATCACAAAACTCCTCAGCGGCATCGCTGAGCTTTAGCTGTGTGCTACAGCCATTCCATGTCACTGTCATCAGCCTTCCCAAGACCACTAGAGAGTTAACTTTTATTTACATGTGTGTATATGACGGTTTGGCCTGTAAGTATGCATGTGCATCTCTGGTATACAGTGCTTGTGGAGGACAGAAGATGGTGTTAGGTCTCTTGGCACTGGACTAACAGTGATGACCAGGCATCTGGGTGCTGGGAATCTAACCTGGGTCCCTTTTTAGAACAATAAGTGCTCTCGACTGCTTGAGCCATCTCTCCAGCCCCGTGACTACTAGGACTTTGGAGTGTTTGCTCTGTGTTAGGGATCTGAGACAAATCATGTTGCTGTCCAGTGTAATCATGTTGATTTTACAAATGAAAGGCCTGGAGCGTAAGAGAGTAGGCAGTTTGTCCGATATCCTGCAGCTACTGAGAAATGCAGATGACATGACGTTCACTGAGACCCAGCCACTGCTACCCATGTTTCTATCCACAATCCTATACAGCCCAAAGCCCTCTGAAACAGGCTCTGCGTCAAAGCAGGGAAGGCTGAAGTGTGCTTAAACTCATGATTTCTGAAACTCAATCAGTTGTAGCACCCTTTGTTTAAGTGCCATCTATTAATACTGGAAAAAAAATCCTACATGGAACAGATGTCGAGAAATATCTCACTCTGTGCAAAGACAAAGAAACAAGGGGCAACTGCTATCAGGCACGCAAGTCCTCTCTGAGCTGTAAAACGAGAAAGCTCACTCCCATCCTCTCTAGACCTCCTAGAGCAACAAATCTCAGGCGATGGTTGCGTCTGTAGGGTATGACAAGACCTTAAAACATGGAAAACACACGTCTCAGCTTAGGGAGTTCAAAGTTAGATAAAAGACATGCAAGTGGGTGAGAATAGGGGTGTCCTGCCTTGCTAGTATGTGTGAAGTTAAGGGCTGAAGACACAGTTCAGTGCTAAAGTACTTACCTAGCATGTGCAAGGCTCTAAGTCAGATCCTCGGCACCATAAGACAACAGCAGCAGCAGCAACAACAACAACAACAATAACAACGTGACTAGTTAATTTTTCCTGAACCAGAAACAGAATGAGTAAAATATGCAAATCCATTTAAATTAAACAAACTGGTATGACAAGATCTTAAGGAGAAGATGAACAAGACCATGAGTGATTGGGCTGAGGTGGGGACACCTCTATAGGAGAGAGCTTTTGAGCAGCTTAGAACGAGAAGGAAGGGAATTAACATGTACCAGATGACCTACAGTTGCTATGTCAACCTTATGAGTCCTATGAGACTTGGCCAAGTTAAGGAGCTTACGCAGGGCGGGGCATCTGGTAACCTGTGAGAAAGGGGTTAAAAGTAATATATCATTTATGAGGATTTCATTTTAAATTCCCAGAACGAACACATATGTTCTCCTGTGTTTTGATCTTGTGTCCTGTCTACACAGCCACAGTCATACATTAATTAAGGCAACACTTGGCTTTCTATTCCTTTTGCACACACGCGCACACACACACACACACATATGGTTTATATAGATATGTATATGTACACACATATATACAAATTCCTCATTATTTTGTGAGAATGTGTATGTGTGTGTGTATATGTGTGTGTGTTTGCACACTCATGTACATGTGACTATCAGAAGACAACTTCTTCCAGGAGTCTGGGGAATCCTATAGATCAACTCTTCCATTTGAAGCTCAGAGATCAATCTCCTCCTCTATGCCTTGCATCTCAAAGGCCATAGGTGATAACAGCATGGCTCTTGGTGTATAGTGTCATTCCAGGGGAGGTTTCCTTATTCAGTGAGTTGTCATAATATCCATAATGGTGGAACAGGTATCAGACCTTCTCGAAAGAGATCACCTTTGCTAGTGTTTTCATAGGATCAGAATCCACGCTCAGGGGCCGAGATATCACAGGCCTGAGGGATTCCAGGTTACTGCACAAGAGGGGATGTTTGTGAGCAAGAGGTTTCTGCTAGAGATAGCATCTTCCAAGAAAGAGAAATTAATGCTGCAGACAGAGATGTTTGCTGATGAGCCCCTGCCGCCAGGGAGCACTTCAGGGTCGTTTTCGGAAGCAAACGGGGTGCACTATCTTTTGTGAAAATATGACAATATTTGTGTAAGAGGATGGTCAGGATGACTTGAGGGGTGGAGGGACGGGTGGAAAATAACAAGTGGACAATGGAGGTTTCCTGAAACTCATCTTGTGAGCTGGGTGTCTGGAGGCCTGGAACCGAAAGGGTCCTGTCATTTCCCTCTTACAAGTCGATTCACCTTTGGTGTCTGTCATCCTTACCCGTCTTCTTGGAAGAAATGGAAGTAATTAGAAATGGTTTTGGTGAGAGAACATGTTAACCCATCAGCCAACCATACAGGTTCAGACAGAGCTCTCAGAGGGAGGACTTTGCATGGGGACCTCTCGGGTCACATTCCCAATCAGCCCCCAGATAAGTACATTTTTTCTGAGGTGTGGGAATTTGGGTGCCTCCGACAATGGTAGAACTCAGGTTGGATTTTTTTTTTTCCTAGAACTTTGTGTTCTTGGCAGTAAATGAACCTCCCTGATCTTCCGGGCTTTTTTTGTTTTGTTTTGTTTTGTTTTGTTTTGTTTTTGTTTGTTGGTTGGTTGGTTGGGTTTTTCGAGACATGGTTTCTCTATGTAGCCCTGGCTGTCCTCGAACTCACTCTGTAGAGCAGGCTGTCCTGGAACTCAGAAATCCGCCTGCCTCTGCCTCCCAAGCACGGGGATTAAAGTCGTGCGCCGCCACCACTGCCTAGAGACTTCCAGTTTTTTAATATGTTAATTGAGAGCTTTGAACTTAACAACTCCTTGGTTTTAATACCTTGATTTTAATACTAGTCAGTCAGGGTGCCACACTGTCCTGAAGATCCCGCAGGTCACCTGTGGACATCTGCTATGCGTCTTAGCAATACCCTTTTCTACAGCTTCCCATGAAATACTGTCATCCGTTTCCAAGAGACACTGCCCTCTCCTCCTAACCACAGGGCAGTGGCACTTCTGGCATTGGTTTCTGTACTAAGTTGATGCTCTGATTTGAACCGAGCACTTGGTTTTAAAGGAACCGCCTGATCCTGTACGGAGTTCCACTGCAGTGTTAAGTGTCGGGAACGAGGCAATACCGGGAGAACCCAGACTTCTCCCGGAGTGGGGGAGCAAGGGGAGGAGAGAGAAGAGAGCGGGAGAGGAGCAGAGAGGGACAGAGGCGGGAGAACGGAAACCACCTAGGTGCAGTCGGGGACGACATCGAGCCAACGCGCTGCGCGCTGGGAGGGGGCTGTGGATATATATAGAAAGAGAGATCGCGCTGCGGTAACACCTAGCCACCCAGCCGGCGGGAGCCGAGAGCGCGCCGGCAGGGGAGTTCCACTAGCTCGCGCCGCGCGTCCCCGCCCTCATCGCTCCCAAAGCGGTCCCAGGGCGCAGGGGGACCCTGAACCCGCCACCACTCTCACCTGCTGGAGGTACCTCCGACTAAACCGAACGCACTGGCCGGCGAGTCCAAAGGCTGCGCGCCACTGCTCCCCTGCTCCAGATGGGACTGGCTCTCCTGTTTGCAAAGCCAGGCCCACGGGGAGATAGATGTGCTGAGTAGTAGCCAGCAGCTGGTGTGTCCCGGACGCCGCTGACCGCTACGTGCCCAGCCCTGGGGTCCACATGAACAGCTTTCCCAGCAGACCTAGGTAAGAACTTCCTGACCTACTGGAGTCCCAGGATGCATGCACCGGGGAGCCAAGGGATGAGGGAGCCCTCTGGAACTGGGGGGGGGGGGGGTGGGGGGGGGGGGGGGGGGGGGGGGAAATTGCTCGATTCCCAGCTTTCTTAGTCCAGCCTCAAAGTTGCCAGAGGGCACGGTAAAGCTATTAACATGGATCGTGGCCAGGCTGTGATGTCCAAACACCCAGAGTTGGTGTCTCCAGGAAACCACTGAGATAGGTCGCCTCCATCAATTTCCGGAGGTGGCCAGCTGGCTTCTTTCTTCGTTCAGTGTTGGAGATGTGCACAGCGCAAGTGGAGAGAGGAAGACTGGGGTGTGGAGATTGTGTTTGTGTCACCCTACGTTTCTGGCGAAAGTTTTGAACTTGGGGACACTGGCTTTACTTATTCTGGGCAGAGTCCATTCCACGTTTACTGCTCCAGCACGACTTAAGTTCAAGACTTGGTAGAACGATAAAGTATCCACTAAAGGGTAGGCTACTGAGACTGGAGGTGGGGAGAACTTCAGCTTTTTAATTCCTTCATGGGGTGGAGGTGGAAGGCTTAACAATGGAAGGGTCCCTTGACTTAGACCGAGGAATTCATGGAGTCCCTACTTCTTCCTACAACTTTGGCTTGTGTAGATAAGGTGAGAAGGTGCTGTCAGTGGAATAAAGTTGTTAGGGTCCAGAATTATCTGAACCCATCAGCCAACCACAAACCTGGAGAAACTTCTTTCTCTACACAGCTCCTCAAGAGGGTGCCTGTGCCTTAGCACAGGACCAAACAGTTGATTGCATGCACTCAGGTTGTGATTGGGACTGCTCTTTTGTAATAGAAAGCTCAACCCCAGGTCCAGCACTGTACATCTCACATATGCTTGGAAGATTCCCTAGATATTCTCTTCCCCCCCCCACACACACATTTCTAAAGGCTTGCAAAAATGAAAAGCAAATGTTTTCATGACAGCAGCAGATGCAAACCTCCCACCACTCCAGGCAAAAACAAAGAAATCCGGGTGCGAGGGGCTGAGCCAGCTCTTGTCAACACTGAGGTGGTCACATTCCTGCACCAGGGCTTTTTCAGGCGGGGCAGATCTTAGCTGGAGCTCTCTCCATGTAAATTCTGGACGTTCGATATTGGGTGCAAATTGAAAACTCTGCATTTCTGTCTCCTCCTCCTCCAGGGCCGTCTTTGGCTCTAATCTGATATAGAAGCTCATTGGAAAGCATCATAATAACAAAAATATCTCCCACCCAGCATTTATAAGATTGGATGGCAAAGCATAGGCCTCTTAGTGAGCAATCTAGTCTTCTTTTCCGGTTGAGGGGAACATTTATTCCCTTTTTTTCCAACTGTGCCACCCACCAGTGTTTCTCACTTGAAGATCACGTCTCTTATGTGTACCTAATATCTATCCAGGCCAGCTTCATGGCGTCACAGGTCATTCTGTAAGTTACCTTTGCTGATTTGGAGGGAGTCATCAGACAGTCTTCTCTTGACTCAGTTAGTGACCTTCTCTGAAGCTCTTCGTCAACCTGCAACTTTGGTGGATGGTTCTGCCAGAATCAAAGCGATTCAGGGTCTCATAAAGCTGTGTCAAAGTTCTGGCTTCCCTACCGTCTATACTCAAAAGTTGCTATGAATCTGAAGATTTGAGGCTGGGCTCTGGAATTACAGTTGAAATTCCAAGTATTACGAGCAACTAATCAAAATGTGTCCCAAACTAGATGCCATTGTAGAATCTTGGTTTGACATTGGCACCCCATGTGCTTGCCAAATGACGACTGCTTGCTCAGCTGTCTTCAAGGATCACAGATCTTGAATGAAATCACATCTTTATGAGGAGGTGCTGTCGGTTCCTGCTGCCGTCACCCGATCTTTGCTCTTAAACTGCAGCCCTCATGGGATGTCCCCAAAGATCAGCTTGGGGTATATAGACTTCCATCTCACACATTTGCAGACTGTGGACAAAGCTGAAATCAGCAGCCTTGCCTCCCTGCCTCCCCCCAGGGCAGCAGTTGGGCTCCAGCTGCCGGTCTCTGTTCCCACTGGCTTTGCTTCTGAGCAGGTGGCATGGACTTTTCAGCTGTTCCTGGTTTTGGGCTGCTGTCTACAGTTCTGTTACAAATGATCATCTTTGCAATGCCCTGATAAGGGGGAGGGGTACTTACTTTTGGGGTTTGTCGCCGTTAATGCTCTTCTGGTTTTTAGTCTCCAAACATCTCTCTGCTTGATTGGAATCTTCTCTCTCTTCCTCCCCTTTATCCCCTTTGTACCTGTGGACTGGTATGCCAGGGACCACATTCACCACAAGCATAGTCATATTCTGGAAATGATAATAAAATTAGTAGATCTCCTATTTGATCTAACGTCCCAATATACACGAAGCAGAGATAAGGTGTTTATCTTTTGATGGCTACACTCCATGTGCCCTTCATTTGATGTCTTAAGGCTCTGGAATCCAAAGCATGCCCCAGGAGCCAATTTTCTCTGTAAGTGTTGAGTGAGCCCTGCACAACCACAATGAGTAGATGTTGCTAACGAAGTGAGAGACAGGAAAGCAGTGTCATAGCCAGCAGAGGAAGAGGTGCATCTTGGGAAATGAGATCCTGGAGAAACACATGGGAGGGTGGTCTTAATGTGCCAACAGCTCAGTGTCCATGTGTGAAAACAGAATTTACTAGACAGAGGAAACATGGCAGGAGATTGGTGTATAGATTGTAAGATCTGTAAGATAGTCCTAAACCCCAAGAATCTATGTTCTAGTGACTTGGCTTTGTTAAACCAAAGAATTATTGATCTGCTAGTCACCTTTTCTCTCAGACTTTCCTCAAATCAGCAGTGAAGTTTTGTCTTTGGGGAGGTCACCAGAGACTCACATTAAGAGAAAAGAATAGCACCTGTCATTCATAGACACCACTACCGAAGACCGTATTATAGGCATGCTGAAGACCGTATTATAGGCATGCTGAAGGAGCTACAGGAAGAGTTTACCTCACCGGCTATATGTAATAACAGATGTGAACAACTTAATTCTGTTAGTTTGAAACCTGGTCAGACAGCAGGACCTGCCCGAGACCCCATAGGCACAAAGCAGGAAGCACCTCTCCTCTCAGCACCCTTGTGGGGCTTTGATAGAGCTCCGGGGCTTCTGGTTGAGGAGTTGACTCTCTGCTCTGAGCCAGGAGAAGAGCAGGAGCAACTGGGAGATGGTGGTAGACTTCAGGGCTCAGAATCGACGAGTGCCCGTTGAGCCTTTAGCTTGTTAAAAAGCCTTCAGGAAAATTGATGTGTTCAGAACACAAGACCAGTGATGTACCACCTGCCTGCTCCCCCTCCCATAATGCACTGCTGGTCTCATTGAATACTGAACGTATTTAGCTAGAGGAGAGAGTACGAAAAGACAGCTCTCCAGCTCATCTGCCATTTGGTTTAATTGATCTCAGAAGTGTCCTCTTTCTAAGCATCTTGAGAGTCTGGGCTCTCAAGAGCCTAGAGGAATGAGTTAAGGGTAGACGTTGGGGTGGGGGTGGGGATGGGCACAGTTCTTAGACAAGTAAGTAAGACCCAGCACATCTGGAGAAGGCTGGTTTGGAAGACCAGGGAGCAGCTCAGATGAAGGTGCTGAAGGCATTGGGAGGAGAAGGGGGAGAAAAATGACATATAGAAACAAGGAGAGAAGGGAGGAAGGATGCCGGAAAGAAAAGAGCAGAAAAGATGTGCATGGGAGAGGCAAAGAGATGAAAAGACCAGAGACAGCGGCACCTCAGCCAGGGCCAGGTCTTCTCTCTCCACTTTTCCCTCTGGAGGAGGGAGGGAGCCAATGAGCCAGCAGAACAGCATGGCTTTTGTGACTGGGAGGCTGGGCACCAAAGCTGACAAGCCTCAGCCCCTCACAGAGCTCATTCTATTTTTACATTTTGCAGAATTGAAATTAAACAAATGACCCTGTGAAGGCGTGTTCATGAAGATTTTATCCCGCACACCCACACAGCCAGTACTGGGTGGCTGAATATTTAGCATAATAGCCTATCTAATCAGATAAGAAGGCATCCTCCCGAGGGTGGTAGGCTCAAAGGCTGAGCTCTGATGACAAAGACCTGCTTTGATGACAGTGGGCTAAAGTTAGAAAAGGAACCGTGCTCTCTAGGTTTGCAGGGATAACTTCAGAGTTCAGCATCTCCCCTTCCTGGATCAGATCCCTGCCTTTGTGGGACTCTTGGTCCAGTTCTCCTTGGAGAGCTCTTTGGTAGTGGATTGGAGGAAGGAGAAATGGCTTGCTCTCTTTGGCTGAGGCTGCCCTGAGTGGAGGAAGCCCTGCTTAGAATCCAGGCAGTCACTCACCCACTCACCCTATTTGTTGGCCAGGAAACTCTTCTCTGCTGGGGCAACAATGTTTAGGCAGCAAGCACGGATGAGGATGAGGCTGCTTGCCATATATTTCATACTTGGCACAAACCACAACAGACACTACTTTTATTTTCTGGTTAGGACATAGGTCTATGCCTTAAGCCACAGAAGATCTAGTGGAGGTTAAACACACACTCCTTTCATAGAGCCAGAAATACAAGTTAACATGCCAATTGACAAGGCCAGATTGGTTGGGCAGACACACCATTAGAAGACTGTTTTAAAAACTTACAATTGCTAACCACAATAGGGTACTTGTGAGTTCCTTTTCCTTATTCCTTGAAGACTTATACAATTCTTCCCCTAGCACCTTTAAAATATGGGTTTGACAAGTCCAGTGTCTAGTGATAAAGACTGCTATTGAATCCATCCTGACTTCAAAGGGAGTTATGGGTAGAAGAGTTTGACTCAGAAAGGAATGCTTCTTCCTGCTCTTTCTTGTCAGAATCCCATAGGCTTACTAGCCCCAGAATATTCTCTGAGGTGACTATAAAAAGGTATTGCCAAATGCGTGACTCATTGAGACACTCAGAGCACTGACAGGAGCCATATGGATATGTTTTCAAAGACCCTATGAAGGACTGACAGTCCATTAAGGGAAAAGCAGAAGCCATCCTCCCTGGCCCTGCATACACTTTAATCAGGCATCAGTGTGCTTTTTCTGTTCTTGGCATTCTTTCTTCTTGGTTATCTGCTTCTCATGGTGTGTCTGGCATAGCTTCGAGACCATGAATCCTTGCTATAAATGTTGTGGGGTAAAGTCAGCATTTCCTCTATTAGTAACAGTTTCAAAGTCTGACTTTCCAGGTATGGAGCCCTACACCGTAGGTCTCTCAGTTCAGTGGCACTCAGAGTTGGGACAGGATGCTAAGAGTCAGGCTCACAGGTGACTGGAGCAGTGACATGGCTGTCCCCTGTTTTCTTGTCAAACCATTTCCTCAGACTTACACTTGGGCCTGAGCCTGTTCATGCTCAAGTCACAGGCTTTGGAAGAAGGATTTCCTCAACCTGTCTGGAAGTAGAGAGAGTATGAAAAAAAAACCTTTACCCACAAGCTTCCATTTTGCTGATGAGTCTGGCTTTGTTAGCCCTCTTTGACATAAGACCAGTAAAGCACCTCTGAGCTTTTTATTTTCATTATTGTATTAGAAGTTCAGCATTCATATGGAAACACATTGAACTGTTCTCTTGGTTGCTTGTTTTGTTTGAGTTCGATCTTGGGCTATCTGCAGAGATGTACGAAGATATATTAGAAATGGGACACTAATCAAAATATGAAATACGTTTGATACACACCCTTTGTACACAAAGTACAGTGATCGATTATGCAGCATTTTGAGTGCATCTGTGTTTGGGGGTGTGACCTGTCACTTGATGTCAGGTATGGACGTTTCCACTTGTCACATGGACTTTGATATTCAAAGGTTTTAGATAGTGATCACCTCAAATTTTGAATTTTTAAGGTAGGGTTGTACCTCCTGTAATGAGATGTCATTTTCATCCTGGTTTATCCCTTCCAGAGCTTCTGTACAGAGTAAATCATTAGTAAGAACAGTTTATAGCTGCAGAAATAAGACCTAAAGACCAGATGAGGCTGGGCGGTGGTGGCGCACACCTTTAATCCCAGCACTTGGGAGGCAGAGGCAGGCGGATTTCTGAGTTCGAGGCCAGACTGGTCTACAGAGTGAGTTCCAGGACAGCCAGGGCTACACAGAGAAACCCTGTCTCGAAAAACCAAAAACAAAAAAACAAAAAAAAAAAAAACAAAAACAAAAAATAAAGACTAGATGAATATCCAAGCACGGTGGTACACGCCTATAACCCCAGTATTTGGCCGAGGCAAGAGGATTATTGTGAGCTTGAAGTCAGCCTGGACTATGTAATAAGTTCAAAGCTATTATAGGACACACAGCCAAAGCATATAAAAAAGAGATAAAGGAAGAAGGAAAAAAAAAGAATCTAAGATGTATAGATAGTAATTACAGCTGGGACTTAGACCAGTCCTATGATTTTCTGCATGGCTGCTTTCTCAGTAGATCCTGCTTTAAATTTTCAGCCCATCCCTTTCCTGTCATATACCATTAATTAGCACCCACCATCAGCAGACAGGGACGCACCTGTACCTGCCTGTAGCTGTACCAATCAGAGCACCCTTTAAAATACAAATGCCTATGCCAACATGTTTCAAGAGATTTGGAACCCAAGAGGGGAGGTAAATAAACATCGTCAATGTTCTTGAGACTGACTTTTCCTTCTTCCAGTTTTGGCATACTCATACTGCCAAGTTGCCTTGACATTTAAATCATAGAAAATACTGGATAAAAGTTGGCTCTATACCGCATAACGGTTTTGATTCCTTTTCTCGTAGGCTAGCCTTAAAGGGAGCTCCTGCCCCAAGGCTTACTCCTGAAGAAGCTTGAGTTACATAAATCTATGTAAGACGAAGGGGTTAATAGTAGGTTTCAGGATGACTACGACTTCCACAAGAAAGCTGAGGCAAGTCCCCTCGGACTCCAGGGCTTCTATAAATGGGTTCTTTAAGGTTTCCCTTCATCTTGTGGGAGTCCAGTGTTTCCATTTGAATGTGGTTGGCAACAGGCAATAGAAAATGTCAATGTCTGGTCTTGGCTGGTCTTTTGCATGCATGAGCTTCCTGCTATTTGTCTACGAAGAGTACAAACCCACGTGAATAAGGCTATCCTGGTGGTTTTATTTCGCAGTTAGACCAGCACAAGTGGAATAATATATTTTGACTTGTCAAAGAGAAAAAACAACTTAGCAGAGTCACCAGGGCTGGTTTCCTAGCTTTGTATGTGTGCCTAGCTGTGATAAGAATAGAAGGTTCATAAAACGGGGTTAAAATAATTTTATCTATTCCCATTTCTTCTTCCCAAATATGATACTTCTCAAGACACCTATATGCCAAAGATGTGAGCACAGCATGCCAAGGCTAGCTTTGACTCTTGTTTGTGAAGCCTGATATTGCTTAGCAACACTTAAATTTAATTTAGGCACCAAGCTTCAGGCTACTTTGAATATCTGTAGTAAAATGGTGACAGTATGATCAAACTTGGTCCCCTGGTCCTGGCAGAGGAGTAAAAAGTGGCTCTGGAGTAGTGTGAAATGAGAGACAGAAGAAGACAGCTCTTTGCACTTTTTATGGCTTTTCTTCCTTTTCAAGCGATGGCAAGAAACGTGTTAAAGGAATGGAATGGAGGCTTTTATGAGTACCTGGGAAGTGGCCTTATTCCCTCCTCTTGTCTACTTGAGTACCTGTCTCTAGGAAGTGTGGCTAGGACAGAATGTGTTCTTTCCCTAGGTTCATTCTGTTCTTGCTTATTTCTGTCATATTTTAAAAACCACACCTTCCATTTATATGCCTCTGGCAGGAATTTATTAGTCGAGAAGCAAGGTGGGTAATGAAGACACAGAACTGAAGAAGGTGCAATGTTTTCCTTCAGAGAGCTTGTGGTCTAATAAGGAAGGCAGTGTACGAGAGGGAAAGCTACACTTTAGTAATGACTCCACGGAAGGGAGTCTATGGGGTTATTGGGTTAGCGAGCAGAGTAGCTTGCGAGAAGCTAGGACGACCTTTTCAGAATAATATTTGAGCTGGGTTTTAACAGGTGAGTATATGAGCTGCAGATGGAACGAAGTCATCCTTTAGGCAGAGGGGACAGCGTGCGCGAACACAGGGAATGACGAAGTACTTGGCCCATGGATTTGTGGGCTGTGAGTCAGGCGTGCTGTGATGGGGGCGGGGCCGCCCGTCTGCAACGGGGCTTCGAGGGTTCAAGTGTCCAGCCTGCGTTACACGGAGGCTGCGGATATCTTTAGCAAGAGACTCAAACAAGATTTCTTTTCTGAAAGAAGGATAACATTTATGCCATTGTGGGTGTTAAGTCCAAACAGGAGGTGGCTCAAAGTTAGGGTCAGGAGACATAGATAGGAATGCTGGGATGTCCAGGTGAGACTTCCTGTGATAAAGAAAGGTGGAATGTGCCATCCAGATACGAGAGGAAGTTTAAAAGAAAGTCGTCAAAGTGCGATTGGATGGGCGACGAAGCTGAGGGAAGCTAGTGGGGAATCATAGCATGCACAAACGCTCATCGCGTGGTCTGTGCTAGACCGATGGCCGTGACTCAACAGTGGCTCGAGGTAGGACGCTCAGGAATGATGCGGAGTTGGAAAATAACCTGACGACGTAAGAGTTTGGGCAGGCTAAGGATAAAGAGGGGCTTTAGAATAGAGATGTGGAGGGTTATTTGTAAGCTTGCTCAAAGAGTTCTTATTGGAACTTGTTGTGCAGAAAGGTGGAAGGAAGAGGCGAGCAGGGCTGCTCAGGGCTCGGGAACAGTTCAGGTAGAGACTTGGAGTCTGTTAGTATCTGAAAGAGGAAGAGATGTAGTGACAGTTTATGAGACTAGAGAGTGGAAAAATGTTTCAACAGAGAGAATCTTGGCCAGGCGTGGGCACACACACTTTGAATCCCAGCCCTCAGGAGGCAGAGATGGGTAATCTCTGTGAATATGAGGCTGATCTATGTTGTGAAATGAGAGGGGGGGG
>NW_021620894.1:3214128-3279363 GCF_004785775.1 Grammomys surdaster | reverse complement strand
AGAGAGAGAGAGAGAGAGAGAGAGAGAGAGAGAGCGCACTGAGTAAACTCAACAGAGCTAGTGAAATCAGAAACACTAACTGTATAGAGGAAGAATGAAGGACAGCCAGGATATATGGCTTGTAGAGACATATAGTAAGCATTTTGTATTTTCGACTTAATTTTTTATTGAAAAAAGTTATAGGAAACTATTGCCTTTTTTTTTTTTGAGAAAAGGGGAACATTTCCAAGAGGGGAAGTCCTACTTTTAGGAGCCTGTAGGGGACTATCAGGAGAGGACTTCTCTTTCCTCTGTGAAAAGGAGTTGTAACCTTCCAAGAGCAAATTAGGAAGTGAGTGGAGGGTTCCAGAAGAACTGAAAAGCTCTGAAGAGTCAAACCCACTGAAGATGTGGAGTAAGGACAACCCTACATAGTATTAACACCGGTAGCAGCTGGAAGCTCTCTGCCATGACTCAGTCCTGTAGAGTCCAATTAGCAGTGATTTTGACTTTTCTAAAATGTTATAACCTTTTTCCACCTTAGACTTTGGAAGGCCTAGTCAACAGGGTTCTTTCTTCCATGGACTGCACTATTTTAATTTTATGTCAGGCTTCTTTAGAATACATTTGTCCAGAGATCACAGCTCCTAGCTCTCATTTCACAAAATTTCAGGCTCACGAAGTAAATGTTCCAGGCCATTCCCCATACTTCGGCTTTAGTCAAATAATATAATGGCTTCCATTTTTGTCTGGCATGTTCTGTGGCATTGATTCACCACCCCATAGTCGTGTGCTTTCCACAGCCTTGACATCCAGAAGCCAGGCATATGACAGACCTGCTGAGCCAGACAAAACCTCTTCCTGTCATTTGGGAAACAGTACGAGCAGGCAGGGGAATTGCCTGTCAGACCTATCTAGTACGGTTCTCTGTGGTTTGTCCATCCTTACTAGGTCTCAAGTCACCCATGGTGTCTTGGTATTTATGTCTTCTGCAGCTTAGTGCAGATGCAGTTCTATCCCACAAGGCAATAGCAAAAGGAAACAGCTCTCCGGGTATCTGTGAACAATTGACAGCCTTCAATAACAGCTTTATAAAATCAGGAGGGGAGGAAAAAAAAGTCAGCTGTTTTATCGGGCCTGTTTATTTGTTCACAGAGCACTAAGCAAGGTTTCAGGATACCCCTACTGTGTCAGTCTGTCACCCTTTTGTACAGGTGGTTCTGATTTCCTTCCCTGTTATTAAAGTTGAAGACTAACTACCCAGGGCTTCAATTTTCACGTCAAACACAATTACACAGAAAACAATCAGGTGGAGTGTGTCTTTCTCAAGAATCATCACCTGGTTCGATGGTAAATTCTGGAGAGAAAAACCCTAAAAGTTAAGATCTCAGTGGCCCTTTGTGGTGGTCTCTTTGTATACTCCTGGCTAGTTAGGAGCCTAGAATCACTTCCTGGGACCTTTCGCATGTGAGAAAAATGAGCCTTGTGGAAGAGCTTAATCAAGTTCATCACTCTGCTGGGGGACAGGCTCTTCTCCCGCCTCCCGACATAGCATCTAGTGTTCCCGGCTCTCTGCAGAAGCTCTTCATCCTCCAGTTGCTGGAAAAGGGTCATTTGAGGTGGTTTGGAGTGGTGCTGCCGTCTAGGTGGCCAGTTGCAGGCCACCACAGTATTCTTGCCCTCGGATTGCCCAGTGTGCCGATTAGTCTATGACGTTCCGTCCTGTACCCTCGGAATCTGAATTTTTCTTCTCCTCCGCTCATTATCCTGTGGCTGTGTGCTCAAGGGCGAGCAACTTGAGCAAAGAGGTTTCGCTTTTATCATCATCCATTTTAAATGCTTGCACATACTAATAATAGATTAAAAATGAGTGTTTTGGGAAGCTGGGAAGATGGATCAGTGGGTAGGTGCTTGAATCCCTAGCACTTCTGTACAAAGCTAGGCATGGCAGCAAACATCTGTCACTTCAGTGCTAGCAGCGCAGAATGGGTGAATCACCAGAGCTTGCTGTCCGGTCAGTCAAGCCATTTCAGTGAGCTTCCATTTCAATGAGAGACTCTGCCTCAAAAATAACCTTGGCCTTCACAGGCATTTGCACACACATGCACGTGTACCTGTGTACACATACCCCATACATAAATTAATTACTTTAAAGTTAGTCTTTTGATTTGGGGTGGGGGATGGGGAGTGGCAGTCAAGCCCAAGGCCTTGCCCATGCTAAGCAAATGCTCTGTCACTGAGCAACATGCCCAGTTCATCTTGGGATTATTTGTAACAGGCAGAAATTTGTATCAATAATTGACATTAACCCTTTCTAAAGGTCAGTGGCCTCTTCTAATAACCATGACTGTAGAACCATGCAGAGCTGTTTATAGCATCTGACTGGTCTTCAAGACAGACTATTTGGGAGGTGTCCTTGCATGTCACAGACATGGTTTGTCATGGCCAGAAGTCACTTATTTCTCAGGTTTCTGACTTGCTAAGTGTTGGCTCAAAGTCTGTGACCTACTCCAGTGTGGGTGTCTGAGTAAATGCGGTTTGGCTCTGCCTTCCTCTTTCAGAAGAGTCAGACAGTCTCCAAAGTCATTGTTGGGATCCTGTTGGGCATGTTGTTGATGTACATGCTGTTAGTTACAGAAACAGGCACTAGGCATATGTGTCTAGTTCTGGGATTTTTTTTTTCAGTTACCCCACAGGAATTCTGGGAATGCCTAAAGTACATGTAAGAGGAAATCCCCAAAGTGCTTCCCTTACACATATAGATAGGAGAAGATAATTTGATGATGGACAAAAACATGGTTGGGAACCAGGTAAGCTGCTCATAAGAAAAATAAATCCTAGGCTGGAGAGACAGCTTGGTGGTTGAGGGCACTTGCTGCTCTTGCGGAAGACCTGGGTTCATATTCCCTTCAAGCACACAGCGACTCACAACCTTCTGTAACTCAAGCTCCAGGGGATCCAGCACCCTCTTCTGATCCCTGCAGGTAACAGGTGCATAATGCAGGCAATACAGTCATACAAATAAAATAAATCTAAATGAAAAGGAAAATAGAATTCCTGGAAGATTTTCCTTTTTTTTTCTCCTCCTTAAAACATGACAAAATATTATGGAATCCTTGAAGAACTTAGATCGTCTCCTTTTGCCAACACTTGAAGACTTGAAACTTTGTCTAGAGATGGCTCAGTCATTCTGGGAATTTGGGTTCTGTAATGGCAGATTATTTTGTTCTCTGATATTTCCTTCTCCGGGGGGGAATCCCATATGGACAAACTGTGAGTTAACAGCCATGTAGACATCCATGTTAATAGCTTTACTGCGTAGGTTCTCAGACATGCTAGTGATGACAAGAAGGTGGCGTGCTGGGAGTGTCAATGTAGCACTGGTATCTCTGCTTCCACTGTTTTCCTGGTCTGTTCAAATCCTATGAACTGCTTCCAAAATGTTAAAGGTGATGTGTTCATAGTCTGGGTTGTTCCTCTGTTATCTGTGTTAGTGTTTCTGTCTGTTCTTAGATAACTCCTAGAATAATGTGGTGCTTTGTCTGTTCACTCCTCCTCTCCCACAATCAAACCTAGTCTCACTCTCCAAGACAGGTGGTTTTGCTGCTGAGCCTTGGGGACAGAAAATGGTACTCACAATATTCATTACTCTCCCATGGATAAATCCTTCCTCTCTTAGAATAAGCCTTTGTGTCTGTTCAGGTTCCAACTGCAATCACAGTCCGGAGTTTCAAGGTGTCTTCTCTCAGACATGAATGTCATTTAAGGTCCAGAAATTTCCAACCACAGATTTACTATCTTTGGATTAAAAGCTGGAGAAGAGATTAGCACCCTTCTCTAATGCAGGAAGAACAAGTTAAAAACAGCTTGACATCCTCGAGATCACTGACCTGTGAGCCCCACAGCCTTCCAGCTTTATTTTGATAAAAGCTTCCAAATGTGCTTGTTTGTGCTTGGTTAAATTATTGCAAAGCAATACACTACAGCTCTCTGCTTTTTATTTCTAGATCATCCCAGTGTAGGGCTAATGGACTCGCACTCTAGCTGAGTGCTTGGGTGAGGAGATGATGGATGGAGGGGAAGTCATCCTTGGAATGAGCTAAGTTAAAACATTATTTAAAGCTCAGATGCTGAGTTGCCGTCATTAGCATTTGTCTTGCCTAGTGTCACATGGAACAAAGTAATCAAAGGGTTTCAGCGAAGTATTCATTTGACCTTGGCACTGACGAAGGTCTAACCTGTGTCTGAAGAATCACATTCATCGTTATCGCTGATATCAATAACAGTGTTTTATTGGAAAGTTTATCCTGGGCTAAGGACCTAGGTAGCCATAGAATGTTCATGGTCTCACTTAAATCACCACCATAGAAATGAGTCAGTATCATCAATTTCCCAACTTCTCAAGATTTGGGACGCTAAAAGACTTCTTCAGGGTTACATTGATAGCATGTACAAATGAGGTTCAAATACGGATCTCATTTCAGGGTCTGAGTTTCCAACAGGGTTATGTCACATGAAACAAAGCAATCAGAAATGACCAGACAGATCTTCTTTCTAAGGTACGATACTATGTTGATGAAGGTAAAGGTGAAAAGTAGCCTAAGTCACCTGTTTCCAAACAACTTCAAAATTGTTACGCAAGAAGCCATTTAAAAGCAACTAAAAGGAGCTAGACAGATGGCTTAGTGGGTAAAAGTTCATGGATTCCATTCTCAGAACATAGATATCAGAAGGAGAGAACCAAATTCTGCAAGTTGTCATCTGTCACACAAGTACGCTGTGATACATACATGCCTTCACTTTCACAAACATGCACATACACATGTGCACGCTCATGCACACACACACACACACACAGAATAAATAAATAAATAAATAAATAAATTTAAAAAACATGACTAAGAAGCCAGCTATCATTGCATATGCCTGTAGTTAAAATGCTTTTGAAGTGGAGACAGAATATGTAGTAAGAGTCTTTCTCAGAAAACAAGACAAAACAAAACAACCCAGTAACTAATGATACATAAGCTCAATGTGTGAAATATATTTCATTCATAAAGAGGAGGTCATGGAAGAGGTGAGATTGACAATGGACATTGACAAATGCGCAAGATTTACACAGATTGAAAACAAATTGGGGGCAGTGGTGGCACACGCCTTTAATCCCAGCACTTGGGAGGCAGAGGCAGGTGAATTTCTGAGTTCGAGGCCAGCCTGGTCTACAGAGTGAGTTCCAGGACAGCCAGGGCTACACAGAGAAACCCTGTCTCGAAATAAACAACAACAGCAGCAAAAGAAAACAAACTGGGAAAGCATCTCATAGAGGGGAGGTGCTTAGAAGAACACTCCTGAAGGTGAGAAAGCACAAGGCATTTTGTGTTGAACTTTTCAGAGTGTGGAGTGGGTAGTCAATGAGCTATCCAGGAAAGAAGTATCTGTGTTATGGCCTTTTGGGCCAGCAGATTTCTTCCCAGTGTCTCGTTGTGAATGTGTTCCCCCAAAGACAGAAAGATGATGGTAACCCCCATCAATGACCAAGTTCATAATATGGAAGAACACCTTTCTCTAGAAACTCTCCAAGTCAGTTAACTGTCATGTTCTCCATCCTCTAGTTCTTCTGGACTTCACATGGGAACAAAACATTTCCCCGTCTTGCCAACCCATAAACAGAATGCCCATGTTTGGGTGATGTTAGTGGCAGGATGGGAAGAAAACCTAATAAAACCTTCAAAGAAGACACAGTGAGGAGGCAGGCTACTGTCGTGTCATAAGAACTGAAGATAGAATTTACAAAAAATGTAGAGTCAAGGATGCCAATGTGGCAGAGGTTGGCAGATGTGACAATGAGAAAGCAAGGCAATTACAAAACAAGAGGATATAGGGGAACTCAGACATTCTATTAGAGATCCCGTAGAAGACCTCTCTCTCTCTCTCTCTCTCTCTCTCTCTCTCTCTCTCTCTCTCTCTCTCTGTGTGTGTGTGTGTGTGTGTGTGTGTGTGGTGGGGTATGTCATTGATCCTACTGGAGAATAGTAATAGATGACAGTGGCTCATATAGTACAGCCTACTCATTTAACCAGCACAGTAGACAAAAAGAGGGATGTGATAATAAGCAGTAGAATGAATACAGAAATGAACAAATGTTTTATTTCTCAAAGTGGGGAACACTAGTATCTACCCAACCATGGAGGATTCTCTCAAGAGTCTGATGCAATTAGAAGCGAAATATCCACCGGCTTGTGGGGCTGTAATTCCGTTGGTGGAGTGATTGCTTAGTATGGACAGACTCAGTTCCAGCGCTGCATAAAACGGGCTATGATGTACATTTTTATAATCCTAGCACTTCAGAAGAAAGGGTAGAAGTCTCAGTAGCTCAGCTATCCACAGTTAAACAGAGAGTTCAAGGCCATCCCTACCTAGAGAGATGAGACCACATGAGACGCTGTCTTAAAAATAAAGAATGAACTTGGGCAGTCGAGGTGCATGTCTTTAATCCCAGCTCTCAGGAGGTGGAGGGAGAAGGATCTCTGAGCTTGAGGCCAACCTGGTCTACAGAACGAGGTCTAGGACAGCCAGGGCTACACTGAGAGAACCTGTCTCAAAAAGAAAACAACAAGAAAACAAACAAAAAAACAAATAAATAATTTAAAAATAATGAAAAATAAAAGAGAACTTAGCCTGTCCACTTGGATTCTATATCCTGATGTTCTGATAACTGGATTCGTCCAACTTCTCAATGCTGATGGCTCCAGCGACACAGAACACACTCATCATGGATCCACTCGGACCCTTGCCTTCACACCGCATGCTCGGAGCCTCCTTCTGCCCATAAGTCGCTGAGTAAAGCTACTGACCCTATGGTCAGAGAAGCTCACCTTGGAGGGCCTAGTCAGATTCCCGACAGACATATTCCATCTTGATCAGTAAAAAGGTAGAAATACTTCTAGATGCTACGGTAATAGAGAAGAGAGGCCCACAGCCCCATCTCAAGTATGGGAAAGGTTACACAGAGGAGATGCTCCTCAGTGGTTATATTGTAGGACATGCAAAAGCAGGCAAGGCAAGTTGGGAAGAGAATCTTAAGCGAGAGAACAATACAGGCAAATCACAGGAACCAAAAAGAGTATGCCTTTTAGAGAAAACAGTGTCGTTCTGGGCTTTCCATTATGTGAAGAAACAGGAGGCGTCAAGGGTGATGCTGGTGGGAGCAGGAGAAGAGGGTGTCAGGAACCAAGATCCTTCAGAATGTGCACAAGGACATGAGGCGCTCCTGAGGAATTTCAATGGCAGTAGGTCATATGTATGCACAGATGTGTGCTGCTTATAAATAAATGATCCCAAGAGGCTGAGAGTAGATTGGCAGTGTCTTTTTGGTTTATTGAGCTCAAGCAAATGAAGGCTGACATTTTTTTCACACAGTATGTCCAGAAAATAGAGGCTCCTACTCTAGTTCGAAAACCCAAGAGTGCAATTGGGTTTTGGCGTTTTTTTTGTTATTGTGTTTTGTTTTTGATTTTTGTTGTTTTTTTGTTTTTGCTTTTGATCCTTATGGTATTACTTAGTGCTTTCCTGAAGGCTCTTGCTACCCAGGAATCATCTGAGGCGAGACAAAAGGGGCCAGTGTTATCTTTTCTGAAGGAAGCCCATACTTTCCCAGAGCCATATGCTGCAACTTTCATATTTCATCACACAGACCTTGAAAGAAGGTCTCCTTTGCAAACTCTGCTCTAACAAAAAACTCTTCCCAGTTTCCATAAGGAAGGAGAGCAAGGAAGAGGAGTATTTGAAATGAACGTATAGATAGCCAACCAATGGTACATATGTCACAGAGATTGCTCTGTATTTAGTGGCTGGGAGATGGGACAGTTTACTAATAAATAGCATTCTGTACTAGACAGCAGAGGTGGGACTTGACACGAAGCAAAAGAGTGAACACATGACTTAATTGGATGAGACAAGGCTATCAGAGGAAGGGTAGTGGGGCTTGGATACTGTTAGCACACAACGTGATCTGAAATCGTAAGGCTTTTTTTTCTTTCTTTTTTTCTGCAGAACCTGTAGACTTTTGATGCATTCAAGTTAACGGTTAAAACCAGACATTATCCAGTTTCCTGCCTAAGGACTAAGTTCCCCTTTACCTTTTACTTGGCTTGCTAAGCTTTGGTGATAATTAATTCCAGAGCTCAAATTATGCTAGGCACTGGCGGAGAATAAATGGAGTGGAGTTAAGGAGGAAAAATAAGAAGGGAAAGAGCCATGCTAATCTACACGTAGCATACTGTTTATGGAATGCAATTGAAAAATATTGTAAAAGAAAGAAAGAAAGAGAGAGAGAGAGAGAGAGAGAGAGAGAAAGAAATGAAGAAACGTGTATACATGTTAGATACCAAGAACTTAGCCATGGGCCACAAATCCTGTATGAGTTGGGTTTTATTTATGTTTGCTTATCTATCTATCTATCTATCTATCTATCTATCTATCTATCTATCTATCTATCTATCTATCATCTCTATCATCTATCTGTCTGTCCGTCCATGAATCCATCCATCCATCCATCCATCCATCCATCCATCCATCTATCTATCTATCTATCTAATTTATTTTGCACTGCTGTGGATCAAATCCAGGTCCTTGCACTTCCTAGACAGGTATTTACCGCCAAGTTATACCTCTACTCCATGAGTTGGAGTTTAGTGATTCAAAGTTAGATTTCACCACCATTCCTCTGTCTCTGAACTGTTTTTGCAGAGCTGTCTGGCTGTCTGGCTCATGTAGACCTGTTGGGGGAATCCATGTTTGTTCATTAGCCCCCTCTGTAGCTTTCAAAGGTAGATACACATTTGCTAGAGTCATGTCTTTGTCCTCTCTTCTCTGGGCAACCTGAAAGAAGAAACAACAGTAGCTCTGGGGAATTGGACGTACTTATTTCCAAAGATGGAAAAAATAAAACCCAAGACAATCAAGCAGAGTTCTAGAAATGGGTCAAGACTGTGAACAATTCCTGAGATCTTAGCTCTCTGATATTGTTAAAGTGTAGATTCTTTTAGATGTTAGTATGGAAGTGATACTTTTTCCTCCCAGCGAGCTTCTTGCCAGATGACATATACAGCTTTGTAACTCCTTTTTATGTACAGAGTTAGAGCTCTTAAATGGGCTGAGTTGGTCTAGGAAGTGCTTCAGTTTGTAAAATGCTTGCTGCGCTGTGAGGAGTTGAACACATATCTGCAGCTCTGCTATAAAAAGCTGGGTGTGATCATGGATGCCGGTGGTCTCAGAAGAGGGGAGGCAGAGACAAGAGGATCCAAGACTTGTGAAATTAGTAAGCTTCAGATTTAGTGAGAGATCCCTTTTCAAAAATAAGGTGGGAGAGACAAGAGGACAAGAGGATCCAAGACTTGTGAAATTAGTAAGCTTCAGATTTAGTGAGAGATCCCTTTTCAAAAATAAGGTGGGAGGGGGTGATAGAGGAAGACCTCTGGCATACACACACGCACGCACGCACGCACGCACGCTTGAACCCCCAAGCATGTGCATGTACATGCACAGTATGTTGAATAGATAGATATTAATACGTAGTTAATGTATCAGGATCAAAGTGCACTGCCATTTTCTTATTGTCGATATAATTACTTCTGATATCCTCTAGACACAGACATTGAAGGGGTTGAGTTGTGATTCTGAAAAATTCCCACTTTCCTTTTGTCTGCCCTGGTCAAGAAACAGGGACTTGCCTGGTACAAAGGACTTAAGAATACTTGAATCAAGCACATAGAACCCTTTCTTCCATGGGGCTGAACACTGCTCACTCTGTAGTCCAAGCAGCTACTATGTTTGAGAATTACCATGGGGTTCTGAATACTCAGTAACTACTCCCTTACTAAAGTAACATATATGGAAATAGCTTTAGAGTTCAGTTTTATGAGTCTCAGATGCTAAGATGTTCACAGACTCCCACCTACGTTAACTTGCTTTATCTCTCCCCCTCCCACTCATTTCTACCCTCTTGAATTATTCTAAGGAAGTATTTCAAAAGAATAAGAGTGTCTTCTTAGACAAGCTACACCTCCCTTCATACATTCCAGGGCCCATTTTTTCTGAAATCCCCTAACAGACTAACAGATAGTCCAAAAATACAGAAATACTGCATTTTCTTTAGGCTGTCTTGTCCCTATCTCTTGTTTGTACACCTCACCCTAGGATGATAACTTCTTCAGAAAACCAAATACGAATGTCCAGAAACATCAGCAGTCAAGTTAAATTCTGGCCTTTACCTTGCTAATATGAACTAAACTGAATGATAAGCTTCCAGTTTGCTGAGATGCTCTGGGTCTGGTTGGATGCTCTGGGCAGACAAAGTGTTAGATCAAAGAGGAAGAGATGTATGCTGGGTTCGAGGGGAAAGGAATGTTCTTTGGAAGGGTGGGGTCAAATCGTTTCTAGAGTATAATAGCAGGGAGTCCATCAAAAAAGAAGACAAGGGTACCACATCACACAGGAAGCTGGGACCAGGGGTAGGGCGCATCAAAAGCATCAGTTGGGGAGATTAGGAAGTGGGGAAGAGGCGGTGTATCATTAGTAACCCACCTCCAAACCTTCACTGCTTCCATCTCTACAGAATATTGGTAGCAACTCATATTACCAATGAGGAAAGGGGAGAATGTTTTGCTTCTACAAAGACTGTTAATATTCTATAATATCGTGTGTGTGCACATCTGTGTAGGATACATGTGTGTATCTCTGTGTGGAGGTTGAACATTCTCTCATCCCTGTCCATCATTTAGTGCTCTGTGAGGCGGAGAGATTGGGCTGGATTGGGGCATCCTTACCAGCCCTCAAACTCGGCCATGTCTAATCATTATAATTTGTTTATCTGCTTATGGTTTCTATTAAGCATCCACAAGGACCAATCTCTGCCCTGGACATACTCCCTGGCCTCTGCTTTCAAGACCATCCAAAACTGGACTACAGCATAGATTTAGATGTTCCAGTGGCTCTGAGCTTATTCTCTATGTAGAACTTGAGTGGTATGAGTGTCTTTCCACGGCCACGCGCTCCTCACTGTAGGCAAATAAGGAACATGAAAGGCAATCTTTCTGACACCTTTTGCGAAATTCCACAGTGTTTTACTTGGAGGATAGAAAAGTGCTCCCTTCCACACCAAAAATAAATGCACTTCTTTTCCTATAAGGCCCAATACCAAAGCCCACAGTATCGTAGTAACCAGAACGCGATGTTATTAGGTGCTAGCCATTAGGATTCCTGTTTATGGACTATTTACTGTAGGCCAAGAACATGGTTGAAGATATTGTCTTTCCTATTGACTTCTGGAGATGCTGAAGCCCAAAGATCTTGGCTGACTTGCCTGTGTCACACAGCGTTTGTAAGACAAACGCACGATGGAACCCAGAATCATCAAACTCTAAACCTGCATGTGTCAGGCACGAGTTTGGAAGCTCAGCATCTCCATCTCCTCACCTGAGCATGTGGTTAGCCTAGGCTTCCATCCTCCATTGCTCTGTCAGATGAAAGGGTCTAGCATTCACCATCCTCATGAGCTCTCAAGTTCTCTGCACGGCCCAGTCCTTTGTCTTAAACAGGTCATTCATGAAGACAATCTCAATCGCACTAGAGGATATATGGGGGAAGTTAAGAGAAATTATTTCTTTACTTAATTACTATCCTTGAAGCACATTCTTGAAGAGACCAAAACTGTGTATACTGTTGCAACTTAATGGTAAATGAGGGGAAATGCATGCAGAAAGTGGATGTGTAGCTCATGTGAGCTCACTTCAGTCAACTTACTGAACGTTAGCATGTGTTGACAGAACAATCGAGCAATAGAGACACAATAAGCAAAGCATAGGAAACACGGTGTGTCACTGGCTTCAGCCTTCTTTTTTGTAACTCCTCCTCCTCCTCCTCCTCCTCTTCCTCTTCCTCCTCCTCCACCACCATCACGACGACCACCACCACCACCATTTAAAGGCTTCTGGAACACCTCAATTTCAGGAGTGGCTTGAAAGAAGGGTGTGAACCATCTGTCTTCTGGTATCCTCAAGAACAGAGAAAGTGTGGGCAAAGTAGAAAAGGAACGAGAGGTCCAGAGTTGAGTTATAGAGATGGACTGAGGTAAAAGCACCAGGGGATAGCTTAAGAACTCCTACCAGGGGACTGAAAAGATGGTTCAGTGGTTAAGAGCACTGACTGCTCTTCCAGAGGTCTCGAGTTCAATTCCCAGCAACCACATGGATGGCTCACAACCATCTATAATGAGATCTGGTGCCCTTTTCTGGTGTGTCTGAAGAGAGCAACTGTGTACTCAGATACATAAAATATATAAATAAATCTTAAATAAAAAGAACTCCTTCCAAACACACATCTACTGTCTCATACTGTGTAGAGGGCTGGAAGGAGAAGAAGAAAACAGACACACGTTCTTAGTATCTCTGATTTGGAAGGGATCCATGGAGACAGGTGGTCCTGCTTCATCTAACTGTCTAAATCCCATCTGTAGCCTTCCCCTAAACTTATAAGGCAGGCCATTGGATTGTAGAACAACTTGGGCTGTGGGGATGGACACTCTACTTGCTGAGCTGCTGTTAGGTTTTCAAATAGCCTCTTGTGTCTGGCTTTGGTTCTGCCCTTGTGGGTTGTATGTAGCTAACTTAACACCCCTTCTTTTTCAATTCTTTCACCTATTTAAAAGTGACTACCACACTTCTCATGTGGATTAACAATCACACATTGAAGAACCCATCCATTTGTTGGGGGGAGCACCTGTACTTGTGTGTGGCCACGTTTGTGGAGGTCAGAGGTCAACATTGAGTATCTTCCTCCACTGTTCTCCCCCCCCCTTTTTTTAGACAAGATCTCTCACAGAACTTGGAGCTTACTGATTGAGTTAAACTAGCTAGCTAGCAGGGATCCTCTTGTCTCTGTCACTCTGGTCACAAGTGGTCCTTGCCACAGTATGAGTGCCAGAGATCTAAATCCAGTTCTTTGTGTTTGCACGTCTAGAGCATCTTTTCAGCCCCTCTGTTCCTCTCCCCCCATCCACCACGTCAGAAAAAGGATTTTAAAAGGGTGTGGTGGCTCTTGTCTGTAATCCAAGCCTACAGCTGAAACAGAGGTCAACATGAATCTGAGGTGAGCCTGGGCTACATAGTGAGTTTCAGGTCAACTTTGGAACTTTTCTCGAAGAATAAGAGTGTTTCACGATTGATCAAGTGAGTACTCTATCCTGGCTGTCTTCTTGTTTACCTGGTGTCCCCTTAAAGTCGAACTCTCAAGACCTGATGTGCTCCCAGTACGACTATACAGCAGAGCCCTTTCAGATACTTAGAACTTAGAACCTGTTGCAACTATTCCTCACATCATACACTGAGCTACGTGTGTGTGTGTGTGTGTGTGCGTGTGTGCTGTCAATCAAATCGCTATGGGTTTCCGTTATATGAAAATCTTTTTGCTGACATTCATGTTTTTAATGAGACACAGAGCATACTAGATGCAGAGCTGGAATACACTGTACTTGGCGATTCTCCTGTGTCTTATCATAGTCTAATAACTGTGTCTTTAAAAAACAGCAGTAGGATCCATTCGCCATTCCTTGGGTACTGTTTCACCTTCCTGGCTGCTATTGGTAACAGTTTTGCTTTTGAAATGCTTCATCATGACATGTTTTGAGATTATACAGATTTCCTAAGGATTCATTTCAAACTCAATGGTCTTAAATTTATAAAATATAGTTTCTTTCCTTCTTGTTTTCTTTTTATTTTTGTGCTTGTGTGCGCGCGCACACACACACACACACTCATGCACACGTGTATATTCTAAAAGGCAGTGGGGAAATGTGCATGAAGGGCAGGAGCACTGTGTCAGGAGAGTTCATGATAAGCCATGTGATTGACATCTGAGGTACGAAAAAGTGGGGATGAGGGTGAGGAGAGAAGGAAGTGCTACCATCCTCCTTCGTGTCAGGGATGGCTCTTTGTCACCAGTGCGCTCATCTGCTTCTATTTTTGTATCATACCCGAGATAATAAGCTTATCAAGAAGACACACACTTTACTTTGGCTCATGGTACCAATACCTTCAGTCCATAGTCAATTCTTCATGTTGATTTGGGGCCTGTGGTGAGCTAGAACACCATGGTGGGAGTGCGCAGAAGAGCAAAGCTGTTTACTTCATAACTGGGAGGTCAAAAGGAGAAAAGGGAAGCAGATAAGGTCCCACCCCCTTTCCAGGGCATTCTACCAAAGTCTAGAAGACTTCCCACCTGGCTATGCCTCTGGAAGTCTCCAACAATTCCCAAAAGGACCCAGATACAGATTTATCCTTTAATCCATGGCCCTTTGGGGGGACAGTCCAGATGGAAACTGTAGCAGTGTGTTACTGTACTTCAGGGTCAGGACTAGGAACACCGAACGGAGGCACTTACCCAAGATGAAACCTGTAAAGAGATGCCCCCTACACTGCTAAAATGTATGTGTGTGCATAATACATATTTATGTACATGGATGCAGTTGTGACTAAACAGAGTGCAGAAGCCATGATGCCAACATCAGAACACTCTAGAGAGGCAGTATCAGTGTGCTACAGTTTTGTGTGGTCTGTTTAAGTCTCCTCAACTGGATTTCACAAGCCATACAATTTGCTCATTTTGAAATGTACAACCCGGTGATTTTTATTTCTTAGCATATTCACAGAGTTTGTACAATCATTGTTACCGTCATTTCCAGACTATTTCACATCCCAGAGTAAGTCCTGTGCTTGTTAACAGTTTCTCCACACTCCTCCATCTTGCCAACCTTGGACAGTCACCAGTCTGCATCATGTCTTGATGGATTTCCTTCATCTGCGGTGTCTCTTATGAACGAAATCATAGCACAGGGTTTTCAAAGGTCACCTATATTCAATCATATGAATCAACAATTTATTCCTCTCAAGACTGAATGATACCCCCTGTGTATACATTTGAGTTATCAGTTGATGGACGGTTAGGCTCTTTCTATCTTTTGTCCACTATGAATAATGCCAGCATGAATATAAGGTGTGTGTGTGTGTGTGTGTGTGTGTATAAAAGAATTCAATTCTCTTGGTAAGTAACTGGGTATGGAATTTCTGGCCATATGATAACAGTCTTACATTTTTGTGTGTGCATGGGGGCGGGGCTGTTAGACCGTCTTCCAAAGTAACCTTCCTATTTATATATGGAGATTCCAGATTCTCTCCAGCCTCATCAACGCTGTTTTTATATTAGTTTCTTTCCTCTTTGCTTAAGAAGCAACTTAAGGAAAGAGAGGTTTATTCTGGTTTATGCTTTAAAAAGGGATAGAGAGTCTATGGTGGTGGGAAGGCAGCCTAAGGCAGCTGGTCACATTGCTTCCTCTGCCAGGAAGCAGAGAGGGTTGAAGGCTTGTGCTGAGCCAGCTTTCTTCTTTTTTCTTTTTATCCTGTCTGTGGTCCTGGTCCATGGTATCAGGAGGAGTCTTCCTTCCTCAGATAAAGCTCTCTAAAAGTAACCTTGCAGAAATGCCCAGAGATATGTCTCCAAGGTAACTAAATCTGATCAATTTGATGATGAAGAGTAACCACCACAGCTGTCACCTGCATTTTATGTTATAATCATCCTAGAGGGCGTGCGGTGCATCTCACTGTGGTTTTGGTTTCTATTTCCCATTGGATACTGATGTTCATTGTCTTCCTATGTGCTTATTGGCCACCCCTTTCTTTAGATAAATTCAGACTGTCCGTTTCACTGTTTTTGTCTATTTGTTGGGTGGTTCTAGAGGTTATTCTTTTTGTTGTCATTTTATTATTTTATTTGATTTTATTTTATCAGTTGTCTGTGGTTGGCTTAACATGATATAGTATTCCATTTGGGAGCCAACTACCAGCTCAGCTCTTGCTCATTCTTTGTGCTTCTTTCCCTGTTCTTTTGGTGAAGTCACTCTTGGTAGTCTCTTGCTCTCCTAGCTACTTATGTGTGTTGCTGCTTTCTGGTGCCTCTCACCTCCCTCCTGGCTCACTGCCTAAGTTGAGTGTGGTTTCCATATGGTCTTTTAAAGTGTCCCGATAATGATGGAGTCTTGTTCTCTTCATGTGAACCCTGTCTCTCTTGCCTGCCTTCCTTAAGGCAAATTCACAGATACTTCTTCAGGATGCTTCTTATTTTTTTCCCCTCTTCCTATAGATAGAACTTCTGAGGGTTTCCATGGGAACCCCTGGTCCAAGAGGTAGGGATTCTTGAGCAGAGGTGAGATGAGTAAGTATTGCTCATTCTGTGGGATTCTAAGAGTGTCTCATTCACTCGTCTTCCCACTCTCTCTTCTGCCCTTTCCAGGGTGGTTTTTAGATCAGCTTCTGGAGGCCTAGAGTTTCTTGGAACTGAACAGATGGTGATGGCAATGGCCCCAAGAGCCAAAGCTTTACAAGGATGCTGCTGCTGCCGCCGCCGAGTAGATGCCTGGCAGCCTCATGGAACCTCAAATCTGGTGTGTTTCCTAGGAAAAAGGTAGTTCTCAGGGCCGGGCCACGTTTCCCCTTTTGTTATGAGGCAAGCTCTGGGTAGAAGAGTTGCACCTGTAAGCACCTCTGTGGCCTTCCTCTTCCTGGACTGAGATGGGAAGCCCTGGAAGTCATCACAGGTGCACGGTTGCTTATTAGTGGAACTGGATTTAAGCCACTGCTTTAGTGACTCCAGATATCTTTCTCCCATGCTGGGCTATTGCCCAAGACTAGGGTCAAAGCCTTAAGAGACACGTAGACCTTTGAAGATAAACCCGAATTCATCAGACCTTGAACTGCGATCAGAACGGAGTCCCTGGGTAACTTACTTTTCTCATTGCTGGGACCAAATACCTGGCAAGAGGCAACATAAAGAAGGAAGGGGGGAAAGGAAGGAAAGGAGGAAGGGATGGAGGCTGGGAGAGAGAGAGGAGAAGGGAGGGAGGAAGGCAGGCGTGAAGGAAGAGCTTCCTTGGACTGGCAGTTTGAGAGGCATGGTTATCACTGTTGGGGAAAGCATGGTGCCAAGGGCACGAGGCAGATGCTAGCTCACATTGTGCCCACAGCAAGGAGTCAAAACAAGATGAGTGTTAGTGCTCAGCATACTTTGTCTCTAGGACCCCAGCCCTGGTACGGTGCCTCCCATGTGCTTCCTTCTTCCGGTAAACATTTCTGTAAGCACGCATGGACACAGCCGGCGTCCAAGTCTAGTCGTGATGATAGCGGGGGTTACCAATCAAAGTCCAATATTATAGTCTTTTTTTTTTCCTTTTGGAAATGTGTTGAGTGACATCCTTTTGGGAAAATTGTTTTAGCATCTACAGACCTTCAAAGCCTAGGGTAAATGTGGCAGACGGGCTTGTGAGTGAGGCTTGAGATAGAGGGTCCCCTCAACAGCCCTCACCTAGAAAAGAAATGCAGAGTTTCATCTCAATTTTCTGACTAAGCTAGACATGCAGAACTAAATTTTGAATAGATCTAAGAACCTGGGGGCAGGGAGGGGAACTTCCGATTCTGGAGTAGATTTGATCTGGTTCTAAATGAAGAATCACATTCCTGAAATTTCAGGCCATTCTTTGTAATGCTCTGGACCAAATCAAGGAGAGGGGGGCAAAACTGAGATTCTTGAATGCCCGTTCTTTGTACGGTTGGCAGGCTTCACGCATGCATACAAAAAAAAAAAAAAAAAGGCTAGTGCCTTAGAAGTGGAACGTCATTTTGTAGTTTAGCGGTTCCAACATATGAGTTGAAGGTGTCCCATGGGGCCATGATGTCTCAGCAAAGACACCATAAAGTGCTACCTATGCAGCAGACATACCAAAAGAACCATATCTTGGGACTATGCTGTGTGTGTATGTGTGTGTGTGTGTGTGTGTGTTCAAACAACTAACAAATAAAAACTCTACTAGAAAAAAAAACAAAGAAACTGCTGCATTTGTATGTATTTGTTGTATTAAAAATGAAGTGAATGAGGCCCAGATAAAAGGAAAAAGTAAAGCTGGATGGTGGTGGTGTATGCCCTTAATCCCAGCACTTGGGAGGCAGAGGCAGAACTCTGTGAGTTAGAGGCCAGCCTTGGCTTCAAAGTGAGTTCCAGGACAGCCAAGGCTACACAAAAACAAACAAACACACACACACACACACACACACACACACACTAATATTAAAAAAGGAAAAATATGGTAGCCATGGGGCTGAAGACACAGGCTGGGACTGGAGGCTTTTGAGGGAATAAATCTTGGTACCAGTTCCCGGTTGTGGTTGTCCTGTGTTCACACGGTGGGAAGTACTGTCCTAGGGCAGAAGATGCTTCTTCTGCCCATTGTCCTGAGCTGCAAGGTCAGAATGTGAGGAAACACTACATTTGAAAAGTAAACCTTAGGTGTTTTCACCTTCCAAACAGAAGTGAAAGGCTTTGATAGAAAGGCAGAGTGGGTGGGGAGCAGGGAGGCATGAAGAGAGGGTAGCAGGCAGTGGCTCAGAGGGTACTCCTTCCCCACACTGTCCTTTTGAAAGGCAAATTAATATTTTAAATTAGGTTCCTATCTCAGTGTTTGATTCATAGCAGAAAGATTGGCTAGCCTCCCTTTCAAGACCAGAACTGGGAAGAGCTTTGAACTGGCAGCTAATTGTAACTTTCAGATCTGCTACGGTTCTATCTACTTCTGGACCTAGGATAACTACATTCTGGATTTGTTTCTTTAGGGAATTTGAGAAAAGCTGAAAGCACTAAGTTTCATGATTAGGCATCATTGGTTCATAGTTTATTTTAGTTATGAGCTTTAAACCCGGCCTTGGATTCCAAGGTTCAGCTCAAAACTCGTTTATATCAGTGTTTGTATTCTGAAGACCTTGCAGCTGGCTATCTGGGTGCCTGATGCGTGTGTGCGCACATAGAAAGGTGGAAGAAGGTCGAGAATGGAATATATATTATGAGAAAGCACCTGGGAACATGTGACCAGTGGCTTGTCGGGACAGAGATGGCACACTTAGGGTAACAGAGGAGAGTTACTAGGATTCTTTTCAAAGGTGTAACTGAAGCAAAGAGATGACCAGGGATACCGGAAGCACTCACACCGGAAACAGTGGGGGTGGCTGCTGTAGAGAGCTGCCTGACTCAGGCTGTTGCCTTGGTACAAAGATACAAATCAAATCATAGAAGGAGAAATGGTATGAGTGGATAAAGGACGAATCTGTCTCCACTCTCCCCCTGTATTCCTGCTCCAACAAGCACCTTCCTTGGCAAGACCTACACAGAAGCTGTAAGAGAGCTGGCTCTGGGCTGGCCAGTGGTGGCGCATGCCTTTAATCCCAGCACTTGGGAGGCAGAGGCAGGCGGATTTCTGAGTTTGAGGCCAGCCTGATCTACAGAGTGAGTTCCAGGACAGCCCGAGCTATACTGAGAAACTCTGTCTCGAAAAACAAAACAAAACAAAACAAACAAACAAACAAAAAACCCTAAAAACATAAAGAGAGCTGGCTGTGTTGCATTTGAGAGCCAGCCTCCTGTATTACAGAACAAAATGGAGGCTTGTGGCAAGAAACAGCTCTCACTGGCAAGAGTGTGGATAAGGGGCGGGCATACTCAGAATGGCAAGGGTTGACCTGGGCTCACTTGATTCGAGAAGTATTTCCTATTTCCATCTTTTGCTCCTCTAGCTCACTCCATTTGTGAAGTGTGACGGCTTGATTAAGTGGAGGGTACGTGTGCTCTCAAGCCGAATAATATTGGCTCGAATCTCCAGCCCTGCTGCTATTAAACATGGGTCTTGGGCAAGTCACCAACCTCCAGAGTTCAGCTCCTTCATCCGTGAGATTAGGGGTGACGTTAAACTCTGTTCATGGTTGAGAATTAAAAACTATCGTTCTCTGTACACCTTGTGAGGGCATTGTTCTCTTTGGTTTCAAGGTTATCTTACTTAAAAGGGTTCAATAAGTGCTATTTTTTTCATAAATCTTTTACCTAAGATCAGTATGGAAGCTACCTTGCTTCCTGACTTAATTCTTCCTCTTCTAAGTTTTCAGTGTCTTGCTCTCTAGTGGTTCTCTCCTTCCTGTGGTTTTCTTCTTACAGATTATTTAAAAAGAAATACTCACACTCCCATCCATCCTAAATTATTCCTATCTTTTTCTCCTTCCTTCCTTCCTTCCTTCCTTCCTTCCTTCCTTCCTTCCTTCCTTCCTTCCTTCTTCCTTTTTCATCTTTCTCTGCTCCCTCCCTTCTCCCCTTCTCTTCTTCCTTCCTTCCCTCCCTTCTTCCCTCCCTCCCTCTCTCCCTCTCTCCCTCTTTCCTTTTCTCCCTCCCTCCCTCCCTCCCTCCCTCCCGCTCTCCCTCCCTCCTTCCCTCCCTTGCTTTCTTCTTTCAAGACAGAGTCTCCCTATTGAGCTCTGGTTGGCTTGGAACTCATTATGTAGCCCAATCCGACTTTGAACTCACAGAAATACCCCTGCCCCTGCCTCCTGGGTACTGAAATTAAATGTGTATGCCACCATGCCCAGCTATAACCGTTCTTGCTGAAGCTGGCTCAGGTCACATCACATGATGACCTTCATGTCTGTGTTCAGTCCTCACAAAAGTTTTTCTGCGGTGAAGTCCAGATCAACTTCTCCATTCCCAAAGGTCTCTCAGGCCACAGTGAGTCACTTATCACGATGTGCATCCCCAGTCTGCTAGGGAGTGCTGCCGGCTGTAGATACCCTCTGCCTCTATTGCTAGTCTCCTTCACGGAGACACCACAGCCTGATCATCTCCCATAGGTTTACATTGATCTTATAGGCATGTTCTGTGGGTTTGAGATGCATCTTTAACTAGAGAGGCCTTTGCTGGGACTGTGGGGTGAGTGACATTGGATGATGAGACCAGAGTCCTTGCCCTTGTCTCTGTGTATGTTTGTGTTCACACTAATGCACGTGCAACTGGATCTGTCTCTTGGTTCTCTTCCTATCCTTCAGCATTACGAGTTGTAGACAGTGATTGATTTGATTTGGAGTTCAAAGTTTGACCTGACTGTACAATATTAAACTCACACTCAGATTTCCCTGCAAAGTAGGACCCTAACATCAACTTTAAAGGACTATCAAGAAGATTACACTCAAATTTACACACCTACTTTTCCTTTCCCTGACTGCCTTCGTATATTATTATTATTGTTATTATTATGAATGTCACAAATCTGAGGGCTGATTTGTAGTGATGACTTCTAGTTTTCTTCAAAGAAGCTCTAGGGCAGAGTGAGGGACTAATTCTCCTGGGATTTCCTTTTCTCAGTCTTTAAAAAGAAACACACTCCTATCCACTCCTGAGTTTTTACTTTAATTGTGGCTTGCAAACTATTACTGTCTTAAAGAAAAGAAAAGTTTTGGTCCCTGGGGACTGGCTCTGGATTGCTCAGTCCTTCCAGACTTACCCTTAAGTGACAGGGAAGTGACATCACCCTTGGTCTGGAGTCTGCATGAGGGAATAAGAAAGGAATGCTCACTGTTTCTTGAGTGCCTGTTGGACTGGGACTCCTGCTTCATGGGGCTTTGAGCAGGTGTTTTGTGTTAGGGTTTCTCTCCGGACAAGTAGAAGGGGCCAGAGGAAGTCTCAGAGCAACTCAGGCTGGTGTGCCAAGCTGTTGGAGACTGGCTGGCATTTTGAGGATCACCTGACTCCATGAGTAACAGTTGTGAGTATGAAGTGTCCCTAGGTTTTGACACCATCCTTCTTAGAGTCATGGCTTGCAGGAGATAGCCATGTACTCCAGAAAGGCAAAGTGTTTGCTGACACACAGGCCTACACACATGTGCATGAGGCCTAGAAGCAACATTGGAAGTGAGAAGAACACCCCCAAAGCCACCGAAGCAGCTTTCTTCAGATGGCAGATGAAAGGGGGGCACCGCAGGGAGCAAGACCTTCCTGTCAGGAGAGTGGATTCCAAGGCTTCTCACAGGGCAGTAGCTATTTCCTGCCTCTGCTCTGTGCTCACCTTTCCATAAAGCAAGAGATGTAATGCATGTCCTTTCCTTTTGGGGAGCAGGTTTTGGTGTCCTCAGATGTCTCATAGTTGTGTTTTTTAATTCTCACCATCCATAAGACAACGCATTAAATCCAGCCATGAACTTTAACCACTATATTTTTAGAAACATTTTTTTTTCCTTTAAATAACCAGGTCCCCTTCTGCCATGTGCAGGCATAGCTAGAAGTGACCCTCACAAGAGTCTAATCATCCTAGGGCCCCACCCCCACCCCCAGCTTGGAGTTCTAGCCTGTAAAACTGTGATAAATTTTTCAGTGTTTCACAAGCTATCCAGCTGGGGAGATGTTTAACGGGAGAAGACACCTACCTCCAAGTCTGATAACCTGGGTTCATTTCTTATGACTCATATGTGGACAGAGAGACCCACCTCCTGTGGGCTGTCTCTATAAGTATACTGAAACACATGTACACACGTGTGCAATTACATACACACACAAATAAAAATGTAGTTAAAAATTTTAAGTTAAAATAAAATAAATGCTATCCACTTTGGTCTATGTTGTAACAGCAGCTTGAGTAGACCAAAGCTTTCACCAAGTTACAAAAGTTAGTATCAACAATAAGTCATGTGACTTTTGGAGAGGTGGCTCCATGGTAGAGCACATGACCAGCCTGTGTAAGGTCCTTTGTTCAATTCTAAGTCACGGCAAAAACAACAAACAAACACAACAAACCCAAATCAGAAAAGCTAGTATGTCCGTGGTAATATGGTTTCTAGTATGCTATGTTGAGAACAACATTTTGCCTATGTGACTTCCCTTCAGCAAATCTTAATCCCAATGAAATCATGAAAACTGTGATAGGGATGTAATAAATGAAAGAAGAAAAATAAATAAATAAATATACACAAGAAAGAAAAACAAAATGATGATGATGATAAAAATTACGAGCAAAACTGAATTTTATATGTGCTTTTTTTTTAACTTAACAATATTGCAAGAAGACTGGTTGGATAATTGTGGTAAACATTTTGTTTGTTTGTTTGTTTGAGGCAGAGTCTCAGGTAGCCCAGGCTGGCCTTGCGTTCACTATGTCACTAAAGATGACCTTTGGCTCCTGATCCTTCTGCCTCTACCTCTCAAATACTTGCAATTCAGGTATTCACCATTATGCCCAGCTTCAGATGTGACAGATGTAGCCTACTAGTATGATATGCTAATAATAAGGTAAAGTGGGCATGCCAGGTGTGAGAGAGAACTGTGCCACTCACTTTGCAACTTTCCCATAAATCAGAGACTGTTCTGAAGCAAGATTACCTATAAGATAGCGCCTATGAGTGCAAATCAGTGCCCCAAGAAGAAAAAAGACAGACCTGCTGGCTTGCAAATACTCTTAAGATCACCTATTTTAGTGATTTCTGATATTTATATCTTTAAACAAAAATACTATCAAAATATTAACCAGAAGTCTAATCACCTTGAGTAAGTATAGTCTCTCTCTGGCTGAGAAGAGGTGGTGTTCTTGGGTCCTCTCCATCACATCTTCTCCTTCACTTCCTGTCTGCCTCCAGGCTCCACTGAGTAATTTCTGTTCCCAGAAGGCACCATCCTGTTCCTCCAACCGCCAATGGCATCTTGGCATGGCCTACAGTATCTCTGGAAGTGAGCATCTCCTTTCCTAAAGACAGCTTTTGCTGGTTTTATGAATTCCGACAGCTACCACGATCTAACGTCCTCTCGTGTAGCATTGGATCCACTCTGCTTACAGTGCTTATTGAGTAGCCTAAAGTCCATACAGCTGTTTCTGTGGTGATGCTTTTGCTTTTTCCTTTGCCCTGTCTCCATTGCTCACTTCCTGGATGGGAAAAATATTCTTTGTTCCTGTGAACATGCCGGTGTCCTGATACCCAGGACCAATGTGCTGACTGCTCTGTACAAGCCCTCTATATGCTTCCTCTAACATGGCTTCCTTCCCCCATTCCATGAGGCTTTACTGCAGCTAGTTTCTTCTTCCTGACATTTTGCATGCCCATTGCTGCTTGACTGAAGATGTGGAACCCAGCCTCAGGCCCATGACACTATCCCGCTATCGTTCCTAGGCTGCCCAGTGCTGCTGAGCATAGAGATTAGGGCTTCACTAAAAGCGCTCTGTCTCTGTCTCTGTCTCTGTCTCTCTCTCTCTCTCTCTCTCTCTCTCTCTCTCTCTCTCTCTCTCTCTCTCTCTCTCTCTGTGTGTGTGTGTAATTCTCTCATATAATATATCCTGACTAGTTTCCCCTCACCCCATTTCTCTCAGTCCCCCTGACATCTCCCCTCTCCACCAGATCTATTCCTCCTCCATTTCCCATCAAAAAAGAACAGGCTTTCTAGGGATAGTAACTGAACACAGCATAACAAGATACAATAGTACTAGGCACAAACCTTCATGTTGGGGCTGAACAAGGCAACCCAGTAGGAGAAAAGGGGACCCATGAGCAAGTGAAAGAGTTAGAAATACTCCTTATACACACACAGGAGCCTGATATGGCTGTCTTCTGAGAGGCTCTGCCAGAGCCTGACAAATACAGAGGCAGATGCTTGCAGCTGACCATTGGACTGAGCCTGGGGTCCCCAATCAAGGAGTTGGAGAAGGGACTGAAGGAGCTGAGAGGGTTTGCAGCCCTGTTCAGGGAGCAACAGTACCAACTGGCCAGATCCCCTGGAGCTCCCGGGGACTGGACCACTAACCAAAGAGTACACATGGAGGGACCCATGGCTCTGGCCATGTATGTGGCAGAGGATGGCCTTGTTGGACATCAGTGGCAGGAGCAGCCCTTGGTCCTAGGGGTTTGATGCCCCAGTGTAGAGAAATGTCAGGGCAGGAAGGCGGGAGTGGGTGGGTGGGTGGGGGAGCACCCTCCTAGAGGTGAGGGGAAAGGAATGGGATAGAGGCTTTCTGGAGGGGAGACCTGGAGAAGGGATAACATTTGAAATGTAAAGAAAATATCCAATAAAAGAAAAATATTTGCAGGGGGGAAAATAACCACCAATGGAAAAGATGTGATTTCCAACCTAAATTTGGCCTTATATCAAATTTCTTTTTCTACAAAATCTATCTATCTATCTATCTATCTATCTATCTATCTATCTATCTATCTATCTATCTCGTTAGAGACAAGAGTTTCACTATGTATCCTGGCTGGCTTGGAACTCATAGAGATCCACCTGCCACTGCTCCCCAAGTGCAGAGAATAAAGGCATGTGCCATTATCCCCTAGTGTGTGTGTGTGTGTGTTTAACAGCGGTGATGTCAAGCGTCCTTTATTCAGGCTGGAGGTATAGTTCAGTGGTAGAATACTTCCCTGGCATGGGGAAAGTCTGGGGTTCAGGCACCAGCACTGTAAATAAAACACCCTGCAATGGTAACAGCATCCTCTCAAATACACCGTTCTCCTCTTCCCTCCAACTCACAGTCCCACCGCTTGCAGGAATTCATCTCAGTTGAGAATTCTTCAGCAGTGTTTAAAAAAACAAAAAACAAAAACTGAGGTTCTGCAGGTAGAAATGGTGACTCCTGTAATTGTGGCTGTGATAGGAGGATTGCCTTAAACAAGTTTGAAGGCAGCCTGGGCTACACAGTGAGTTATGGGTCAGCATGGGCAGACTCAAAAGAGGCTAGAGTCTGGAGATGAGGAGGCCTTTGGCTTCTCAGCATCACACCTGAGAGCTTACACACAGCTCGCTACCTCTGTTCTCACTGGGAGCGTTTGAAGTCCAGCTTTCTCAGACCTGGTTTAATCTATTGTCAGTCATAGAGCTGACTTTCTCCCTGAAATTTTTTTTTTCATTACTTAAATTTCAAACAAAGGGATGAAAAGTGACATCTTAATGATTATACAAGACACAGAACACAGCAATGAAAAGGGTACCAGAGAATGGAGTTGACTTCTGTTCTTTTACCTAAGCCCTGTGATTCCAAAGCCTCATGGGTGATACTGCCCAGGCCAGCGATTTTCCAAAACTCTCAGGCATGGCCTGGCTCTATGAGGATACATCCTGAGCTTATATCAAAGAAGATGAAAGTTACGAAAAGACTTCTGCAACCAACGCACAGGATGCAAGTCACAGAAAGCACGGAGTTACTCTCACCCACATTACCTAGTCCTTTTTAATATCCCACTCACCTAATTCCTCCATCAAATGCTTTTATTCAAGTGTTTACTCAGCTAAACATAAACGTGTACCACTGTACCACATGGTGCAGTGAGGACACACCACTAAAAACAGATTGAATCACTGCTGTGTGTGGTGGGGGAGGGGCAATCAGGGTACACATGAACTGTCCTAGGGTTGGTGATAAATGCTGAGAAAGGAAGTGAATCAGGACAGACTGGAGCATCCCAGGGAGGTAGCATCGAAGCTGAGAGCTGAAGGAAGTTTAGGGCTGGACTGCTTGTGAATCTGCGGGAACTGCCTATCACCTCACCGGAGCAATGTCGACAACGATCCAGAGTGAGGACGGATGGTGTAGAGTGTATTTGAAAAACACTCAGAAGACCTCTTTATGCTGGGCATGGTGGCGCATGTATGTAATCTCGGTGTTTGAGAGGTAGAGGCTGAAGGATTCATTTAAGGTTGCCATCCTCAGTCAGAAAGGGACTTTGAGGAAAGCCTGGGCAACATAAGACCATGTCTCAGAAACAAACAAAAACAAACAAACAAACAAACAAACAATAAGACAGAGAAACCAGAAGAAAGTGTCAGACTAGAATCAGATGTTAGAAAACACAGTGGCGGAGACTGAAGAAGCCCATTCTCCAGGTGATAGTGCTTTCTGAGCTTAACCTCTAGGTTTTCTCCTCTTTCCCTGCTCCCCCTGACAGCCCTTTTTGCATGTTCTCTTCTCCTTGTCCTTTGTACATTGGTGTTTGGTGAGATTCCAGCCTAAGTCACCCTTTCTTCTCTCTGAGCATCTCCCTGGCAGGGTACAGCGAATCCACTCGATAAAGGTTAATTGATTCTATTTTCAGTTCTGTAGCAACTCTGTCAACTCCCCTCAAACCTAAACTGTGGCCGCACATTTATCTGACCAAGCAAAGGTGGTATGGCATTCTGTGCTCCCTAATGTAGGGTCTATCTTTCTATAACTGTAACCCGAGTCTGGGGGGGGGGTCACTGGGATCGTCTTCAGGCTTGGCAGAATTTGGGTGGCTATGTAGTGAATTTATAAATTCAGTTAAGGAAGGCAACTGTTGACCAAGAGTTAATATGTCTCCTGTTCTTAAGGATTCATAAGTAAAGTTGTAGAACTCAGCAAGCTGTCAGGAAGTCTCTGTTACATTTTGTTTCGATTAATTGCTCATTGTCCGACGGTTTCAAGGTTTGCAGGCATCCTCATCAGCCACCGTTGGTTTTTCCTTAAGGGTTTCTCGCTGTCATGGATTTTGACAACAAAGCCCTTTGTAGCTGAGAAAATTACTGAAAGAAATGAGGCCAGAGACATGCACAGCCCTCCAGATAATTTGATAATCTCTCAACCCTGCTCTGTGACTAATAAGTACACTCTTAGTATAATGGAATCATTTACCCTGGGTGCTAGAAGGACATGGGATATCTTAGTCAGGCAAGAGGGGCTCACAGATGAAAAGACACAGGTACATTAGGTCGTTTCTCCATAGCAGTTAGGGGAGGAGCTGTGAAGATTGCTAACCTGTCAGTCACTCTAGGTTGACCTATGGAATGTATCACCGTTCTCTCCTTTTTATTTCTATGATTTATAATTTGTTGGTATGTTAAAAAGCCATCTCTATCAAATCTCAGAACAGTAAAACATACATGATTAAGGTACTTGGGTAAGCACGGGACCTGAGCTTGTATCCCCAAACACACATGTAAAAGCCGGATGTGGTGGAGTGTACGTATAATACCAGTGCTGTGAGTTGGAGTCAAGAGCCTCTGGGAGCTCTCTGGATAGCCAGGCTCCCTGAAATAGAGAATGCCAGGGTCAGAGAGAAACCCTGTCTCAAAAGCAATGTGGAGATCAACAGAGGAAGACATGTACCCACACCAAACACCGGCCTTGACATGGGCCTGCAGGTGCCACGGAAATTCAGGAGAGGCGTGGGCAGAAGTTCGAAGTCTTTCATGAAACTCTGCTTCAGTGGCAGCTGTCGTCTGAGGCCCTGATGGGGGCTAGAGTATTCAGTTGTAAGCTCACATGGCTGACACATGAGACTGGCCCTGACCAGTCACATTCTGCCCCAAATGGACCTTTCCATATGGTTGTCTGAGGCCCTAATAACATGGCAGCTGTCTTAATCAGAACTCTCTCTCTCTCTCTCTCTCTCTCTCTCTCTCTCTCTCTCTCTCTGTGTGTGTGTGTGTGTGTGTGTGTGTGTTGGGGGGTTGTTAGAGCCTTATCTCAGAGGTCACACTGTCCTATTTCCATTACATCTTGTGGTGACAGAGGTCAACTCCCATTTGTTATGGAGAAAGACTATATAGGAGTTAATTATCAGGAGGATGGGGACTCTGGGACAGTCTCTCTAGTGACCTAGCACATTTGGCAAGCACCACAGCCAAGACTCTTTCTGCCTTTGCGTAGGATAGACCTACACAACCTCTGAATACTTCCTATCTTCATCAGGTTCCTTCCCTTTCCAGTACAAAGTCCATGCAACTGTCTGAAGCACAGCCCTGATGAGTTCATCCTTATTATTTTGTCCTCTGATGTTTTATAGAGAGTCTGTGTTTCTTGTTGTTAAGATGACCATAAATTTATAATACAATCAAGAACGAGGTCAAGAATGAAATGGGCGGGTTTTTAGCAATCACACATAAATCAGAGATGTAAATTAATACTGTCTCATGAAAACTAAGGAATTATGACCTTCTTTCTGGCTATCAGTTAAGAAGTAGCACATTTTTCTATCTTTTGGTATTTTAAATGCTGACAAGCACTGTCTCTTTTAGAATATTTTGTCTTACTAATAGGTTTGATAGTCCTTCTGTTTAATACAATGTCACCATCTTGTGTTTCTTAAACATGACCAAATTTTCATCTGTTCTTGGCTTTGCATAGTTTTTTTTTTTTCCTGATGGACTAGCTTCTCCACTCCATAGCTTGTGATCTTAAAAGCTGCATCACCAAAAGTTCCTCTCCAGCATAAGTGACAACTCACAAAAGCTCCCTGACTTACAGACAGCTCTGCCAAAAACCTCTCCTCTCCTGCAACAATTGTTTACTGCTTATACAACCCAGTGGAGGAGCCTTGTATATTTCTGAGCTTCCTGAGTCCTGTAGGTTTCATGAGCTTTCTAATCCTCATGAGTTTCCTTAGTTTCTCTAGTTTCAAGAGTCTTTTTTGACCTTCCAAGGAATAATTCAATTCGGTGGGAATAATTACACAGAAGAAACTTATTTCTTTATGGTTCTGGAAGCTAAGGAAATCAAGATCAAAGTACCCACAGGTTTTATGTCCAGCAGATCCCTGTTTTGTTTTGCTTTGTTTTTGGTGTGCGTGCATGCATACATTCACATGTGTGTTTATTTATTTTTAATCAATTGATTATTTTATTTATTTATATTTCAAATGTTGTCCCCCTTCCCTGCCTTGTTTTGTTTTTAAGATTGTGTTAGTTTTTTGGTAAAAGCATATAATTGGTAATTATGGCCTTAAGGCTGAGATGAACCATGATTTATGGTTCATCAGAGCCATGGCCATAAGAAGGTTTTATAGCCATAAAGTATGTGAAGCCTCAAACAAAGCCATTCAAAGTTTACCAAATTCTACCTCCAAGAGTGACTGTTATAGGGTTGCTGAGGACCAGGTGTTTGAACCTACAGTAACATAGTGGGTAGTGTTGATGTCAGGTGTAAGCCCCTTTGTCATAAAGAAAAAAATAAAATTAAATTAAGTTAAATAGATACTCATCGCCGGGCAGTGATGGCACACGCCTTTAATCCCAGCACTTGGGAGGTAGAGGCAGGTGGATTTCCGAGTTCGAGAGTTCGAGGCCAGCCTGGTCTACAGAGTAAGTTCCAGGACAGCCAGGACTACACAGAGAAACCCTGTCTCAAAAAACCAACCCACCCCCCAAAAAAATAGATACTCATCAGGGAACTATGCTCCTAAGTCATTCTGATGAAGCAGAGTTTCCTTATATGGTTCCCCAAACCAAAGATACTAAAGATTTTCTAGAAGGTCAAGCTAGAAAACAAAGAAAATGCATGATAAAGTTTAAGTTCATGTAGGTTCATATAGTTGTGTATCAGTGATTTATAATTAAATGCCTCAGAGCTGCAATTTTTATTTAAAAAAAAAAAAAAAGATTCAGCACAAGCCAAATCAGGACCTTGGCATATTTTCTGGTTTCAATTTGAGGACTTTAAAACTAGACTGTAACCTTTGGAGATTTATATTCAGTACTGACAGATAAACACTCATTCAAATGTCATCCTGGTTCACTATTTATTTGGGAAAAGACTTGGGTTGCTGAGGACCAAACTCAGAGCCTCACATATGCCTGGCAAGTGCATAACTGCTGAGCTACATCACCATAGCGAAGAAATGGTATTTGTGTGTTTTCTTCGTGGTAACCAAAAGAGCCCCATTAGTCTAATGGAGCCTTTCTCACCCTGTGGGTTGCAACCCCTTCGGATCCCAAATAATCCTTTCACAGGGATAGCAAAATCAGATATTCTGCACATCAGATATTTCTTTATTTCTTTATTTCTTTATATCATTAAGGTTTGTAACAGTAGCAAAATTACAGTTATGAAGTAGCAACAAGAATGATTATATGGTTAGGGGGTCACCACAACATGGGGAACTGTATAAAAGGGTCTCGGCATTAGGAAGGTTGAGAACCACTGGTCTAATGAAAAACAGGTAGATTGGAAACTAAGCATGTGGTGTTCGGCGGACTGAGCACCAACCTCTAAGCAGGGGTTCTTCCCAGATACAACCTTACTGGCTGCTTGGAACATTGTAATTAAAAGCAAGATGGTGAGATGGCTCTGTGTAAAGGCATTTGCCACCAAACCTGATGACCTGAGTTTGATTCTTGGGACCCACACAGTAGGAGATAATCAACTCCCATAAGCTGTTCTGTGACTTCTATACCTATATTGTGACATACACACTACACACACACACACACACACACACACACACACACACACGAACATTGTATCAACCAGAGAGGAAAAGTTCTGCTGTCACATGGCAGACGGGTGGATGAAGCAGGCAGGAAGGCTGAGGAATTTCTGTAGTTTCCTTTTCATACCTGCATGAATGCCACACGTGGGCGGAGCCCTTGTGATCTCATTCATTCCCTAAAGCATCCATTTTACTGTGGCCATTAAGTTTCAACATGGATTTTAGAGGGAAAAGAATTCAGACCATACAACCCTCTCTAGAAGTTTATAATCCCTTGAAAATAGGACCAGATCATCTCCATTTAGTGAGAATCTTGGTGAGAGTCCCATGGACCACCAAACAGTGTAGGTCCTTAGGAAGGTTTAGCTTAATTTTTCTGTAAAGATCATATTGGTTTCCATATAAGGAAAGACACCTCTTTGCTAAAACCCAAAATTAAATTAAAAAAATTTTTAGAAATGCATAGAGAAAAACAATGGAAATAATAAATAGAGTAGCGTGTAACTCTTTTTTGTTTGTTTGTTTGTTTTTGTTTTTTTGTTTTTTGAGACAGGGTTTCTCTGTATAGCCCTGGCTGTCCTGGTACTCACTCTGTAGACCAGGCTGGCCTCGAACTCAGAAATCCGCCTGCCTCTGCCTCCCAAGAGCTGGGATTAAGTGTGCCACCACCGCCCAGCTGAGTAGCGTGTATCTCAATTTACTGTCACTACAACCCAGGAGCAGTGATCAGCTCCCCTTGAGAAAAGAGGTATTGGAAGGGCTGGATTTCCCATTGTCACAGCAAAGAGGTAACAGAGTAGGGACTCACAACCCTGTGTAGCCTGGCTCTGCCCTCCAGAACAATCCTAGTGTTTCTGCTCCCTGCTTCAGTCCACCCATTATCTGTCTTTCCACTAATCCTATGATTTCAGTGGCTGGAATTTTCCAAATTCAGAATTTCAGAATGCCGACCTCCAGCTTTGAAGAAGAAAGGTAGCTTTTCTACTCTAGCTCTTTTATTGAATGTATTTAAGGCATACAACGTGTATGTGTATGTGTGTGTGTGTCTGTGTCTGTGTCTGTGTGTGTGTGTATTTTTAATGTAGTCTCACATCTGCTAACCAAGTGCTCTACACTAAGTTACATTCCCAGTCCCCCTCGCGTGGTTTTTAAAGCCTTTCTATTGTTAAGTAAAAAGTAGACACAGGAAATGACACACAAGAAACAAAGTTGCCAGCCCTGTCCGAAGCCCCCCCCCACCCCACCCCCAACCTGTTCTAGTCACAGCTTCCTACACTCCACGAAAGGGATGCTTCTCTTTACCAGGTAATGATTTCCTTATTTGTCTTTAGCCTCCACTGTGACTGTCAATGCTTTTGTGTAGTCGTCCCCTTTAAATAGAAAATCAACACATCTCCCCAGTCCCTTGTATGTCCTCTGGCTTATCCCGTAACCTTTTCTTTGAGTTACACAAACATAGGAGCACATTCTGTGCCGTGTCTCAGTGTGGACTCTGCAGGTCACGTTCTCCTGTTCTCTGCCCTGTTTGTCTCCTGCAAATTGATTGCTAGAAGCAGAAGGTGGATCTTTTCAGCAAGCTTGTGGGAGGATGCTGTGCTCTCTCACCAGGAAGCACACCCTGTCTGCTTTGTCTCTGTTTTGTAATGTGAGTGGTCTTTGGAAGTCTCGATTGTTAGCTTAACTGAAAGTTGCAAAGTGGTGATGGTCCGTAGTTACTTTGTTAGAATACCTTTCAAAGGAGCTGCTTTGTCTCAACTACTATGGACCAAGTATGTAGTCAGCACAAGAAAGCAACCAATTTTTTTTCAATTAGTTGATTTAAAAAAACAAAACCTGTGTTTCGTTTTTGATAGTTTTGCTCTGGAGCCCATGCTGACCTCAGACTCTCAGTATGCCTTCTCAGCTTCTTGAGTGCTGAAAATCTTACATCTCATCCCAAAGTTCAGTAACTCAGAGCCAAAGAAGTTAAGTAACAGACCTCAAACCACACAACATTGAGAGTCACAGGGGTTAATTCACTAAACCATGATCACAGGGTACATTGGTAATAGAGATTGAGTTAGCTGGGTGATCTCCTGTCTTCCACATGCATTTGACTCTTTCAGGAACAGAGCCCAAGACTTGGAACCAAAAATCGTTCACAAGAAAAAGAACAGCAGATCTCCAAAACATTGTTCATCTTCCCCAGTCCCAGCTCTTTGTCTTCACTTCCCTGCCTTGCAGCCTGGCTAGACTCATTGGTAAGGGATGGAGAGCCTGTATCATCTGCATTTCTCCAGTGTGGATGCTTTGCTTGGTGTCAGGGAGGAAGGGGGCTGTACCTCTGTGGTTGTGTTGTTAGACTCTGGCCATCACAGTGCACCCTCCTGCCAAGTTTTGCCCTGTTCTCAGCAGGACAGTAGGAACTCAGCTCAGAGTTGAAAGCTCCAGCGGCTCATCTACGTGAGCCGGAGCCAAGAAACCCCTCTCCATTGCAGTAACGTGGGAGGGGCAGAGTTTAACAGAAGAAGTCAGGGTAAGAGATAATGGTAGAAATGGCGATGTGGTAGGAAAAAGAGGAAAATGTATTATAGTCTTCTAAATGTTCCCTCTCCCTCTCCCTCTCCCTCTCCCTCTCCCTCTCCCTCTCCCTCTCCCTCTGTGTGTGTGTGTGTGTGTGTGTGAGAGAGAGAGAGAGAGAGAGAGAACCACCTTTAGACCCTCTGTTTGCGCCCCTTCACTCTCATGGCAGATGACCTCAGACCCACCTCCTTCTCCTCTTGCAGCTGTCCCTGCTCTCTTCCCCACAAGAGTTTTTGAAAGGCCAGTGGGAGATATGCACATGCTATTTTGTACAGGGATGCAAAGTCCAACCAACTTGATTCAGAGCCCCAAGGACAGGGATGGTGACTCTGGTCTATGCTTGAAGCACACTGTTGCGGTTACCCTGGAGGGCTAAGGATGGTTGCGTGGGTAGGACTCTTAGGAGCGAAATGAAACTTTATAGCAGTGGATATTGCTTACACCAGTATCTTTGTGCTAAGAGACCTCAATCGGCTGATCACCCAAGCCCTTGCTCATTGTCAGAAGAGTCTTGAAGACTCTTCTGTACCGGTATAGATTGTATTATACACAAGAAACTATAGCATAGTTTTTTTTAAAATTCATGATTGCAAAATCGATTTACCACATTGGGGCCAGAATATCATAGAAACAAAATAATAGAATACACAACAGGCCAGACGGATTGCATGAGAATGTGAGTGTTTCACTAAATTCTTTGGGCATTGTGTGTGTGTGTGTGTGTGTGCATTAGCATCAGGATGTACCCTAGTTGTATTGTGTTTTAGATCAAGGCTTGCAGTCAAACACTGAGCAGCATTGCTTTGTACAAAGTCTTTTTTTTTCTTTTTTCGAGACAGGGTTTCTCTGTGTAGCCTTGGCTGTCCTGGAACTCACTCTGTAGACCAGGCTGGCCTCGAACTCAGAAATCCGCCTGCCTCTGCCTCCCAAGTGCTGGGATTAAAGGCATGTGCCACCACCGCCCGGCTCAAGGTTTTTATTTATTTATTACATGTTCGTACACTGTAGCTGTCTTCAAACACCCCATAGGAGGGCATCAGATCTCATTGTAGATGGTTGTGAGCCACGATGTGGTTGCTGGGAATTGAACTCAGGACCTCTGGAAGAGCAGTCGGTGCTCTTAACCACTGAGCCATCTCACTAGCCCCTTTGTACAAAGTCTTAGGGGTACGGATGATGATACAGTCCAGCAGGCAAAGACCTGTCATCAAGTCTGAGCACGTGAGTTCAGTCTGACCTACACACACAAACACACACGTGCAGAAATAAATGTAATAAAAATAAAGTTGTAGGAATCAAAGTTTGGATTCCCTGCAGTCTGTGCTGCTGTGTAGCTGTGTGCTTAGTTTTAGTCTCTCTGACTGAGCCTTCCTTTCCTAGTCTGTGGAGTGAATGAATGGAATCGATTGAGACCAGAACGATGAGTTAATAAGCTCCTTCTAGGCCCTTGGTTCCATAATGTTTAAGGTGAGTAAGAACTCGACATCCCTCAGAGGGTTTTCAGTGGAAGAGATGATCTCTCTCCAAAGTAATCAATCACGCTTGCAGAAATGCACTAGTATTTCCCATTAAAAAGTATGCTTTCCTTAAGCCTCAACTCATTCATTCATTAAGTATGTACTGATGTAACAGACACTGGTCCTGATGCTAGGGAGTCCACTATGGGATAAAACCTGTAATGTCTCTACCTTGAAGCTTCCTGTTGTAATGCCCCTCCTTCTCCCAACGTATCAAGAAACATCCTACACACACAAGAGGAGAATTATAGCTGTTTTTTTTTTAAAATCACTGGTTTGTGTCCTCATGTTTTCAACTCCATGCAGTGGAGATATATCCATGGAACGTCAACAATGTGACACTTGAAGGGGTCTTTTGTGCTCAGAAAGTGACCTGACCTGAAAATCCCAAGCCATTGGACATATAAGCATTCCAGACTGCAAATTATTATTTTCTTTAAATAGCCTCTCCCTCCATCGCCTGGAGCTACTGAAAGTACAGGTCTGTCACTGGAAAGCTATTCACATTCACTCTAAAAGTGTCCTTTTCAGAGCCGGGCGGTGGTGGCGCACGCCTTTAATCCCAGCACTTGGGAGGCAGAGGCAGGCGGATTTCTGAGTTCGAGAGTTCGAGACTAGCCTGGTCTACAGAGTGAGTTCCAGGACAGCAAGGGCTACACAGAGAAACCCTGTCTCGAAAAGTGTCCTTTTTCAGATTCTCGATATACTGATCTACTGTCAGAAAAGCGGGTGACAATCACTCTCTGGGGACTTTAGGAATAGGGTGACACCCTCCTGGCCTGCAGACCTAGAAATGTCTGGAAAAGGGTAATGGCCTTTGAAATCTGAGTTTGGCTCTGAGGATCTCAAACTGAACTCCGGAGGAAGCATGGGTGCAGAGGCATCTGGGGTCATCCTGGCCAGCAGAGGGCAGTAAGAACCCATTTTCTACACCACCAGGTATCAGGCCCTTTCTGTGACGTCTGGGCCATTGTCAACAAGACTGGTGGCTTACAATCTTTTGCACACTTGTTGGAATGAACCAGAGCCCCCAGAATGACAGGGAAATAAGAAAGCTGACACAAGCACCTCCTTCTCAGCTTTTGAAATTAAACATGCAGGTGTGTTGTCATATTTAATGTGTGTTGAAGGGACACTGGTACATCAAGGTTTGGACTAGATTCTGGGAACAGAGCCTTCCAGAAAGCAGAACCTTCGCCTTCTGGAGAGCCCACGTCTGGATTCTTCCACAGGCAACAGACAAATGGTTTGTTGTGCCCTCAGGTGACTCCACATGGTCCTGACCCATGAGGGTATTTCATGAGGTGCAAAGTCTAGAAGTTAGGGTTGTTATCTTGCTCAGGTGATGGAACTCGAGGAGGTGGCCTTTGGTGTCAAGGCTGTAAGAAATATCACACATGAATCTTTCCTATCAAATGCTATTACAACTTGGGTTTAGGACAAAGAAGAATTAAAACCTTGGTTTTTCCCTCTTCACCTTATAAAAGACTTGAAAAATGTTTTAATCTGCTTCATCCAGTGAAACTTTCGTTTACTTAAATTCCCCTACGCTGTTCTGATGGCTGGAAGTTTTTTCCTCCTTGGAGCAGAGAGTCATTTTCCCTTTCCTCCATTTCCAATTCCTCTCATATTAGCCAATCTAATAAGACTGTGAATTCACGCTCCAGCCAATGGGGAGAAGACACACTCCTCATCCTCCGTAGAATTCAAAACCAAGTGCATGTCCTGTCTTAAGTGGTTTATGTTGGTAATTAGGCAGCTCCGTGGCAAGCCCAAGAGGCCCGGCGACTACGTCATCACTAGCTGTAGAGGTGACACATTTCCGCTGTTGCCTCACGTCACATGTCCTTCTCTTGTGCGCACGCATGCGCGTGCTAGATCCCCTGATAAAAGACCCCCACCCCGGTCCTCCCCCTTCCCTCCACCCAGAGGCTGCTGGTGTTGCCCTTGCCCCTTCCCTGAATAAACCTCTCACCATGTGAGACCTGTCACGTGGTATGACTTCGTGGATTCCGCTGCATAGATCCGACAGTTTATACTTGCTCTTCAGGGCACACCCTCTTGATAAGGAGTAAGAATTGCCTTGTTAAGACTCTTCAGTTGGAGCCGGGCGGTGGTGGCGCACGCCTTTAATCCCAGCACTTGGGAGGCAGAGACAGGCGGATTTCTGAGTTTGAGAGTTTGAGGCTAGCCTGGTCTACAGAGTGAGTTCCAGGACAGTCAGGGCTACACAGAGAAACCCTGTCTCAAACAAACAAACAAACAAACAAAAACAACAACAAAAAGACTCTTCAGTTGGAATGGTGGTCTCTTTGTGACTCTAAATTTAGTTCAACTACAGATAAACTTTGGAAAAGTGTCAGGGACTGGTGCTGTAGCTTCCTGTGGAATCCGGAGCCAAGAGTCTCTGTTCATTAGATCAGCTTAGAGGACCGGGTCCTCCATTTTAAACCCATTTTTCCCAGTGTCTTTTTGATATTAAACCTGTCCCCACCCCCAGAACGCCAGGAATAATAATGGGAAGCATTAAAACTGCAGGAAACAATTGGGATTTTGCTGGCACTGTGTGGTGTCTTTATACACAGTTTTTCATTTCTATGGAAGCTATCATCATTTGTGTAGCTTGAGGTCTAGGCTATGCTAAAATCAGTATTGCAGTACTTTATCTGGAGGGCAGAAGTAGATGACACCTAAGGTGACTAAGGACTCCCTGCCCCTCCAAAAGCCAAGACCAAGGCTTTGGTAACTAAGAAAGCTGTGCTGCAAGACAGCTACACACATAACCAAAAAATCTTCCCTATGTCACTGCCCTCTGCAACCTAGCGAGACAGTGGGGCTCTGGGAGAAGCCCAAGCAGCCTTGGAAGAGTATATAAGGAGAAAAAATCTTGGCCACCCTGCTGGCCTTGAGTCCTCTGGCTACTCTGTGTGCCATGCAGGAGATGGAAGACAACTGCATCCTGTGTTTATTCTGAAGATCAAGGCCGATAAGCAAGACTGTGAAGAAGTTCTAAGGCCCTGTTGTCTCTAAAGTCAATGACCCAGTCAAGCCCAAAGGGGAGAAGAAACTGTATGTTCCACAGGTTCCTGACTATGATGCTGCAGGTTTGACAATAAAATTAGGAGCTTCTGAGATGAGTCCACGGAATAGTTGAGTGTGTGAAAGAGTGTATCTCACTGTTTTCTAAAGAAAGAGCAGCCTGTGGAAGCCCACTTCTTTACATTCCCAGAGCCCAGAGAGGTGTCACTTAATACACATTTTGTTTGGTGAGGCCACCCATGAGCTCCAACAATGAAAGCTCTGAGCAACCGGGAATGACCAAAGTCCTCCAGGACACAAAGGACTCTAGGACGATGATGCCAATGGTCTTTGCACTGTATCGATTTTCCCTCCTGACACTCTTGTGGACCTTTAAGGTTTTTGTGATTTCCTTAGTCAGGCCTTTGAAACTGAAGCCCTCTAGCAACTGACAATAGAAACTTCTTCTGCCCTCCAGATAAAGTTCAATATTTATTGTTTCAGAAACCAGATATAACATGGCAAAGACTGCATAGGTCTGGGTGGCTTTGATTTTGTTGGTGTTTGACCTTAGGCTGTATAGATTGGTGTTAATACCAAGAATCAGAAAAAAAGTGAAATGTGATTACCTAGTGTGGTGCTTTGGCACTTTTAAGGCAATAAACTTCTCAGAACTGGAATTAAGGCCTGCATTCCCAGCCCATTGTCATTTTGCCCCATAACTGCTGGTGAAGTGCCTTGGGTAATTGTGGTGATTCCAGAAGGGTGGACCTGCCTAGGAATCCTGCCTTTGCTCTAACCATGGGACCAATGCAAGGTACATGATTTCGCTGATGTGTTTTCATGGCTATAATCTGACTATAATCTGGCTGTAATCTGACATCACAAGTCTCCTACTTTATTGAGGTGATATAAAAATCACAACAGTAATGTCTCTATTAGTGTTTTCATTCCAAAGGGATGGGGAGGTGGGGATGGATGCATATTATGGATAGACAGATAGACAGATACATAATACATACATATGTACATACATGCATGCATACATAGTATAGATATTTGCATAGATAGATACATAGCTATAGAGATACATACATAGATAGCAGATGTGTGTTTTTACTGCAGTAGCTGTGTCTTGTTGAGCTCATCTAACTCTGAAGTATCCCATTTGTACTCCCCAATACTTGCATTTCTCAGCAGATGCTCTTCTGACTTTATTTATTTTGTTGCCTGACATATCTCACCCTCACACCCAGACAAGGGTTTTTAAGAATGAAATCCTGATAGTCACTTGTTTATTTTTCTTTGTTTTTTTAAAAAGAAGCTCATTGTCTGGGCCCCTGGAAGTCCAGCTACTAAAACACAGAGTAATTACCTGCTGGTAGATCAGAAGGCACGAAGGCACAGCTGCTTGGATCTCTGTGACCTTTGCCTGTATCAAGCATTGTGTCCCTGAGATTCTGAGCACATAACTGTGAGAAGTAGGGATAAGCCTTCCCAGACAGAATTCAACAAAGCAAAACAGACAGGGCCGTGGTTTGCTGATACAGCATTTGGCTCTTTTAGCATGTGGAAGGCTTTGGATCTAATTCCCAGCACCATAAAAACAGACAGACAGACAGGCAGACAGATACAGCAAACAGACCCATGCAAAGGTCTTTAAAGAGATTCTGGTATTCTCCCTAAAAGCTGTTGAGTGGTTTACATACATTTAAATAGCTAAGAATTATTGTTCAGAGATACAATTCAGAAGATCCAGAAAGAGTTTACTCTCACCACCCATGGCCTTCCCTCTAGACCCTCTCAAACTTGTCTGATCTGAAGCAGCTCTGGGAGATAATAGCTGGAAAGATCATGAAGTCAGAGACCAGACCCTGGGGACACAGAAGATGGAAGGTTTGGGGATTAAAAAAAAAAAGGAACTCACAAAAGCAAAGGAAGGTTGTGGGTGGGGTGGGAAATCTTTCTGAATAGTGGGGAGAAAGAAATGAAGGTGATATTGAGGAATGAGCATGTTAGGGAGGATAGGAGGAGGAGGAGGAGGAGGAGGAAGAGGAGGAGGAGGAGGAAGAAGAGGAAGAAGAAGAGGAGGAAGAAGAAGAGGAAGAGAAGGAAAAGTCCAGTCACCCAGAGAGACACTGCATTCACCACAAAATCACCTGTGCTCAAATTTCCCACCAGTGCTCCACCTGGGAACAATGACAAGAGAGTCCCAGTACCAGGTGAGCCCCAGACCCAAGGCCAGCCTGCCGCTCTTGCCGGTGCCACTGGACCATGGCAGCTGTGGCCTACATCAGAGTAGCCACCACTCGTCTTCTACAAAGACAGAACAGTTCGTGCTTACCTGGAATTGAGAAGGGCAAAGAAGACCTAGGAGTAGATACTGGCAAGGAAAATAACAGATCATACTGTACTATGAAGGAGGCTGAGGTGCCAGAACAAGAATAGAGAACATGTGCTTCGATATCATAAGCGAGGTCCTTGTTCTGCTCCTTAGTTACTGAGTGGCTTCCAGGCAAGGCTTAACTTTCCTGCTCATAAGACTCTATCCCACTCATCCCAGTCTTCATGTCCACCTTACAGTTTGTTGAGAAAGCTAATGGAAGCCCTATAGTGTCTTTTGTTCCTGTTCTGGCTATCCCACTGCCTGGGATTTAAATAAACTTAAACAGCTTGTATCTTTTATGTGCTCACCGAAGGCCCAGTACCTACCCTGGTATATGTCATGTAGCAGTTATGCTAAACATCTGTAGCCAATATTTAATAGTGAAACCCATAAAGAAGACGATGACTTTTGATGTCTGGATTTGCTGTCTAGGTTCGTGGTGGCGAGTGTAAGTGTGCTGTCACTGACTTAACTTGTGACCCTTCAGAGACTCAGACACACTCAGGGGACCATGTGTATGCACATCCTTAATTTATCATTTTCAGATAAGAAATGAGTTTGATTTTGATATTTTTAGGGTAAGCATTCTATTATGGTAAGAACAATTATTATCAACAAATGAAGCTAAGAATACTACCATACTACCTAATACAATATAGAAAAGTATTATGTAGATAGACGCATATATATGTTTTCATGTTTTATGCATATACCATATATACATAGATACCATTTATGCATATGCCATATATACATAGATACCCAATGTTGTAAATACATATATGTGTGTGTATGTACATTTTCAGCGCATATATTCAAAAGTAACCATTAACTGTTTAAATAAATAGCAAATATAACAGTGTTAAATAACCATGTTGTTTCTTAAATTAAAAAATTATGTGTGTACACATATGCACATGTGCCCAAACTCACACAGATGTGCAAATGTCATACAACAGCTGTGGAAATCAGAGAACATGACTTAGGAGTCAGTTTACCTTCCATCTTTCTGAAGCGGAGTCCCTCTTATTTCTGATGCTACACTGTATACTCCAGGCTCACTGGGCTGTGAACTTCTGAGTGATTCTCCAGTTTCTGCCTCCCATCTCACATCTGGAGTACAGGGATTACAGATGCATAGTAGTACATCTGGCTTTTTATATGGAAACCAGGGGTTGAACTTGGGTGGTCAGGCTTGTGCAGCAAGCACTATTGCCCACTGAACCATCTCCTCTGTCTTCATAGTTTATTTTACTATTTTGTTGTTTAATGTGGTTGGTGCCAACTTTTCCTTGTTACATGAGTATCGTGTTTTCCTTAATAAATAGTAATCATTACTAAAGAAGAATTAAAATAATTTTCAGGTGTGTAAGACCCGAGTGTGTGACGTTTTAACAGCTGTAAAGTGGTTAAGTTTCATGGCACACTGTGATGTTCTGAATAGGAATGGTCCCCATAGACTCATGTGTTTGAATGTTTGGCCATAGGGAATGGCACTATTAGGAAGTACGGTCTTATTGGAGTGGGCGTGGCTTTGTTGGAAGAACTGTGCCACTGTGACTTTGAGGTCTCCTATGCTCAAGGTATACCCAGTGTGGCACACAGTTGCCTTCTGCTGCATTCAGATAAAGATCTAGAACTCTCAGCTCCTTCTCCAGCACCATGTCTGCCTGCAGGCTGCCATGTTTCCTGCCATGGTGATAACGGACTAAACCTCTGGAACTGTAAGCCAGCATCAATTAAATGGTTTCCATTATAAGAGTTGCCTTGGCCATGGTGTCTCTTCACAGCAATAAAATCTTAACTAAGGTGCACATGAAATTTTTGAAAATTTTTAATGAGCTATAGAGTAGGCCTAGAGAAGTGTTTTGACCAAGTCACAGTCACAAATATTGAGCTAGGGTTATATACAGGTGGCACTAACTCCTCATTGCCTGCTCCTCCAGAAGGCACAGCTCTTAGGAACGGGTTTATATGGCCCAAAGGAATTAATTACATCTTCATAGCTGGAACTACATGTTGCCTTCCAAAAGTTTTGTGTTGTGACATAAAAACTCAACTCTTGGAACAAACTATTTTCTCCAAAACTTTGTCTGATTTCATGTTTAAAGCCAAGAACCTCCAAGGACCCACGTAGAGTTTCTTTTTAATACATCCTAAGTGCTGTTTTTAGAAATGGAGCCACCTTGCCCTTTCGTACTGTCTCCCCGGAATGGAGGCCGGACCACATCACAGTCTTGCTTGAGATCCCCTAGTTCTGATCCTTCACCTTTGCTGGAAACTGGGACACATGTGCCAAAGCATCAAAGAAAGGACTTTTCCTCCCTCCCACCATCATCCCCTTCATGTCTCAGAAATGTTGGGAAGCGTTTTCTACCCAGATAATAGAAACCTCTGTAGGCTTTGAGCGTCCTGTGTGTGCCTCATTATATTCATGACAGTGCCAGAGAATATGTCTCAGGTAGAACGCTGCTCAGCTAATGTCTAGAGACATATTTGTAGGACAGAGAAACACAGTGGGGCATATCCTCATCAACTCAGGGACCATTCTCCTGACCTGTTTCATTTTCTTCTTCTTCTGAAATTAAGAAATGAGTTTAGAATTTAGTTTTTCTGTTGAGTGTGTGGGAAGGGTTAAAAGTCACAAAGGAGGTCCGCCTTTCCTTTGCTTCCCTCTCAAGTTCTTTGGAGCACAACAGGATGAGTGGGTATCCCTTGGATTCTTCAATTTCCTGAAGAATTTATGTTCCCTAAAGAGATGAACTTTCAAAGGCCATCATTGCCCCCTGCCCCCACCCCGGTCCACTCTTGTCAAGGCCGCCAAGAAGAGGGACTGCACAGGGCAAACATCAGCAGGTGACTCATGCTCTTCACTGACGTAGCATGTAGCCTTTGCTCAATTGACCATGGATGATGAGTGTGCAGATAGGCCTGTGTCCTCGGACTACGTGTGAGGAGGTGATTGCTCTGAGAAGACAATACTCCAGTCAGCATCGCTCAGCTTCAAGGTCATGCGATAGAAAAACAAATGACTGTTATTAGCCATACTGGATGAATTCAGAGAAACTTGGAAGAAAGTGTCAGTGGTCATAGGAATTTGTCCTTGTCATCATCATCATCATCACCATCAGCATCAGAACCAACTCTCTTGCTTCTTAAGATGTGGCTCTCCTGTCCTTTTGTGGCCCTGCCACTTCAAATGTGCTTCCTCATTCACTTAATTATCATGTTTCTTCTCTAACCTCCCCTCCTCCTCACTTGAACGGCCACTCATTGAGGATAAGAGTTTTGGTGTCTCAGGCTCATGCTCGCTACTCCATACGCTTGGATGGAAAATGAGCAGAGCTGAGAATGAAGATGGAGATAACGAAGGCATCTCTTAGAAATCATGTCCCACGTGATTAAGGGAGTAGAGCAGGGCTCTTCTCCACGCCAGAATCTTGATGCTTAGAATACTGTAAAATAGAGCTGACGAGATGGCTCAGTGGTTAAGAGCACTCGCTGAGCACTCAGTACATAAGCGTGGGGACCTGGATTAGCATCCCAGCCACCCACATAGACATATGGGCATGGCTGTGCATTTCTGAGCAGAGAGAGGTAGAATCCGGGAGCACCTGGACAGCTAGCTTAGCTCGAACCATGAGCTTCCAGGGTGGTGAAAGACCCATCCTTGAAATAAGGCAGAAAGTGACAATGGAAGACACTAGACACTCAGTGTCCTCCTCTGGTCTTCACATGTGCACACATGGACACCCACAGCCGAATACCCATGCACATTATACCACACCCTGTACATATGTACACCCAAACAAGACAATACGAAAGCAGTGGAAAAATTGCTATGCTTTCTCTCCTATCTGCCTACCCTCTCGAAAGGTATTCTATTGCTAAAATGCATTCAGTGCTGAGGCAGGAGAATCTTGAGTCTTGGTCAGTCTGGAGTATTCTGTCTCCAAAAACAAAACAATCTGGGTATGGCAGTTCATGTTTGCAAATCACAGAATTTAGGAAGCTGAGGCAGGAGGATCACAGCAAGTTGAAGTCCAGGCTACCCAGGTCCTAGAGAAGAATATTTGGATACAAAGCTCCTTGAACAACTTTGCTTCCTGTTAACACCAGACATCCTCAAATAAGACAGCAAAAAGAGAACATGGGATCTGTGTGTGCGGTAGCACACAGAATAAATGAGTGGCCTCCAGCCCATTCATTTGGAATTCCCATGGCTTGCTCAGATCTCATGGATGACTCTGTGTCTTCTTAGTCAGTGTGTAGCTGAACTGGGGCCTATTTGGTCTTGGGATGAAGCCTGGGTCTTGGGATGTATTAACAGTATGCTTCAGGGCCAGTTAGGTCTTCATGAAGTACAGGTTTTATTATGTGGGATGTAGCCTATCATTTACTCTTTGCAGTATTCTTTTTGGGTAAATAATTGTCAATAGGTTCTTAGGTACTCTTTTTAAAGCATGTGTTTCTTTTTTTTTTTCCTTACAACTCCTTGGGTGTTAAAAATATTTTAATGGGATGGAGAGTAAGAACTCAATAGTAAAACATTTATGTAGCACATACAAACACGGGATTTAGTTTCTGTGCCGCCACCCCTGACACACACAGTTATACAGAGAGTGGGCTCTCGCTCTGGCATCTCTTGAAGCATGTCACCTGAACCTGTGTCTACGGAGGTAAACCCTCTGATTCCAGGGTAGAGGAAGAAGGATTAGAAAGCTGCCTATGGCAGACCCAGAAGAAACACACCTTGGCCATACAGGAGAATTGGCAGCTTAAGGCAGTCTCTCCCAAGTCCCTCAGATGTAAATATAAGAGACCAAAAAGCCAGGTTCTCTGCAAGTGTGCAAATGAACAGAGTCTGTCCAGGTGAGGGATTAAACATGCTCAGCAAATGTACAGACCAAGCCTTACATGCAAGAAACAGTTTGCCGACATGTATGTAGTAGTAGCAGTAGCAGTAAATATAAAGCCACTATTATTAATTGGAAGTGCAAAATTCAAATACATATTAAAAAGTTAAGGGGCTGGAGAGATGGCTCAGCAGTAAAGACTGCTCTTCCAGAGGTCCTGAGTTCAATTCCCAGCAACCACATGGTGGCTCACAACCATCTGTAATGGGATCCAATGCCCTCTTCTGGTGTGTCTGAAGACAGCGACAGTGTACTCATATAAATAAACAAAAATCTAAAAAAAAAAAAGTTAAGAAAATGCAACATATAAGACACCTTTGAGTTACAGAATTTAAAATGGCACGCGAATGCAACTGCATGTGTATGATCAGAAAAAAAGGATTTATTCATAGCTTTCCTGCTAGCCGTTGCTTAATTGACTAATTTTTGTTGTGTTTTGTTGGCAAAACAGTGCCTTTGGGGGATGCTTTCCATGTATTCTACTAAAATAGTCATGCTACTTTTTGGCCCCATAGGCATCATGGGAGATCAAGATATTATGCATACACCCTTAGCCTTCGTGTAAACCCACTCATCAGCTACTCCTGTACTCAGCTGAGGGCTAAATTGGTATCTTATTATTGACGTTCGTTTGACCTGTGGCATTGAGTTCTTGTACATCCTAGCAATAAATAATAAAAAAAAAATAGCTTCATTCTGGTTTAAAGAAACTTTCCCCCGGAGCTGCTTTTACTGCAATCTATAGCTTCCTATGAAACTCAGAATGTCAAGTACAGTGAGTCTTCCAAGTGGATTAGGGTTGCTGTGTTGTGGGCATCTCTGGGGTATTAGTTCCAGTACATTGCCCTAGCTTTACCAGTTGCTCCTCCTGTAATGAAAGGTGCAGAAAGATCACCGGCTTGAATAGAAGAGCAGAACGCCATCTTTTAAATCCCATTGAGTGTGATGGAGACAATAATTGAACAGCAAAAGCACTGCCATTGGACGGGAGTAACGGGACATCCTCTAGTTCCTTTAGGAAAGGCAAGTGAGGGAATCGGAGACTCTGACTCGCCCCAGAGCTCCGCTCCAGCTTCCGGTGGTAAGAATTGTAACCAATTTCGAGCAGCCGTTACCATTTGCCACCTCCTCCTGTCTCCACTTTACCTTGAGGCAAACTAACCCATGTTTGCTGACTGGACCATCATTTGTATGCGACTTTGTGAATGCAGAGCTACTAACACTGAATCTCAGATAAGCAGCCTGGATTGGCACTGTGTGGGGGGAGGGCGGATTTTTATAGGGCTCTGTGATGTGTGTCTTATGTGTCCTTCGTAAGCAGACATGTCTCCTGCCAGTGAAGGAATATATGAGTGTTACGAGCTTACTATGATGCTCGGAAAGACACCTGCCAACCTCAGAAATGCAGATGTCTGGGTTATATGTCTACATGTGCCAGATTTACGTTTATCTGGAACAGTGCTGATGAATACTAAATCACTCATCTGGTGTCTGTACAATAATTGTGCTGTACAGTAGCATAAAAGAAACACCTACATGCCTTTAACTCCCACTCAGTGTGACAGAGATGGCAATGAATAAACAAAAGTACTTTCATGGTAAAGGGACAGTAGCTTGTCCCATCTTAGAACTGAGAGGTTAACGTAAAATACCAACATGGCAGAAAGCTGGAGGAGGCCGGTCGGGTGTGGTCGAGTCCGATTATCTGGACTGAACTTTAACCCAGCAGCTGAATGGTTGTTTATCTTTAGATGACTGCTCAAGCATCACTTTTTTTCCTTTGAAAATATGAAGAACCTCTGGGTGTGGTTGTACACTCCTTTAATCCCAGCACTTGGGAGGCAGAGGCAGGCAGATCTTTGAGTTCAAGGCCAGCCTGGTCTACAGCTTGAGTCCAAGGACAGCCAGGGCTATACACCTGTCTCAGGAAACCAACCAATCAACCAATCAACCAAACAAACAAAACAACAGCCGTGGCAACAGCAACAATAAAACCTCAAACCCAAACAGAAAGAATCATTAATAATGATAATGTCACCCAGACCGATTTCAGGATGAACTGAGACGATGCTTATTCAGCTAGTCTTGCTGTGACTATATCTGTTTTTTATTTTATGTGTTTGCATATAACATAATCGGTTTCAGGCCAGGCATGGAGGCTCGTATCTTGAGTCCCAGTACTCATAAGGCAGAGGCAGGCAGATCTCTGTGAGTTAAAGGCTAGCCCAAGCCAACCAGGGCTACGTAGTAAAACCCTACCTGGAGCGGTGGGGGAGGAAAGCAATGGATTTCTTTATTTTTTAATTCTCTTTCTCTCCCCCTTTTCTTTGTGAGGGTATATGTATCATATGTGTGTGTGCGTGCACATATTTGCATGTGTGAGTGCAAATGTGTGTGCCACTGCATGCATGTGAAGGTCGAAGGAACACCTTGGGTGTTAGTCCTAGCCACTGCACATGGGGCAGCTGGATCGTGAGAGTTTGGTGAGTCTCCTGTCTCTGACTTCCATCTTGGTGTTGGAAGTGCCCAGCTTTATATGAGTTCTGGTGATTCAAACTCAGTTCTTTCTTACCTGCACAGGAAGTACTTACTCACTTAACTGTCTCCCCTATCCCCAAGGGCTGAGTTTTATGGTAACGTCTTCATGCACATTCATCATCCTAGTCTGGTTTTGTCCTCCTGCTCCCACTACTGTTCACCCTCTCCCCACTTGCTGGGGTCCTTCTTCCCCCAGATAGCCCCTCTTTCTGCCTCCATGCCACTTGTTACACTCTGTTCCCTCCTCCCCTTTGTATCTGTTATATTAGCCCCCCTTAGACTTTCATGTCCTGCTGATTTGTGTTATCCTAAATGAAATCGTCTTCCCGCCCTCACCGGAGAACTGTGTAATCATGTTCTTCTTCTTGGCATTGTTCTCAGACAACAACCAAATTGTTCCGAAAACAGTCTCCAAACACCAAACCCTTCAAGGTACTTAGTGAAATGGAAAACCAGTCACTTTGATGACGTAGTGCTGCCATAGGACATGGGGGAGGGAGGCTCTGTCAGTAAAGCAGAAGCAGGCAAGATGGAGCAGTTTGGCTGTTAAAAGCACATAACTTCTGTACATTTCAAACTATACTTAAATTGAAGTTAATTTATGACTTGGAAGGCATGTGGTACTGTGTTTCAGGGCACAGCCTGGTCATCAACAGATGATCACCCATCTTTGAATGGAGTCCCAATGAAGTAACAAAGACAGCCTTAGAGTCACACCCAAAGGCCTCCCTTATCTATAAAATGTACAGACTGGGCTCTTTGAAGGCACTTTGCTATTTGGAAAGTCAAGTAAGCAAACACACCTTAGGGAGATTCCAGTGGTGGCTTAATGTATGCTTTAGGGTCAGCCCTGGCAGGCCCCCTTTGCATCAGGAACTGGGGAAGAGCAAGGTGGTTGTCTGGGAGGCTGGTGAGCCTCATATCTTGACTTCCTAATGGGGAGTTTGGGATACTTGCTTATCTGGAGACATCTGGGAGACTCTGGGATGAAATCCCATCTCTCGGACCAGGTAAGTAGGATCCCTTATCTGTAAGAGAATGCTATCCGTAACTTCGGTTCAGGAAGTTTCCTTAAGAGTTGAGAAACAAGCAGTTGCTTCCAAGTACATTCCATCCCTGGCTCCCCAAAGATCCATAGTCCAAACGCCCTCACCTGAGACACTTAAGCTTTTAGTTAATCAGAAATGAGTGTTCTGGTCAAAGAGCATGGACGGTCTGAGGTCTCTCCTCTCGAGACCTCTTACATGGTGGAGGTTCTGTAATCCAAAAGAAACGGAGACCATAGTCAGAGCTGCTCCTGGAGAAACTGCTGGGCCCAGGCACAAGACATATTCAATTTTCATCCCTCTGAAAGGGTTTGTTTGCAGTAAGAGCACTTTCTAGAGTGTTTGAATCAAAGGAACAACAACTCTGGGCACCTCTTCAATCCTCCCAACTTTGCTTCCCATTCCCCTGGCAGACCCACCTTCATTTCTTCATAATGCTAGAGTTCAGGCACTTGGTTCGTTAATCACAGATTACGAAAGAAATAGGACCCAAATCCTGCTTGCATGCCAGGTACAGTGTAAGGGAGGGGAGAAATACACAGTGCAACGCTCAGACTGAGCTCGAGGTACAGCTTGAATGCCGTGCTTTCTGTGGCATGAGGCTGAGGGATGGATCCCAAGGTTGGATTCTAACAGATACAGAAGACGTTCTCAAAACATTAGAGATGAGGCCTTACGGAAGGACAGATGGAAGAAAAAAGGCAGACATGGAGAGGTCATCCAGCACAACCCTATAGTGAGACAGTTTCTGGACTGTTCCCTCGTCCTCCACCGTCTCTGTGGGTGGGGTCTCACTACTTTTCATTGAAAACATCTGGTTCCTGAAGGAAGGAGGGGGAATTTCTCTGATGGGTGGTAGGCAGGAGAGAAGAAAGCAAGACAGGATTCTGAGTAGATAGCATCCTGGTAAGCCTGATGCCCATACAGGACCAGTGAGTGCTGACTAGCTTTTGTTGTGGTCAAACTTGGGAATTTCCTCATGGTGTGGATTAGAAACTAATGTCCAAGTTCTAGGGTCCAAAGTCCAAGGACCAGCCCGCAGAGAAGGCACACTCTTGTGGAATGAGATCATGTGAACAAGCTTTCAAGAAAGGAGACTTTGCTCAGACTATCAAGATTTAAGCCACTGTGAGATTACACACCGGAAAGAGGTTATCTACCTGTGGGGGCCAAATCAGAAGACCGCAGAGAAGCCGTGTTTAAAGGTCTTCTAGTGTTTGCTAAGCTATTCCAGTAGACGATAGCAGGCTTCGTTTAAAGCGAGGATTTCTCCTGTCTGCATTTGGAGACCCCTCTGTGGAGTTGTCCAGTTGGCAAGCCTTTCAGTAGCAGAGCCCTCGAAGTGCAGGACTCATCCAGCCCTGCTATTTTACTGCAGACCTATGGGTAGACTTCGGAACAGGTAAGAGGTATTGGTGACACAATTAGGCTTACATTTGCATAATTAATGACACACAAAGTTGCTTATGTGGTCTGAATATGGTGTAAAAATTACTTCTTACTGCTATGAAGTTCTGAAACTCAGTCGGGAATTCTGGCAAAGAAGTTCTGCTGGCTATTTGGGGCTGTACATTCTTTAAAAAAAAAAGCCAAAATATTCATAATTCAAAATGAATGCTTGGAGAAATTAATATTAATTTCGCGGCTTGTTTTTTATTGAAGGAACTGATAGAAGCCGACTAGATTAAACAGGAGAACAGCACGTATCCATTTGTAGAATTACATCTCTGAATATTCATTTGTTTACCAAGCTGGAAAAATATTCACGAAAATGAATGGCAAGGAGATCCAATTTCGAGTAGCAACTGGGGATACAGATTTTATAGCGTTGAAACAGATTGACCAGGGAGGGGAGAAAACACTGGCTTGAGCTGAGAGTCCATAGATTTGAATCACACCTTGATACATAAAGGTCTTCATTTTCCCCAGGCAGGCCTCAGTTTCCTAAGCCATTCCAGTGGAAGATGGCAGGCTGTGTTTAAAGCGAGGATTTCTCCTGTCTGCATTTGGGGTCCCCTCCGTGGAGTTGTCCAGTTGGCAAGCCTTTTAATAGCAGAGCCCTTGAAGTGCAGGAGTGGGTTTTGGGGGTGGGGGATGACCTTTAACTCATAGACATGTTCTATGGCTTGAGGGGGAATATACAGTGCTTGGATCAAGAATCTGTAGGTGAATCTATCTATTTTTAGGACAGTGAAATATTTCTAACCTACATCTGGTGGACTTTTAATTTAAGACCCAAGTGTCCCACATTTATTTTAAACTCACAGGGTGGAACACGTAAGTTAGTAATTGACTGATGACTTTTATTAAGTAGTATTGTTCCCGCAAAGTTGTATATTATTCAATATAAATATGTGCATTGATGATATAATATCAACTAATATTTAAAGTGCATGGGGGTGGGGGAGGACAGAGAGATTGCTCACTGGGCGAAGGCGCTTTCTGCCTAGTCTGAAGAACTGACCTCAGTGCCCTGAACTCACATAGTGGAGAAAAGAGAACTAATTCTATGACCTATGACTTCCTAACGCACGTTGTGGGGTGTGCACAGCCCCACCCCGTACCCACCAAAAATAAAGTTTAAAAAAAAAAAAGATGCATTAGGAAAATTTCCTACATAAAGGCATTCTATTCAGGTAAGTAAGAAGTCTTCCTGAAAACAGATGACCTTCCTGTTAGATCTTTTATGCAAAGCAAAACATTTGAACATTGGGATTAGCTTTCACACAGTGCTTGGGGGTTAGTTAGCTCCTTGGCCCCTGTGGGCTCACGGGGGAATTAGATGTTCGTGTAACCGCCGGACTGCTAGGGACTCTTCTGTGTAATTTGTTTTAAAATTATTTTTGAAGTCAAAGTACTACTTCAGAAAGCAGTACGGGAAGTTACTAAAAGGTAGAGTTTGCGTCATAGGTGTTTGATCGGCACACAGACATTTCCAGCCTCAGCTTTGTCACCGCCGTGTCCAGAATCTCCCTTGCCAGAGCCTCCATTTCTCATCATGAATCTGCGAGGCAGGATGGAAGGAAGGAGAACACTGTAGTAAATATCTAATGTTCCTTCAAGGCTTGTCATTCTATCGCCTAAGGAAAGTCTGTCTATAAAAAGTGTCCAACTGGGCTGGAGAGATGGCTCAGTGGTTAAGAGCACTGACTGCTCTTCCAGAGGTCCTGAGTTCAATTCCCAGCAACCACATGGTGGCCCACAACCATCTGTAATGGGATCCAATGCCCTCTTATGATGTGTCAGAAGACAACAACTACAGTGTACTCATATACATAAAATAAATAATTCTTTAAAAAAAAGTGTCCAACTGTGCTGGGCGTGGTGGCATTGAGTTTTAATTCCAGCATTCAGGTGGCAGAAGCAGGCCAACCTGGCCTGCATAGTGAAGTCTACCTAAGTCAGCCAAGGGTCTTCATAGTGAACCACATCTCAAATGCAAAACAAAGAAGGAAAAAAAAAAGTCCAACTACTAGACAGAATTAACATCTCCCAAAAGTACTTGCTTCCTTTAGGGAGTGGGTAAGGGAATAGAAAGTGAGGTTACCTTTGTCCTGGATACATACCCATAAGTCCAGGCTCCATTCGGTGCTGTAGTTCCCTTAAAGGGTGGACACTGTTATTCACTAGAGTCCTTCATGAGGCCTGTGCTTTATTCAAGTTGCTAACTGAACATTTCACTTATCCAAACGAGCAAATTAATATATTCTTTTTAAAAACATATTTTTGTATTTAAAATAATTTTATACAACTTCTTTTGTGGTTGTGGGAATCGAACCCATGGCTGCCATGTATGCTTCTGACAAGCACTCTCCCACAGAGTCTTCTCCCTAGTAAGCAAAATGCTTTTTAAAAATCTATCTTGTTTGTCCATTTCTTTTCCTGTTTTTAGTTTGTTTGCTTTTGTCTTTTGTTTTTCCCCTATTTCTCAGACTGGCCTTACACTCCTACACCTGGGCGATCCTCTGGGACTGCATCTGACTTAACTCTGTGTTCATAGGCCACTTATTGCTTAAAGCAATTCTTTCCAGTCTGGAGATTCTGAGAGCTACAGTAGCGACTCCAGTATTCACCTTCCCGAGTCTCAGTTTCAGACTGTGTAAAATCCTGTGCAGTCACTGGCACCGAGGCCAAGCATGGGCAGAGTGGTTCAGTCCTAACTGCCAGGAGAGGACTTGGGAGGCAAGCATGATGCTTGCCTTTGGGACAGCTCTCGGGCAGAGAACAGCCAACACGGATGTATAGGGGGTATTCCTAAAAAAGGAGAAACAGCTGACAGGCAGAGAGGGCCACAGCCAATGCAGGCCTGCCTCAGAATGAATTCTTTTCAGATATTCCCTCTAGCTTTGTGGCTTGCAGAGAGAGAAATGAATCATAATGTTGTTGGAACTGAGTCCAGGGTTGGGTTACGAAAGCCTACGATGGAAGTCATCTGTTGAGCCCAGCTCTCTTCGTTCGACTTCTTCCTGTGTTGTAATGAAATGACCTTTTTTTTTTTGGCTTGGCCTTAGTATGTAAGGATGAATGTCCCTGGTGCTTGGCAGATGTAGCATCATGTGCCAGCTGAGGACATCAGGCGCCTGTCTCTGGATTTACTTGTCTGATTTCAGTGTCCCATCTCAGGATAAAGCACTGGGAGGGTTCTGTTCAACTCTACCAGTGGTCGAAAGCATGACGCCCCAAGTAGTCCCAGGTCTTGGCTCGCTTACCTGTGAAGAGTGGCTACTGTTTTCTGATTGATGGATAAAGGAACAGCGTGACTGCCCATTCACAGAAAGGGTTGGTTGCTCAGTTGCTTTAAAGAAATCATTTCCTACAGCTTAAGAGCCTTCTCTTCAAACGAGTTAACCTCGTAGCTCTGACTTCAAGGGGCTTGCAAAACCCTCTGTGCATCCAGCTTAGCTTTAGGAGAACATCATCTCTCTCTGCCTTGGTTTCCCTCTGAACAAAATGAGCAACAATGATGAAGTGGTGCCTGAGGGAACTCACTAGAACCTCTGTTCCACTGTCCTGGGATTCTGGGATCAGGAGAAGGGTTTCAAACCGCAGTTTCAACTCTGGGCTTTTTTAGCACCATGAAAATAGAGTGCTTAAGATTATGGAAGACGTGTCTCCCCTTCAACTCTCACAAAGCTGAAAAAAAAATCATCACAAGCCACAGAAGGTGTTCTTTTAAAATCTAGAACATGCCTGGGTGTCTTTCCTGGAAACGAATCTCTTCATTTTACCTGGAAGTCTCCTCTGGTAACCTGCAGCCCTGGGCTACACACTGCCACCTCTTTAAGGATCTTTCTCTATCCAAGTACATTTTTCCTTTCATATTGGTCTTTTGAGACTGGCTTTTTACCTCCCCGTGCCCCTCCTCCAGATTTAAAGCCAGAGTCATCTGTGATGAGCTTTCAAAAGAAATATTTTTAGGAAGAAATGAGTACTTTCTTATACAAACTTCTGAAAACTCTTTACAGTACCTACTATTAGATGTGCCGAGAGTCTGGGGATATTAAATGCTTATTTTTGATTGATTTGTTATATTACCAGGTACACCACCAAGCTTCAATTTTCTGCACGGGTTTAAGCAGAACTCCGTCTTAAATGGCATAATCATGCAGTCACGTTTTGTTCCTTTGAAACATGGCATCTCTCAGCAATAAAGTACACACAAATTAAAGGAGAAGTAACAGCCAAACACAAACAATAATTTCCCCACCACCACGATGCACATATGATTTCTCACAAGGTAACCCCAGGCCCTAGAAGAGATTAAGGCAGGAGGGTATGAATTCAAGGCCTGCTACACAGCAAGATCTTATCAAACAAGCAAACAAACAAACACTGCCTAAAAAGATTTGAAAATGAACTACTGTGTTTCACCCATTTCTTGAAAGGACACCCTAATTATGCAGTCTAGCCATTCAGCCTTCTGTATTTACCCTCTAACCAATAGCAATATCATTTCTTGCCTCTCCACGGTGGTTGTTGCCTCAGAGGTCACGAGAGACCTAATTATCAAAGGTAGAGGAACGGTCTCAGTCTTTTGGGAATAAGAAGCATGAGCTGTAGAGAGATCCCACCTTAAATCTGTTCCCCTCCCCCACTCGAGAGTCCTGTGAACTTGGGCAAGTAACACTGCATAATCCTCTTGATATGATATTCTAATATGGGGATTTTGAGACCCATTTTCTAGGATCGTTGGGAGCATCACATGGGGGCTTTGAGTGTGGACCACTTCTCATGGTGTCTGCTTGCCATAGCCGGGCAAGCAATGTTGATTCTCTTCTTCATTTGACTTCCAAGTCATGGCTCATTCTCCGTTTGCTTGTATTCTGTGTCTCTGCCATCTTCCAGACGTCCCGTTTGCCTTCCTCCGCTCCTCTCATTCCGTCTATATTCCTGTCTCAGATATTTCATTCATATTCTCCCCGGAACTGCTAGCCATTCAGAAGGTCAGTACCCTAAAACCTTGACCAGCTGACAATTGGTCCATTGCTCCGTACCTTTGCTTTTCTAAGATGTATTTCAAAGTGTTATCAGAGTTAGTATTTTCCCAAATACAGGTCAGTAATAGGTGTTTGTTTGTTTGTTTGTTTGTTTTCCAGACAGGGTTTCTCTGTATAGTCCTGGCTGTCCTGGAACTCACTCTGTAGACCAGGCTGGCCTTGAACTCAGAAATCTGCCTGCCTCTGCCTCCCAAGTGCTGGGATTAAAGGTGTGCCTGTGCCACCACTGCCAGGCACATCCTTTGGTTTAAAGAATGAAATCGAATATCAACACTCACCACAGTACGTCCGTCTCCCTTGTCTCAGGACACCAGTTCATCTGTTCTAGCCTGCCCCCTTGCTTTATAAAACTCCATTTTTATTCCTCAGTGGCTTCGATGCTCAAACTCTGTCTTATTTTTTTCTCTGTTTATTTTATTCTTGAGCTTTTTATCTACTTATTTATTTATTTTAAGACAAAGTCTCATTCTGTAGCCCAAGCTGGCTTAGAAGTCACTAGCTCAAGTTGGCCTTCAACACATAGCAATTCTTCCCTAGCCTTAGGAGGGGGCTATCTGTGATCACAGGGGTTCAACTCCGAGGCCTACCTACTCCCTAAGTCTGAAATACCATTTCCTCCATGTGTCCTGGATGGACTACCTAGTTCCTTCTGGTTAAAGTATTCTAATCTTTCCATTCACATCTCATCTGTATATGATTCACTCGGACTTTCTGACCAGTGTGCCCCAGCACACAAACTTCGAGTTTCTCTTGCTCTGTCTCCAACACTCAGCAAGGAGTATACATGATGCTCTAACTTAACAGTTACTTGTCAAATGAAGCTGAGTGGAAGAGCAACATGAATAATCCTGGTTTCTAACAAGAGAATGATAAATTCTATCAGACACAGCAAAGGCTGGGGTAACAGAACGCTTAGCACTTGCCAAGCTTTGTTCTACGTGATTCCAACCTTCGCGAGATGCTGGGAGAAAGCTGGTACTCAAAATCTTGGTGGGAAATGACAATATCCAGCCAGACAATGAGTGACTGAAAAAAAAAAAAAAGAGCCTTTACTAGCATGGCTGTACTCAGTGTTCCTGAGGGGGTGTTCTATGTTGCTTTTTAGGAGTGCATCTGAAGTACTTACATACAGCACGGCATGACCAGCCAAGGTGTAGTTGTAGTTGGCGTGACCTTAGGAAGCTATTACCAGCCTTGCTTTGCACTAAGGTTGTCCTTGCAATACTGTCCTTGCAAGACTTAAGAGACAAGAGGGGATGGCATTTGTTTGTGCTTTGATATGACAGCGTCGTTTCAGGGGCAAGGACAGCCAAATGTTATGCAAAAAAAAAAACGTTCTCTGAAGAGCTGTGAAACCAGAGGGCTTATCTGGTGGCTGCCCTTCTCCCAGGATGACCAGGTGACATTAGAGATTGCCCGGCTCTGGTGAAGGCAGGTGGAAGCAAACCTCTGCCAAATTCCTGCATTCCCCAAGGCCGAGCACTAACTCCCCCATAGGAGAATTTCCATCCAGATCTTGGAGCACTTTCTTCTTTCTCAGGAGGGACTAGATGTGGTAGCGCTGTTCATCAGTGGTTTATTTAGATTGTATTTAGCAAGAGTTGGCTTCCTAGACTCCCCTCTTCCCCTAGCCTCATACATTTAACATGGTTCTTTTTTACTTTAAAAAATAAATACACAGAAGTTGTTTGTTTATTTGCACGTGTGAGTGCTTGCGGATGTGTTGAGCCAATGGATGTCAGAGGACAGCTCGGAGGAGTGAGTTCTCTCCTGCTACTCTCTAGGTTCCGGGGATAGAACAACTCAGGGTTGGTGGCATGCGCCATTACCCACTGCACTGGGTCTGCCCTTCTCCTATTCTTCCTAAGCGGTTAGCTCCTCCAAGGAATTGGGCCAAGGGAGAAATCAGAAAATAAAGGACACATACGAAACATGGATTCAAGTGCTTCTCTCCATTTCTTGCTCTTCTCCTCATACCCTTTATACCTTGTTCGGCCTCACTGCTACCCGAGCGATTGGTCTCTATGTTTCCTAGTTCACTGGGCAAGGTGGTGAAGTCATTTCAAGAACAGTCATTCCAGACAAATTTTTGTTTGGGGTCATAAGCCAATCATGTCAATTAATTTAATTCTTTTTTTTTTTTTTTGGTTTGGTTTTTCAAGACACGGTTTCTCTGTGTAGCCCTGGCTGTCCTGGAACTCACTCTGTAGATCAGGCTAGCCTTGAACTCTCGAACTCAGAAATCTGCCTACCTCTGCCTCCCAAGTGCTGGGATTAAAGGCGTGTGCCACCACCACCCAGCAACTAATTTAATTCTCAAGATAGGATCTTGCTAGATAGTCAGGCTGGACCCGAACTATGAATTCTCGTCTCAGCTTCCCCAGAGAGCCTGGAATTGGGATTCTAGGAATGAGACAAGTGCCTGCTAAATTGCTTTTTGTCTTAAACTGGAAAATCTGAGTCCCAGATAATAGAACCGGTAGGATGGCTGTGGGCCTTTAAGGACAATCTGTTTTCTTCCACCGCCTCTAACTAGGCTCCAGTTACCTTCTAAAGGCCTAAGGCGAAAGCCACTCCTAACTAGTTTTGACCATGTATTCTGTCTTTAACCAGTCTCAACCTTGGGTATTTGTTTGTTATTGAACATGGGTCCCCCACACTGCCCTTTGCACAAGGTGCTCACTGATAAAAAGAGGGAAATATCTGTCCACCGCCGCAGCATCTGCTGCTAGGTTTCTGTCCACATCTCCAGCTTTCCTGCAAGCTACAAACTCTGTTCACGTATTCCTAGTCCGCTCTTGCTCACGCACACACTTCTGCGAATGCTGCGTGGGACCGCCTCTGCCTATTGGGTTGGTGGGTGTGCGCTTAGGAGATGCCTAATCTCAAAGCTGTTAGTTAGGTTTTCTGCATAATAGACTAATTCATTGAGAGTCTCCAGAAGTAGTGGACAGGTGTTGGGTGTCTTGTGTCCGATAGGAAAGGAGAGCTCCGTACGGCTGAGAATAAACAACAGTCGCTTGGTAATATGAGATCTATTCATTTAAAGTTGGAGGCCTAGATGTGGGGTTGGAGGTGGGAGGGGGAGTTGGGACATTCTGAATACCACCTGTCTGTAACTTCCTACCCCCCCAACACAAAAAGATGAGGTCAGTTTCCCAGAGAACTGAGGTTTTATTAGCGCTAACATGAGAAAGGAATGGGGAAAGGGGAGAGCACAAGTCTGAATAGGAGTTCTAGGCACTCTTCAGCCATGACACCCTCCTCCATCAGCTGTTTTGGGAAACTGTCCCCTTCCTCCAATATGTGCTTCTGTTGCCGATTTGTAAAACATCTGTTACGACTGAACAGTTGCAGCCCAGAATTATCAGGGAAGTATTTTCTTGAGTTGCTGATATGATTTTACTGGCCTCTACCTTGCTTTCTGAAGGTCTGATTCTGGCCTTGTTGTATTAATCACTGTCATTCACGGGAGACCTTGGATAAGTTTCTGCAGCTCTGCCCCACTTTCATGACTGCAAGGAGAGGGTAGTAACGTCTGTAACCTCCGTCCTAAGGTCGCTAGGAAGGCGCAACATGACGTAGGAAAACCTTTCTACAAGATCTAAAGGTCACACGCCAATTAAAAAGCATATTGGGTGGGTTCAAAGGAAGAGGCATTTGGTTCTTTCTGGGGAGCTTAGAGGGGCATCTTCTGGCAGTTGCAACTATCTGTGTTCCAAAGCAAACAGAAATAGCTGCCATGGCTTGTGTGTGTGTGTGTGTGTGTGTGTGTATAGGAGCCGAGGGGGAGACCTTCTAGCTCAGGCTGGCCTCAGACTTGCTTTGTAAGTGAGGATAAACTTGAACCCCTAATTTTGATTGGAGATTTGATGAGTTGAAAAGGTTAAAGCTTTAAGGAAAAAAAAGAGGCTACAGGTGGAAGTGGGTGGAGGACCAGATCAGGCAGGGATGAGGGATACTCCTGGGATCTGCAGGTGAGAACATTTTAGATCTGGTCTGGCTGAGGTTGTCCCTTAGGCCGGGAGAAATGTAAGCAAGGATTCTCCACCACTTCTATGCCTGAAGCTTAAATTAAATCTTAGAGGATTTTAGGTCCAGACTCATGGGTGGGACACCTGTCTCAAGTGCATGGGAGGAAGAAGTTGGTGGCTCTACTTCATTTTGAAGCTATACATTTAGATTTAGAAGGCCTATGGCAGGGCTGGAGAGATGGCTCAGTGGTTAAGAGCACTGACTATACTTCCAGAGGTCCTGAGTTCATATCCCAGCAACCACATGGTGGCTCACAACCATCTGTAATGAGATCTGATGCCCTCTTCTGGTGTGTCTGAAGACAGCTACAGTGTATTCATATATAATAAATAAATCTTTGAAAAAAAAGATTAAAAAAAAAGAAAGAAAGAAGGCCTATGGCAAGTGTGTGTGTGTTGTACCCTTTCTTTCTCCAAATTATTTGTCTTTTTTTTTTTTTTTTGTCCTCCAAATAACTGGTAATGCCCTGCCTTCCTTGAGCATGGGAGACTCTGGTCTCTTATGTTAACAGCCCTTCTAAGAGGCATGTTCTCTGGAAAGCTGTCAGGTCCTCCTGAAAAGTGTTCCTCCATGGAGAAGATCTAAGGCAGTGAACAACTATATAGATCCCTGACGATTCTGAAGTTAAGGGACACAGCCCAACCTCCTGGTCCAAGCCGGAAGAGCTTTCCAGTTCTTTGCCAGGCCTGACACCTGATGGCAAGAGGTTTTTCCTTTCTCTGCCACCAGGAGTTAAAATAGTGATACTGAATCATGCCTGTGCAAGCCAGCAGCCGGATGTAAGGGTCAGAAAAGGGGACTCACTTGGGGTGAACTGAGCCTTGGCCCTTCACCAGATACACTTCCTTTTTTTTTTTTCACAGCCTCAAGAAGGTTGTGTAATGTCAGGATGTCTTAAGCTCCCCCATGTGTCAACGCAGGACATGACAGACAGCTGTTAACCTCAGATGTCTCATTGACCTGTAAGGATAGATGCTATTTTAAAGTGGATATTTTCTCCTCTCTGTCTAGCCTTGATTGTGCTTATGCTCCCTCTGTAGACCACGCTGGCCTCGAACTCATGGAGATCTGCCTGCCTCTGCCTCTTGAGTACTAGGACTAAAGGTGTACACCACCACCTCCAGGCTTGAAGTGGAGTCTTTTTTGGGGTTTTTTTTTGAGACAGGGTTTCTCTGTGTAGCCCTGGCTGTCCTGGAATTCACTCTGTAGAGCAGCCTGGCCTCGAACTTAGAAATCTGCCTGCCTCTGCCTCCCAAGTGCTGGGATTAAAGGCATGAGCCACCACTACCCGGCTTGAAGTGAATTCTTATGACCTTTAGAGATGTGATTTTTATTCATCCAAAGGGAAACTGGACTAACAAATAGCAGCAAAGAGAAGGCACCAGATTGTGGACCAGATAGTGGGGCTTTTGTTGTTCCTTATGATCTCCCACTGAAGAGGCAACTCCTTGTTTTGGTTAGGGGTGGGGTCGTTGAGTGTTAAGCCTGTACCCCAGCAGGGCTCAATCCAACAAAGAATGTCTTCCTAAAGCAGATCAAGTCTACGCCTTAGGGTGCACCTGCCTCTAGCAGGGCAGTGATGTAGCACACTGATACAGTAGTCCACATTTCTGTTTATAGAGGTCTGAGGCTACAGTAAACGGTGGGACCCAGCCCATCCCTCAGCAAGCTGAAGCAGCATTACAGTCTCAGGAATGTCCAGAGATGCACTTGACTCCCTGGAGTCTCTGAGGGCACACCATCTTACCTCTCTCTTTTCCTGTCACTTATAATGGGGCTATAGTTTTGGCCAGGTCACACACCATGTATCCAGTATCTTTCCCTTACTGGTCCTGTGTGTCCTGTGTCTTTCCACCGTATCGTCTGTCGTTTCTTTGTGTCGTGTCTGGCGTCCTCGGCTTATTCTACAGAGCTGTCTTTTCTTCTCAGCTTGCCATTTTGGAAGCAGCCTTCGGGAACTTTCCATTTTCCTTCTGACTATGTATGCCCTGTCTTCCTGGTCAGCACTCCAAACAACTCAGAGAATACACATTTCTTAGGAGGAGAGAGAGATTTGGCTGAAAAGTCACCCAGTTTTCCTTCAATCCTGTATCTTGGGTGGTCTGAGAGGGAGGGTTAAAGCCATTGATTCCCCTCCCCCCAGGAAAAAGCTGGGAGTTCGCTAACCAGAGCTGCTTAGCCAATCGGTGCCCTGAGAAAGTTTGGATCGTGCTCCTATTTCATTAGGCTGATTGGAGCAGCCTTGACTCGGAGGTATAGTCCCTCCCCAAGGGATTCCGTGTACAGTTACACGGCTGTCGCTGCCTGTGCGTGTCCTTTCAGGATAGCAACCCACTCCCTCCTCAGCCCCCAGCTCCACCTCCTCCACCTTTTTTTGTTTTTATCTAGTGTCTCCCTTGCTCTCTCTCTCTCTCTCTCTCTCTCTCTCTCTCTTTCCTCTCCCTCCTACCACCGCCTCTTCTTCCAGCCCTCCACTCTCCTGCAGCGCCAAGCCGGCTCCCCAACGCAGTCTGCTGAACGCAAACCACTGAGAGTTTGCTGCGCAGCTCCCTGGGGTCCGGGGCCGCCGAGTCCCGCTAAGGCAGAGACATCGGCAGAGCGAGCGAGCGGGCGAGCGGGCGAGCGCAGCGGAAGATAAACACGCGGGCGCGCGAAGGGGAGCCCCAGGAGGGCAGCCGAGTGGCTAGGCTTGGCTGGCGACTGTCACCGCGTCCCCGAGTCGCCTCTTCCTCGTCGGACTGCGCGAGGAAGTGCGCTTCTTAAAGTTCTAGACCGCAGGAGGTGGCGTCCCCTTCAGTCCCCTCCTCGCGGCGCTCCAGGAAAAGGAACTTGATCTACTGGCAGGCTCGAGCCGCCCTGAACGTGAGAGGGGATAGTGCCACGGGCCCCGGGGTAGGGAGCCGACAGAGGGAGCCTCGAACCAGGCTACAAGCGGAGGGCACCGGGCAGCAGCCAGGGACCCCGATGCCGGCGGCCAACATGATGGAGAACCTGCAGCTGCCCGCCCTGCAGGTGCCGGAGCCTCAGGGCGCGCCCGAGGGCAGCGCGGTGTGGTCCAGCTCGTCCACCCCCACGCTCCGCCGCCGGCGCTTTAAGATGCGCCGGATGAAGAACGTACCGGAGCAGAGCCTGGAGGCGGGGCTGGTAGCCCCGGACCTACCCGGCGTCTTGCCCCCCGGCAAGGAGTTCCTACAACTGCCGTCCATCGAAATTACGCCCTCCAGCGACGAGGACACCCAGTGGTCCAACTGCTCCACACCCAGCGCGTCCCCGCGCCGAAAACGCTTCCTGCTCCGCAAGTGGCTGAGGGTGAGGGAGCGGAAGGAGTGCAGTGAGAGCAGGTAGGTTCCCGTTTCCCTCCAGCAGTCTTCCCCTGAACCTCTCGCCCCTCCCCAGGGCCGTCTAGGACCCTAGGGCATTCTGGTGGAAACTTCCGGGACCAAAACTGGAGCTTATCGCGTCACCTTGGCGTCTTCAGACACTGCCAGGGCACCAGGGGCTAGCGACTGTGTCTCCACAGCCCAGAACTGGGGACTTTACATTACTCGATGTGTTTGACATAGATTCGTGCTGGTTTTCATTTCTTGATCTTCACAAGCAAAATGGCCAATGCGGTGTTATCAGTTAGTATTTCTTGAGCCCTAACTGTGTGCAGACTACTGTCTGTGGTGAGTAGTGCTTCACCCCGAGGAAGGATTTTGGAGAAACTAGATAGTACTATGATTCCATTGTACAGGTGGAGGTGTTGGAAGACTAGTGACAGGAGTTTAAGTGGCACCTCTACATAAATGTCCGAATTCCATTTCACTGTGTGTCGTTTTACCTACACTAAGATGCTGGTTCATTAAGATTGTTGCCAGTGTAGAGGTGAAATATTCACGTTTTCTACCACATCACAGACCCACCCCTCCATCACCATGCCAGCTCCAGTTTTGCTAGGGAGATGTTTCCTGTCCACATCTAAGAATTGGCATAAAGCTCACAGGGTAATTTCCCAAGCCTTGGAGGCATGCGCCCTCGTGTGTGTGTGTGTGTGTGTGTGTGTGTGTGTGTGTGTTGCTTCAGGAAGTTGCCCCATGGGTGGCATGGAGTCCCCACCACTCATGGATACCATGCCCCCTCCTCCATTTATTTCTGGACTCAGGGGTACTGAGTTAGCAGATGTTTGTACTATTGGGGGGGGTTGCTATTATTGTTGTTGTTGGTAACTAAGTCATGGGTCACTTTAATGGGAATTCATTCACCCTATTGGTTCACTTTCATTTAGGAAGCATTTGTTGAGTGGGTCTCAAGTGCTCAAGTGTGGCCCCAGCAAGTGTGGTGATGTTGAAAAGGCTCTCCAGGGTACGAAGGGGTGTGGAACTAAGCGTGATGGAACGCTAGTACAAAAAAAAAAGTTTGCCTAGCATACAGGTGCCTCCGGCACTTCCAAAGTAAATAAATAAATAAATAAAGGCTGTCTGGGCACCTGCTTGTAGTCCTAGAACTTGGGAAGAAGAAGAGGAAGATCCTTGGAGTCCCAGATATGCATGGGTTACATGGAAAGATTGACCTCTTAAAAACCCCAAACCTAAATGAAACCAAAGCAAACCAAATCCAAACCAACTAACCATATAACGAAAGCAGTCGAGACACGCAGGTTTCATGCACACTGAAGAGAAGGAGCCACTGGAAGATTTACACTATGTCATCTGTAGTGGTTGTACAAGAAAAGGCAAGGTTGGAGACATAGGAGAAGGCCGGGGAGGGAGGGAGCGGCTCAAATTATGACAAATTCAGATAGGAAAGAAAACAGTCATATGTGTATGAGGTCAGGTGCCTATGATAATGGACTCAGAGAACAATATGGCCCAAATCAAAAAGAAACAAGCGCGTGGTGTGTCTTTGTGGAGGTACTGAGGTCCAGGGCTGGGGTATACAGGAGGTGACCCTCCTGAGTCTTCCTGGCTTCTCCCATTGATTCCTACGGAATGTCTTTCCTGTCTGCGATGGCTGTACAGGTTCTCGCAGTTATGGACCTTGGGGGCGACAGGTCTTTCTTTTCCAACACTCTGTTTCCTTTCCCACAGAGCACGGGGAAGTAAGGACTGGTGGGGGCTAATCTCAAACTAAACCATGACTCAGGTACTGTTGTCCTCAAATGTGAGAGACCCTGAAAGAGATTGACATTCTGCCACAGACACAGAAGACAAAATGGAGAGTCTTGAACTGCTGGCTAACGGAGGGCCGGTGGAGCTGAGGGAATGCCAGGAAAATGGTTCTGATTTTGAGAGTTATTTAAAAGTATGGTAGGATACTTTTTTTTGTTGTTGTTGAAGTGGGGAGGATAATATTAAAAAGAGGAAGTTTATTTTACCTCCTTGTATAACTTAAGACAGTTCTTTTATGTTCTTGTTGATTGAGTTGGAAGAAAATGAGTATCTTCTCTTCCCCTGGTGTCCATGGAGGATGGTGCCAGGCCTTTCTGAAGTCACCTTATAGAAAGTGGCATATTATTTGCTTATAACCTATGCATATCTTCCCACAGATGTAATTTTTCACTTTGTGTGTGTGTGTGTATGTGTGTGTATGTATGTATGTGTGTATGTGTGTGTATGTATGTATGTGTGTGTATATGTATGTATGTATGTGTGTGTAT
>NW_021620894.1:3197110-3212110 GCF_004785775.1 Grammomys surdaster | reverse complement strand
AAGAAGAGGCTTAATAGTCGCATGTGTTCCCAAATCTCTTGGTCAGAAATGGTTGTGCTAATGGTTTGAAAAAAAAATACAAACCGAGGATCGGGGTCTCTCTCTATGGCCTCCTGAATTCTGAGAGAAAATCGGAAATCAGGCAACGCCACGTCTCCCAGGGTGTATCTTATGAAAGTAGAAAGCTGACAAGGGACGAGTGAATTGGGCCGTGTGAAACTGCAGCCTGTCCTTCTGGAGAACACAGAAGAAATTTTTTGCATGTCCCTTGGACACAATCCTAACTATGATGTCCTAGCCCCTGTCTCACTCAGCCATCTTGCACCCCTTTCTATGGGACATCTCTGTCCTGTGACAGCTGCTCATGGGCTAGCAGGCTAGCTACTTTTTTGTTTGGCTTCATGTCTGACGTTCTTTGGTAACGGTTCTCACCAATTCTGCCCAATCTGGTGTGTTAGGGTAACTCTGTGGTGCTGGCCTAGCTGGTTGGCAGTTCTGCATATCCAAACATCTCTGATACGTTTATCTTGATTCTCCATCTCTTTCTCTGACAGTTGGAGGAAAGTTTGCTTCAAACTTCAGGCACTTTGCAGGGAGCAGGGTGAGTTTGTTCATCCAGACTTCTACTCAATCAGCCTCTACTTGGTTATTCTTTATATAGTCGTCTATTCAATGTGTGCCCCGCTCTGTGTAGTAGGGAAAAAGAAACTCACATCCCTCCTAACACAAAGCAACACGTCCATGCAAAGGGACTGTGAATGGTTAGTGTACAACGTGAACAGTCAACTCAGGATAGGGTTAAGAAGTGAAGACTTCTACCAGTCCCAGAATTCCTTGAGGGCTGGGAGCGAGTTTTATTTTGTGCCAAGTTTCCTGCTAAGTGTCTTAAATCCATAGATCATTGTTAATCCTCATGACAAACCCGTGGGGTAGGCTTCGTGGGGGAAGAGGCTGCCGGCAGGAGAGATGAACTTGTTTCTGGCCTAACGAGAGCAAGGCACATGTGAACGGTGTGCTTGTTCCAGTGCCGAGTTCTTTATAGTTCTGTGCCACTGGCCTCAAGTGTTTGAGAAGGTGTGGGTGCTGAGCAGTTGTTTGTGCAAGATGAGTATTCACGAGGCAGGGGAAGCTGCTGAGCCAGTTTGGGTGGGGGTGGGGGCGTGTGGGAAGCACAGCTGTGTGTGGGCGACAGTGCTGGTTTAGGTGGACTCCCCCAGAAGAGGCAGCTTGCCTTTGCCTATAGATGTGGTTTCTAGATTAAAATAGTTTGTGGAAACTGATAACGTGGAGATGGAACCCCGTGGGCTGTTTTACGCTGGCCGGGTTCCTCTGTGGGAGTTGGTATTTCTGGAGTTTTCCATGTGGTTACGTGCTCAGCCAATCACAGGCAAGCAGGATGCGTGTGGGGCAGAGTCACCAGTGATAAATCCCACCTCCTCTTGGTTCGTTCCTCCCAGATACTGTGTATCCCCCAGTTGCTAGGCGAGTCAACTGATGGTTGCTTCTGGTGTGCTCAGTTTTCATTAAGGCGCCTGAATGGCTAAGCTGCCAGTGGGGAATTTTCTTCCTGACCCTAGTGAGTAAGCTGCCAACTCTAGAGCAGGTGTTTAGATGCCGGACATGGTTGCTGGGCTGCTGTGTGTACAAAGAGCTTTAGGTAGACTGAGAGGTTTTCCTGGCACCGTTGTCTTCTTAGGATATTCCCCCTTACTGACCAAAGTTGTGTGTGACTTACCAGGCTGCTGTGCATCTGGTGTGAAGGAGGACCTAGGTTTTAATTATCTTGGGGGGGCCCAACAACTTTAGAGATGGAGGAGGTTTTCTTCTCTCTGGGAAGAGGGTTAAAACCTCTCTCAGGAGTACAGAATGAAAATCAAACCTGGTCTTTCCGGTGGAAGAAAGGAGACAGGATGCAGATGGTTTGTTTGAGCTGTTGAAAAGAGCTGTCAAGGCAAGGGCCTGCCACCCCATGCTCCCAATGGCAGACACGTGTCATGTCTAGAGGCAGTATTGAGCTGGTGGTGTAGAGCAGTGGTAGAGGGCCTGCTTAGCAGGCATGAGGCTATAGGTTCAACAACCCCCTATACCTCATAAATAAATGATTAAATAAATACAAATAAAATAGTGGGGTAGTATTGATTTCATATGTTTTCAGTTGTATTTCTGGATTTTTCAGTTAAGTTACATAGTTTTAAAGTGCTAGAAAAATATGTCTATGCATAGCTAAGGTTGTTGATAGAAGACAGGGATAGAAAATAAAAGACCTTGGAATATTTCTTTGGAGATCCTCAAAGAGTTTTTGTTCTTAGTCAAATGGTGTGAAGCTTTCTCTGCTTCCTGTGCCTTCTCTGACCGGGCCAAGGCTCATGTTGTTCAGACCTGAACTGAAGATGAGATTTTAAAAAATGAGGTGACCAGACAAGCCATGGTGGTCTGCAAGCCGAGTCTCAGATCTGTGACCTGAAATCTTGGTCAGTCCCTAACTGACTCTGGCGTCTCTAGAGCATCAGGCTCTTTTTAGGGGCTCTCCCTGGTAGCACATTGCTCCAGTCAGGCCTGTCCTTGGCTTAGAGCCTCTCCTTTGCCTTGAGGTCTGACCACAGCTGTTTGCTGTTTTGCTGTTCCTGGTTAGTCAGTTTAGCCATGAAATGATGGGGGATGAGGCGGAGGGAAAGAATGAGAAAGATAACAAGCTCTTTCCTCACTCTCTTTTGCAACCATGGTAAATGAATTTATCTACGGGCCCAGTTTGGGTGTGATCTAATGAGGTACACTGGTCATTTCCATAGCGCCCCGATGATTGAATCCAGGTTGCTGTATCAGAAGGAGGGGCACAAAACAGGTCCTAGGTCTTCATCTCTCGATATTGTGATACTCTGCTACCTTTAGATTCTGCTGGCTGTGAGTGAGCCCTTGAGCCTTAAGAAATGTGAACAAAATGTGAATGTTTAAAAAATAACAGGAGTCTGCTCTGAGTAGTTTGCTACAGCAACGAGAAAAAGGAGTCAAACAGTGACCATAGCATGATTTGTCCCAGTGATGAGGAAAATGCAGAAAGATGTGGATGGTTAGTCTAGTGACACTTTTTGTTTGTTTCAGACAGGGTCTCTTGAAGCCTAGGCTAGTCTTGAAAATACTATGTAGCTTAGGGTGATGATGGACTCCTGACATCCCCGGATTCACTTCCTGAGTGCTGGGATTACAGAATGTACTATCATGCCTAGCTCTTTATCTATCTGTCTATCTATCTGTCTGTCTGTCTATCTATCTATCTATCTATCTATCTATCTATCTATCTATCAATCATCTATGTATGTATTATCTTTGTGTATGTATGTATGTATGTATGTATGTATGTATGTATGTATCTATCTATCTATCTATCTATCTACCATCTATCTATGTTTTCTTTTCAGATAGGGTCTTATTTTGTAGCCCTGGTGGCCTAGACTCTGCCATTCAGACTTTTCTCACACTCAGAGCCCACCTGCCTCATCCTAGAAAACGCTTATACAGTTGTATAAACATTGTATAGAGATGTTTGTCACTTTGTACAGCTTAGTGACACATTTTTAAAAAGCTCTCCAAGGGTCTTCTAGTTTTTGTTGTTGTTGTTGTTGTAAAAGAAGTCATTTTGAATACTATTTAAAGTCAAAAATCGTATCCAGTCTTTAACTAGCTAATTGTAAAATTTAGGGTAGTAGGAAGTAGGAAAACAGTTTATAATCTTGACTCTCAGTGCTGTATTTGCTGTATTATTTCCTGGCATTCTTTTTTCTTGTTCAGTTTTTCAATTGGGGGGGGCGGCTTTGGGAGTTATGAATCCCCCACTGTATTAAACTCAGGTGTATCGAGGGGGCACATGGTATGTAAAAGACACTGCTGATTCTGTGTGGGTTTTCGGACAGCCTTGACTGGAACCTGGGACAAAAGCCACACATGCCTTATATTATACCACAGGCAGTCCCTTGAGTCTGCCTCAAGGTTTTCTTGTAACAAGACTGTAGCAGTTCAGAGCCAGTGGTGCTTTTCTAGAAGCCCATTCTGTCCGTAGTAACCAGCCTAGTTAGTTCAGCGCTGTCGTCTGGAAACATCTCCCAGTGGTGGCCGCTCACATTTGCAGTTTTCCGCTTGGCCTGCTACACTCCAGGAGTGGCCTCAGCAAGGTTAGCCTTTGCCTTTTCAAGTGTCTGGCATGAGTGAACTGAGCACAGGCGTGACCCCTTCTTCGATTGAGCCTCTGTTAGGTGGTCGGTGCAGTACTGAATTAACATCAACATAAAACCCCATTGTTCATTTTCTCTCCTGGTGTGCAGTTCCTTCTCCATCTGTGCCCAAAGGTTTTAACTTGTAGAAGGAGCACTGGGTTCAGCATGTTGGTCCAGACTTCTGGCTGTAGTGCCAGTCAAGAGCTTCTTCTGTGTTCCCCGTTTGTAGGAGGTGGGGTGATTAGGGGACCACCTAGACTGGAGACTACTGAACTATATCCTTAGCCCTGCTGCTCTCTCTCTCTCTCTCTCTCAATGTGTGTTTGTGTGTGTGTGTGTGTGTGTGTGTGTGTGAGAGAGAGAGAGAGAGAGAGAGAGAGAACACTCATGCAAATGTGTGTATGAACATACGTGTTTGGTTGACTGCAGAAGGCAGAAGAGGGCATTGTGTTATGAAGGGGGGGATCTTGGCTACAGAGACATCACGGCCGCACACGCTGCTGAAGGCCTTCCTAAATGTTTCCTTTCAGATGGGAGGGGCACCACAAAATGAGACAGCCAGGAAGTAGAGTTACAGCAAGTTGTGGATTATCTGAGGTGGAATGTGGGTACTAGAAAAAAAAATTGTGGTCCTCTGCAAGAACAGCGAGATGTCTTAACCACTGAGTCATCTTTCTGGGCCCGGCTGCATTGCATCTTAACCTCAGTAGTGTTAGATAAAGATGCACAGCCTGACCCATGAGATCTGTAGGAATTCTGACAATGGTGCTAAAATACAATCACAGGTTTTTTTTTTTTTTTTTTTTTTTTACTTTGGAGCTAGTAGAAAAAAAAATGAGACTGTATGAAGAGAGAAGATGAAGGATGGAAAGAGAAGGAGAGCTATGGGCGGGTAGCTCAGGGCTGTAGTATGGTTGTCTGGCCTGAGTTTAACTCCTAGCTCCAAAGACAGCTGCTATGGTTTGACTGTGAACGCCCAGAATTTATGCATGTATCTTGATCCTCAAATTCATATCAATGTTATTGGAAGTTCCAGCCCATAGCAGGCAATTAGGAAACAAAGATGTCATGGGGGCGGAGCCTTCATGACACTACTGATGACTTTCTGAAGAGACACCAAAGCTAGGCTGCTTACTGTCTCATCTTGTGGCACCCCTCCCGTCTGTGAGGAAGCACGAGGAAGACTCTCAGCAGCGTGTGCTGCCATGCTGCCTCTGTTGCCAAGACCCAAATCATCCTTTGGTCTTCATCATTATCCAGGTTTGTGTATTCTGTTCTGGCACTAGAAAGCGAATTACCAAGCCAGCATTCCTCCCTGTCTTTCTTTCCGAGGTCTGCCATAGAAGAACACAATCTACCTGATGGGAATGTTCCCTTCATTCCCATTTTGTTGATTGCAAGCACAGATTCCTGATCTGTTTCTCTATAAACTTACTGCTCTGAAGATAATCTTCCTCTTCTAACTGTTGGATACCGTGGGCTGCTAGGTGTGTTCCCTGTTTTTGAATACATGGTGGTTGGACTTCCAAATTGGTACAGAGTCTTCTGTTTCAGTTCTTTTGTGGTACCCTGGGCGTTTGTATTTTCCATCAGTTATGCGCTCCAGAGTCAAAAGCAGTGCCTATTCCTGATGAGACCCATTAGAAACCTTCTATGGCTGTCAGCATTAACCGGCCTTGCCAACTACACGCAATATCTTTCTCCAGAGGATGCTGCTACATAAACCACCTGCGATCTCTGTCTCTGTTGTTCACATTATGGGCCCCAGAATAGGCTCAACCCATCCCTGCTTTGTTGCAACATCGCCACATCTACTCATTTCATGGGTCCAGGTGGCAGCCATAGATGAGCACACATGATGCTTGCTGATTGTAGGCACCACCTGAACCTGGATGGGGTTCTTCTGATGGCATCAAAGTATTCTACTTTTATAACTTTGCAAATTCTCATAGTGATTTCCATAGGTTTGTGACCTGTATAGTCATTTTTTTCCTTCATCAGGTTAAGTTCTGTTGCCTTTTTGCTTGACCAGGGGCCAGGCCAATGGCCACTTCTTGGAATGAGTAAAAACCTAAGCTCTGTGCTGTTCCTAGGCTAGACTTTTGCAAAGGCCCATGAGAAGGGAGCAGTAACTCCTGGGACATTGCAGAGGAGGTTACAGAACAGGAGATACCCTCCACTGTTAAATACTTTGATGACTGAAAAAAAAATCCAGCATATAATTTGGCTTGTGCAGTTGATTTTCTTTTCCTTCTTTCATCTAGAGTGGCATCCTTCCAAACAGGATGTTTTCTGTTCTTCTTGGAACAACCGTGCACAGTGGCAGCAGGTCTTTGTTGATGGAGTGAGAGCCATTTATAGGGCACTGTCTGAGTGGTAATAGGTCTAGTAGTCTTTCCTGTAGTTCTAGAGTCTGTCAGAGACTCCAAGAGGAGTCTGCCCGCAGCCTGATCTTGAATAAGCCATTTGAGTTCTTTAACCTCCTCTGCAATGTCCCAGGAGTTACTGCTCCCTTCTCATGGGCCTTTGCAAAAGTCTAGTCTAGGAACAGCACAGAGATGCCCTGGAGGCCACTTGTTCATAGGAACACTCCAATGTCGCGTGAGCTTGGGCCGTCTGGATCCAATTCAGATTGCTCAAAGGACCGAGTCCCGTGCCTTCTGCTTCATAGCATGAGGTGTGAGAAGCATTACTCAGTCTTCACAATGTCCGTGCGTATAACACAATCAGATAAAACAGATCAACTGCTTCACTTAGAGCCTCTTTGGAGCATACCATCAATCTATGCTTACCAATTATAGCTGCCACTAGGATGTTGACAACAGGTTTGGCTTTTACAGTTCTCAGCAAGGCAAATGCTTCCCAGACAGACAGAATTTGACACACCATTTTTTTTTCTCCTCCGTTCAGGAGACCTCTTTATACATTCTAACCTTTAAAATTCATTACCCCGTACAAGCTGATGTTCTCTTTGTTCTGGTAGCCCTCACTGGAGTTTCGCCTGTTGGATGCTACAGAGCATGGGGCTCCTGGATCAAAGAGTTACTTCCCAGCACTTCTGACTGTTTAACTCTTTATTAAATGAAAACCGTAAGACTTCCGGGGAGGTTGTCTAAGGGTCATCTTTGTATTCATCCACATGCCTGCCTGTTCCTGATATTATCGGTAATACTAGACCAGCTTTATCATGAAACATTTGCTTTCTTTCTCTCAGGGACCATTCTCCCTTTCTGTCCACACTGTGCCATCATCGGAAGGGCCGTTAGCTCAATCCCTGTCCTGGTCTAGGTCGCCCTCAGTATTGCTCTTATACCTGATTATGGCCCAAGGAAATATCAGAGTTTTAAATTCTCCCCAGACTTTAAAAACTGTTCAGCTAAAACAGGGGACCAAGCCGGGCGGTGGTGGAGCACTTAGGAGGCAGAGACAGGTGGATTTCTGAGTTTGAGGCCAGTCTGGTCTACAGAGTGAGTTCCAGGACAGCCAGGGCTACACAGAGAAACCCTGTCTCGAAAAACCAAAAAAAAAACAAAAAAAAAAACCAAAAAAAAAACAAAAAACAAAAAACAAAAAAAACAAACAGGAGACCAGTGAAGAAGAGCTGTCTTTGGCTTACCCAGCCTTTGGGAGTTCAGTATTTGCTTCTTGACTTCAACCTCATTTATGCCTGTGTTATTCATTCCTTTTCCGTGTCCCTCTAAAGATTTACATCCTGTTAAAAGGACTACTGGGGGCTCTCCCCTTCTTTGTTCATCTTTGTTTTACTGTCACGTCTACTTCCAATGTTAATTCCAAGTCAGGCCACCTATTCTGACCCTACAACTATAGGCTTTAAACTCCACCTTGGGTGCAAAGAACCTAACTTACTTTTTTTTTTAAGTTGTAAATGACGTAGATGAAGAGGTATATAGAGTGTATGCAGTTGAGTGTGAGGTAGGAACATACAACTTGAGGATGGGTGGACAGTCTGTCATACTCTTCTTAGGTGCAACACCCTTCCAGAACCTCCACAAGTTCGGTACCCTGAGCAGGAAGTTCAGGGAGTTGTGTTGTCTGAGGTGTTGCAGACTGTGATCTTCGGCTTCCTCTCACTCTCCACTTTTCCCATAGTGTTAGTAGGTTGAACTAAAATTCTACCCCTCATATCTTTGTCTTTGTAGTCTTGTCTCCTCCTCCTCCTCCTCCTCCTCCTCCTCCTCCTCCTCCTCCTCCTTCTCCTCCCCCCCCCTCCAAGTTCTGTGTAGCCAAGGCTGGCCTCAAACTCGTGGCTGAGGATAAGATTTATATTCTGATTCTTTTGCCTCCAACTCCAAAGTGCTAGGATTACAGAAACCATGTCCAGTCGTTGATGAGATCCTGAAGCTGCAATCCAGGGCTTCTCTATGCTAAACAAGCACTCTACCAGTCTGCTTCCCTTTCGGAAAAACTGGGCCAATTCTGAGGCTATGCTTATTAGCACCAGTTCCAGGGTTATCTAGGGGTCTCTTTATCAATAACGAAAGACCTATCTCTTTAGAGAGAGTCCAGGGCTTTTAAAGAGGGAACACAAAGGAAGTCGGAAGGCCCTTAAGATTATAGTCCATGCAGCTCAGTGTCTGGAGAAGCCAGGAGGACGAGAAGCCTTACTAAAGCAGGCAGGAGAGTCCTGCCAAGTGTTTATGCCATTTGGCCTCTGTTGTGGTCTTCTGCCCCCAAGCATGTCAGCTAAAGCCAGGCTGACCTCCAAGCAGTCTGCTTGGTCTGGCTAACATTGTTTCAGGCTGGGTCATTACACTCTGAAGCTCTTTTTGACCTTTTTCATGAGTCTCAGGGTTGGCTAGAATGGCAGCAATAAAGGTTATTCTGAGCAGGTGGAAATTCTCCAGGAAACAGCCCTTAGCTTGGTGCTGCCATGCTCCTGGCACTTGGGCCCATGGTGAACCATGTCTCTCTGACATGAAAAGATCATCTCCCCCCCCCCCAAAAAAAAACCCTAAAAGGAAAACAGACTGCATTATCTCTCTTGGTTGCTTCTGTCTAGGTTTTAAGCTATACTTTTAAGAAAGTTTTACCTAAGATCTAGGCAAAGACCTCAGATACATTTTACTACTTTTTTCTTGTGCTCCCTCAGTAGAGGGCGATAGAGGGGGGGTCTTTGCCGCCCATTACACTTTATAGTTCATTGGAGACTTCTTATTACTGACAAGGGCCATTTCTTCCAGATTATGAGAAAAGTCCTGGGTCAGTAATGCCAGTTAATAAATTTGTTTTTTTTTTAGGGAAGTCTTTGGACTCTTGCCTGGCAGACCTCTTGGAAGAATTTTTCAGCTATGCATGGGGAAATAACCTGCCCATTCATAGGAATTCATACCAACAAAGAACACCAAGAGTGCTCTCTCTCTCTCTCTCTCTCTCTCTCTCTCTCTCTCTCTCTCTCTCTCTCAAGTGTCTTCTTCTTCAGTCACTTCCTAACTGCCTTTGTTTATTGTCAGATCTTTTGTTTCACTGTCAGAGAGACTAGGGAACTCAAGAGAGGTGACTCTTACAGTTCAACCAGCACTTAATTGCACATTTGCAGGGACTGGCCTTGTGCTATGTGTGTGGGAGTCAGAGAGCTTGAAATCTAGAAGAGGTAATTCCAGTCGACTATCGTATTTAGACTAAAGCAAGAAAAGAAAATGGGTCTAAGGAAGGGGTCTTCTGGGCAAGAGAGGAAAGGAGGGGGGGGTCTCTTGATGTACCCCCACTTTGCCTTACTTCAGTCATGTTCACTTGCTTCTCCCCCCTCCAGGTATGGGGCTGGGAGTATAGCTCAGTTGGCAGAGGGCTTGCTTAGTATACATGAAGGCTGGGGTTGAACCCCAAGACCGTATAAAACCAGGTGTGGTGGTTCTTTACCAGGGAGGGAGGGAGGGAGGGAGGGAGGGAGGGAGGGAGAGAAAGAGAGAGGGAGGGAGGAAGGAGAGAGAGAGGGAGGGAGGGAGAGAGAGAGAGACAGAGAGGGAGAGAGAGACAGAGAGAGACAGAGAGAAAGAAAGTTGAGAGAGAGAAGAGGTGAGAGAGAACGGGAGGGGGGAGGGAGAGAGGGAGAGAAGGGGAGAGAGAGGGAGAGAGAGAGAGAGAGAGAGAGAGAGAGAGAGAGAGAGAGAGAGAAGGGCTGAGAGAGAGAAGGGTTGAGAGAGAGAAGGGTTGAGAGAGAGAAGGGAGAGAGAGAGAGAGAGACTATTTATGCTTTATGTTAGATTGATGAGGTGTTCGTTTTAACTGTGAAGAGACTGAGAGGTCCGACCCACACAGCCAGCCAGTGGCTGAGGCGATACAGTTTAGATGTCTTGGCACTTGAGTGTGTTGTCCTCTATTTCTTGGGATCCCATGTGTGTTCATTTCTTTTCAGCTTCTTTGAAGAAATACCATGACCAAAAGCAACGTAAGAAAGAAAGGGTTTATTTTGCCTTAGAATTCCGGAGGGGACAGAGTCCACGGTGGCAGAGAAGGCACAGCAACAGGCAGGGAGGCAGGAGCAAGGGCTTGCCCATCGCCAGTTCATTCACACAGAGAAAGGAAAGAGTGAGAACAGGAAGTAGGCTGAGGCTATAAACCCACCACTTCTCCCTCCATCCACACAGTGATATATTCCTCAAGCAAGGCTCTGCTCGCTAGGTTCCACGAGCTCCCCAGACAGCACCACCAATTGGTGACCAGGTTCAGATGGCTTAGTGGGAGGCCCTTTCTACCAAGCCTGATGACCTGAGTTCTGTCCCCAGACTCCAAATAATGGAAGAAGACAACTGACTCCATTTGTTATACTTTGACCTCTATATGTATGTTATAGCACTCGTGTACACGCACACACACACACACACACACACACACGTGCGCGCACAAACACACACACATAAATGCTAAACCTTAAAATGGAGATGGGAACCAACAGTATCTGTGTCTTTTTCATTTTTAAAAAAAAGACAAAATTAATGAAGTAAAGGCATTGGTGGTGTTCTGTGGGCCCCAGAGAGTGCTGCTCTGGTTAATGTAAGCGGAAACAGAAGTTTTCTGTTGCTTTGATTATTTATGAGCTGCCATTTTTGATCTGTGGATGAGATCTCAGAAATCTACATGTCAACCTCATTTTCAGAGCACGGCGACAGTGCTACCCATCTGCCACTGCAGGATGGCCCGTGTAAGACTCTGGCTTCTTCTTGCCACTTCTCCTCTCCTCACCCCCCTTCTGTCTCACACATCTCCTTCTCAAGCATGCATGCTAACTTCGGTACCATTTATTCATTCTTGGCTTTAATGATTCCTTTCTATAATGATAATCTTAAACTCATTTTATAGGGCTATAACCAAATCTCTGAGGATGGGTAATTTATCAAGACAGTCGTTTGTTTGCCCAGAGTTCTGGAGGCTGAGAAGTCCAGGATCAAGCTTTCTGAACTTTGTCCTCTAGAGGAATGCTAGAAGGTAGAAGGTAGAAGAGTAAGGGGGGGGACAGTAACAATACCCTGTTATGATGACATTAATCTTACCCAGAAGGGCAAACCTTCATAATTCTCTCTTTGCAAAGGCCCTACCTCCTAGCACTGCCACCATCTCTCTGTCTCTCTGTCTCTGTCTCTCTGTCTCTGTTTCTTTCTGTCTCTCTCTGTCTCTCTGTCTCTCTCTGTTTCTCTCTGTCTCTCTCTCTCTGTCTCTGTCTCTCTCTATCTCTGTCTCTATCTCTGTCTCTCTCTGTCTCTGTCTCTCTCTCTCTCTTACACACACACACACACACACACACCACAGATTTTGAAGGGAACAGACATTTAAACTATAGCCATGAGTTTCTTCCCTTTATCTAAAAGCCCCTCTGTTTTATAAGCATCTTGGCTTATCGTCCCACTAGCTAACTGTGTTTCCTGTGGGATCTTCTCAGCTTGTTTGTCTATCTCTGAACATATAACCTGTCTCTCTAAACCAGTTCTCCAGTTCTCCGTGCTTAGACTGGGGGACTGCTACCCTTCATCATCAGGAGGTTCCTTACCTTGCCTGAGAACGGCTCCTTAGATCTGAATTCTGAACCTCCAACTCACCGCCAGCTTCATGTATGGTTTCTACCTTTTCCATTCCAACCCTTCCCCTTTAACCTGGTCTCTGCAGCAAAGTGGGCTGAACGCTCCCCCCCGTTTCCTTTTCTGTGTCGTGTATTGCTCTTCCTGGCCTCTATCTCCATCCAAGGTCACATTCAGATCCTTTAATAAGACAGTCTTAATTTCCAAGTCTTCGAAAACATTATTCCTTTGGATGGAATTCATCTTGTATGACGCTGTCCTATTTGGCCACTAAGTCCTTCTGCTTTGGCATAGTTAGTCCTTCCTCCAGGGTGGTTTGCCTCATTCTGGTGTTCCCTACAGAGTGGCGGAAACATCTCGTGTGAAGTGGGGTTACATGTTCTCACTATGTCCTTTCCCGGCGTCTGAAACATATAGGCAATTTACTTTATACACCAAAGGTGCCTTTTGCATGGAGCAGGGCAGGAGCTTGGTGAATATGTATTTCAGGAATAAAGAATAATGAAATGAGGAAAGCAAACAGGAAATTCGATTTTCATGGGATTCGGATATAAATCATTCTCTAGACAAAACTTCCTCTCAGAATCAGAATAATTACCCCCCCATATGCCACTTATGTAAATGTGAACCGTGCTGTTGGTTTGCTTGTCTGTTAGTTCCCTTTGTTTGGTCTGTGTCCTACAGACTGCAGGGGTACAGTTCTTTTAAAGGCGGACTTTAGTCACTGAAACCAGGTTTGGTATAGTCAGGTGATGAGTGGTGGTAACTTCCTGGATAATAGTAGGGCAATATTTTGTCTGCCTTTTGATCCGAGGCCCTGGGTACAATCTGCAAATATCTGTTAGTCTCTCCACTACCAACCTCCAGGCTGATGGGAGCTTTGAAGGGTATTTATTTTTGGAAACTGTGGTTGCCATGGTAACAACACTTATTGTCTTTTGCTTCCGGGGTCAGGACATCAGTTGCTCTCTTTGAAGAGGAGACGGATCTTGGAATAAATGCTTTCTTCCATCATTGCCCACCTCCCAATTAGTTCAGCCAGTGTTTTGGTGTTTATTAAACACATACTATGTGCCAGTTAGTGTTCTTGACATCAGATGCTTGAGAGCGCTATCTCCTTTTTCCTCTAGTGGATCTACCCTCCCAGGGTATAGAATCGTAGCAAATTAGCAGAACAGTGCTAGTTCCTATTCTTTCATCTATCTGTTTCTTAGACATTGGAGACAGAGTCTTGCTCTGCTGTTCAGGCTGACCTCAAATGCATCATCCTTCTGCTTAAACTCCCGGGTGTTGGTTTTACAGGCACGGGCTACGAAGACACCAGCTTCTGCCTATTTATTTAAAAGCAAGTTGTTTGGGGAACATTACCATTGCAGGATTAGCCTCTTTCCTAAAAGGCGGCACTCAAGAGTTGGAGGAGTCCGAGGCTACTGCAAAGAAAGATGTAGAGCAGGGGAGGAGCCAGTGACTGGCTGTGCAAAGCCGACTTCTCGCCCATTGACAGTGGGGCTTCATCTGATTAACCTAATTTGGTGTGGGCATTCATAACGCAGACACGTTTGTTGCTTTGACTTTGTCTAAGACCTTGGGAGATGACAGGATTAAGCCGAGCCTGTCACTGCCGCTGTCCGATGCCAGAGTACTTGTTGTGCTGGTGTTGGAGCCTCTTGGCCCTCCAAGACGAGCCAAGAGCCAAAGGGTTGCCAATAAAAATTGCCCTTTGTTACCTAGTGCAATGACGGGGCTGGGATATGGCAGAGAATGGACTTATTGCACCTCTGTGGAGTGAGAAACCTGAAACTCAGTGCAGGGGAGGAAAAAATAAAGAGGAAGGAGGCAACTCTGGCAGCTGGTGTTGGGGGCCTCCATTCAGACGGGCAGAGAATGGTACCCATGTGGACACAGGTGAAAGATGTGTGGACAGTAGCAATTCATTATAGTCTCTTTTTTTTGTTTTTTGAGACAGGGTTTCTCTGTGTAGTCCTGGCTGTCCTGGAACTCACTCTGTAGACGAGGCTAGCCTCGAACTCAGAAATCCGCCTGCCTCTGCCTCCCAAGTGCTGGGATTAAAGGCATGCGCCACCACCACCCAGCATTCATTATAATCTCTTAATCGGAGCAGAACTTTATCCATCCAAAGTTCTTTACCAAGAAAGACAGGGACAGATGTCAGTGATTCTTGATGTCTGCCCAAACATTTACCTCAGTGTCTGGTGTAGCTCCAGTGTCAGTGTCCCTCCTCCTGACAAGTATATACCACAGTAATCCATTACATCATTCCTCCTCTAACCTGTGGGGAAGATATACTAAGTATGTCTGCTCACTTCCTGAGGAATTGAAACTGTCAAACAGACCTGTCTACGTGCAACGAAGTAATGTTAGAAAACAGACTCCAAAAAGAGGTGGTGGCGTGTCTCCTTTACATCTCTCTCTCTTTTTGATTTGTTTTTTCATTCATTTATTTAATGTGTGTGAGTGTTTTGACTGCATGTATGTATGTCTGCCACATGTGTGACTGGTCTGTAAGATCGGAAGGGGACACTGGATCCTGTGGAACTGGAATTATGGATAGTTGTGAGACACAATGTGAGTGCTGGGAACTGAACTTGGGTCTTCTACGTGAGCAGTGACCTCCTTTAATTGTAGGGACATCTTCTCCAGTACTGGCACATCACATTTAATTCATTCCTCTGTTGTTCAGAGTACATGTATCCAACATTTTATACACACATAGACACACAGACACACAGACACACAGAGAC
>NW_021620894.1:3195703-3197100 GCF_004785775.1 Grammomys surdaster | reverse complement strand
ACAGACACAAACACACACAGAGACACAAACACACACAGACACACAGAGAGATATACCCACAGACATACAGACACAGACACACACACACACACACACAGTTCCAGTTCTAGCATGCTTCTTTCCTTTCAAAGCTGAGGCTCTGGTGGGGCGCTTTGACTGGGTTTTGCCACTCACCACTTTCCATTCTCATTTGGAGAGACACATTAAACATCCGAGCTGCCAGACACTGGGGGAGTCCAGCCGTGTTGCTTGGCAGTTTGCGTGTGCTTGCTATTGAGTCTTGGAGGGCCTCTTCTCTTCAAGGATACAGTCTAGTTTATGGTTCATTTATTCCTTTGTTCAGTTGCAGATTTTCATTGATTATTTACTTAACATCCATTGAAAAAATGTTATGAACAAGCCTAAAACTTTAAGACATGCAGGTAGTCACTAAACACCATGACAAAAATCTTCACCAAGAATGACACAGAGGAGGAGAGATTTGTTTTGGCTCCTGGTTTCTTAGATTTTCATCCAGGATTACCAGGTCTGATGTTTTAGGCTCCAGATGATGCTGAACATCCAGAGTCTACAGGATGTGTCCAAATACAACTGTTTGCCTCGTGGCAATCAGAGAAGAGTTGAAAAGAGACTGATGTCCCCAACTATCCTTCAAACGTGTAGCCGAAAGTTTCACTCCCTCCATGAAGGCTGCAACTCATTTCCATTCCTTTCTAATGGTACCATGAAACTCTAAATCTTTCAGTGGATCAATCCATTGCTAAGTCAGAGCCTTCATGATTCAGCCATTTTCCCCAGACCTTATGAGCTAGCTGGTCACCTTTAACAAAGGAGCCTATGGGGGATGTTTCAGAGTTAAGTCCTAACACTGTCAAGCGCCCCTAGGGAGTAGACAGCTGTGCTAGGTAATCCTGATGCCTTGCTCCTGGGAAGGAAATCCTGGACGACATGCTGCTTCTTAGTGCAGTCTTGAATGGGAGGCGGATTGTCTGACGAGAGCAGGAACCGTTTGCTCTCACTGTCGTTCATGTCTCAGGATGGTGAAGATGATGATGCACACTGACACACATACACACACACAGAGACACACACAGACACACACACAGACACACATACATACACACATACACACACACACACAGAGACACACATACACAGACACACATACATACATACACACATACACACAGAGACACACATATACAGACACACACACGGACACACATACATACACACATACACACAGACATACACAAAGAGACACATATACACACAGTGACACATATACATAGACACACACACAGACACGCATACATACACACATACACACAGTGACACACACAGACACTGACATACGTAGACACACATACACAGAGACACACATATAGACACACATA
>NW_021620894.1:3189694-3195603 GCF_004785775.1 Grammomys surdaster | reverse complement strand
ACACACAGACACACATACACAGACACACACACAGACACACATACATACACACAGTGACACACATACACAGACACTGACATAGGTAGACACACATATACAGACACACACAGACACACATAGACACACACAGACACACATACATATACACATACACACAGAGACACACATAGACAGACACACACACACAGACACATATACATACACACATATACACAGTGACACACAGACATAGACACTGACATTTGTAGACACACATACACAGACACACAGACATACACACATACACACATACACACAGAGACACACAGACAAAGACACTGACATACATAGACACACATACACAGACACACATACATACACACAGACACACAGAGACACACATACACAGACACACGGACATGCACACAGAGATGTATGTGTGGCGATGAGTGACTGGGGAGTCCTGGCCATCGGTAATTAATAACCAGCACTTTGGCTTCTCAGCTCTCTAGATATTGCAGGGCTCTCAAACTTCCCTTCAACAGTGAACAGGAAAGGGGAAGGGTAAAGAGTTCTCTTTCCTGTTTCGCAAGCAACATTAATACAAAGACTCAAAAGTTAGGTGTTCTGGGGTTGTCTGCCTGTTTCTGATCCTGTTCCTCACAGCTATGGACCGTCTAGAGCCCCAGAGTGTCTTAACACTGATGTACCACTAATTCAAACCCCTTTGAGAGTTAATAAGAAATTGTTGGTGCTGTTCTAATAACGATACAGCCGTTTGTCCAGGTGACAGTATCTAGTACGGATCACACTCATGTGTCTGTCTAAAAGATATAAAAATAAATATGTTTGTATTTAATATATTATAGCTATGTAGATTTGTGTATATAAGCTTATACACATGTATGTATATACCTTTTGTCTTTTTAACAGCGCTGAGGACCAAACTCAGGGCACCTCAGATGCACCAGATGAGCATTCTACCATTGAACTGCTTTCCCATATTTTATGTCAATTGCATATGTGTGTATATATATGTCAAAGTTAGATGTCCCTTCCCTCGAGAGGCCCAGTGCTTTTTGGTCATGGAATGATGACTCAAATTCTCCTTGGGGGGGGGAAAGTGAATTTACCTGTTGGATTTCATACTTGTCTTGATGTCTGGTTTGGTTTCACACCCATCTACTTCATGGAGGGTTTCGGACTTCACTGTCTTATTATAGAGGAGAGAAAGACAAGCCCTCCTACATCCCAGAGCATCTGAGTCACAGGACACTACTTACTGCGAAAGTGAGTGTCTCTGAGCACAGTGGAGAGATAGTCTGTACTCTGTTCTTAATAAAAAAGCCCTGCCCACATTCTCCCTCACCCATCCATACTGATGCTTAGCTGGGTTTGACTTTTATTCTGGTAGAAATTTCTCACCTGCTTCCTTGGAGTATCTTCCCCCTCTAGGACAGATTTCCTTCCCTCAGGCTGCTTTACATCATCAGATTCCTCCCACATAAGTGGATGATTGTGATCGTTCCCTCCCTTGTAGACAGGTTAGGAGATAAAAAGGTGAGGGGAAGCTATTCTTCAAGGATCCTGGTCCCTGGTAGGTGCTCATACACCCATAGCTTCTCCGTCTCCCCCTCCGCTTTAAGTTTCCAGGAAGGATGGTGTCATTTAGTGCCAAGTTTGTCTGATCTGAAGACCAAGAGCGTGTGGTCATTTGTCATTGATAGGCTTCTTTCTTGAGTCATTTGAGGTTGGCCAACCTGGAACTGGACAGTGGTTTAGTGGGTGGGTAGTGCTGTGTGTGTGCTCAGCCTATATTGTGGTGGCATTTCCTGGTGTACTTCGGGAACCTGATCCCCTTCCTACTGCAGGTTGACGGTAAGTGACCAGCCATGGTGATGTTATACATTTCCAGCCTGGACTTTGATTTCCTGTAACATGGCTTTGTGTTTGGTGTCAGCATAGGCAGTGTGGGCATCAGGCTTTTGTGGAGAACAGTGGATGAGAGGAGAGCAGAAGTTTGAGTTTAAGTTAAGTGATATTCTTTGATCTGGGGCATGATTAGGACAGAAGATGTTCTCGGTACCCAGGAGAAGACGAGATGGGACATTTAGGAAAATGAGAAGTTGTGATGGAGATTCAAGGTAAGGATTAATTACATTCTCTTAAAAACACGTGCAGGCCATGTAGTCGTGAGTTTGGGGCGGAGTTTGGCTTTTATGTGTCTCTGGAAATGTCTTTGCCACCTTTCACAAGACGGCATTTGTGAGATTTTATATGTGCAGCTGTTAGGTGTTGAGAAATGCTTGGATTCGCCATATCCAAATGGGTCTTATGAGCGGTACTTAATTTTACACTCTAGTTAATTATCTGATCTGTTTTATTTTCATTAACTTCAACTGTCTACAGTGTATAAGTGTATATAGAAAAAAATGTTTATAGTCCATTTTTTCTCCTAATTGGATGGGGAATGGAGCTCAGTTGACGGAGTGCTTGCTTTGTATGTACAAAGCTCTGGATTCAGTCCTTAGCACTGTATAAACTCAGGAGTTGGAGACAGAAAGATAGGAAGTTCAAGGTCATCTGTAGCTTTAGAGTTCCAGTCCAGCCTAGGGTCTATGTCACTGTATCTCAAGATAACAGGAAAATCCTTTGTTTTTCTCCCAATAGGTATAGAACAAGAGGGGAAATGTTTGATGAAATTATATGTTTCCATCATGAAGAGTCAGAGACTCATTATAAATGAACTAAAATCAGCACAGATTTCACTGGAGTCTGCTTTTGATTTCCCTTCCAAATTACAAATACACTGGGACCCCTTCTGCCCGTATGCATTCACATCCAATCAGTCATTCCTTCTGTGTTTGCGTTGCAAACTGCTGTGCTTGTCACTCAACACAAGGCGGTTGCCAAAGACTGCCAGCTCCGGGGTGATCTGCATGGATACATGTCCAGGCTCAGCCTGTTATGACTGGGGGGCCATCTTAGTATGCTTTCTTTCCTTTGTCACTGTGGTGAGGATGATCCGTCTCCCATCTCTGCCTTTCTGCTTTAAACCCACAAGAGTTTAAGACCCCGAAGGGCAAGGTAGTTCTGGGGATTCCTGTGTTCACATTAGGACCCCCCAGTCATAGCACAGGACACATCTACGTTGTTGGTAGATTAAAGCCGGGTTATGGACAGTTAAGGCTTACGACAAGCTCCAGAGACTTTCTCTACTGCCTGGTCTTTTACTTTCTTATACTCGGGGCTCAGCCTGGGAGGAGTTGAGACTCTCAGACTTGAGTTTTAGTCTTTGTCGTGTTGTCAAATACCTGTTTGGTTTTGGACCTGACTCTTAAACTTTTCTGGTCATTGGTTTTGTGGTGATTTGGATAAAAAAAAAAGGCCCCCATAGGCTTAGGGAATGGCACTAATTGGAAATGTAGCCTTGTTGGAGTAGGTGTGGCCTTTTTGGAGGAAGTGTGTCACTGAGGGTGGGTTTTGAGGTTTCACATGCTCAAGCTAGTCCATGGCTCGCTCTCTCTTCCTGCTGCCTGCCAATCCCTGATGTAGAACTCTCAGGTACCTCTCCAGCATCATGGCTGCCTGCATACTGTCATGCTTCCCGCCATGATGATAGTGGACAGCCCTAATTAAAATGGCTTTCTTTATAAGAGTTGCCATGTCTCTTCAGAGCAATAAAACTCTAAAACAGGTTTTCTGTTCCCACATGGAGAGAATTAGAAGGGCCTAGCTCAGTGGTTAAGAGCACTTGCTGTTCTTCCAGAGGATCTGAGTTTGATTGCCAGTCCTCCCCACCACCCCCATGGCAGCCCACACGGTCTATAACTCCAGCTCCAGGGCATCAGATGCCCTCTTCTGACCTCCACAGAACCGCATCCATGTGATGCATGTACATGCAGACACACACAGCTGCACATCATTAAAAATACTGAAACAACATTCCAAAATAAATAAATAAGCAAGCAGACAAGTCCAGTCATCCTGTATCCTCCTTCCCAGTGATGAGCGTGGTCCACGGCTGTATTACTTGAAGTACAGACTACTGTAAAATGACAAGCTGGAAAGAGGCAGTTAAAGGGAACAGGAATCAGAGAGAGAACACAGAAGTGAGTCAGGAAACCACAGGTCTCTGTGTGTGGGCCTGTGTGTTGCCTTGCTGGTCTCAGAACCACATCTGTTCTCCAGTTGCTCTGGTCTCCTCTTCACTGTCTGGCCACTGCACACCTCCCTCCTTGGTCCCTTCACACCTCTTGAGACGACTGCCTTTCCCGTCTCTGCCCATCTGTGTGTCTTACATTTGGATATGAAAGTCTCCCTTAAAGATTTCTCCACTTCGCTTCACCGCCCTCTTAAGGCTAGAAGGGCCTTACGTGATCAGCTGCCACACTCTCCATTTTACAGATGGGTCAGCTGAGGTTCAGAATGGGGGTGTATCTGCTCTGTGTTTTGCAGGCTGGATGACAGAGTCTGGCCTGGGCCTAGCTCTGAGCCTAGCCATGCTGCTGTTATACCCCTGTGCTTTTACTGGCTTTCAGATACTCTGTTCACATTCTGTTTTCATATATTCATATACACCGTTTTCATGTATTCATAGATGGGTGTTACTGAATGCAGGACTCAAGACTTGTGCAATGGGTTTGCGACATAGTACCTGGTTAGAAGTCCCTGGTAGCTTTCCTTGACCTATTTTGGCATTATTCTCGTTCTTATTCCAAGGTCCAATGCTCACTAGGGACCTGCTGGAGAGTTACCTGTTAATTGATGAAGACGGTGGGTATTAGCCAGTCCTTGGGTATTAATTGCTTGCCTGACTACTTTTGTTTTGTATTGTGCTCAGGTGGGATGAGTTAAGGAGACAGTAGTGTCCCAGGAGCTAGAAAGCAGAGGTCGCAGGGCATCCTCGACTTCTTTCTTTTAATTAAATGTTGACAATTTTATATATATATATATATATATATATATATATATATATATATATATGTATATCTTAGCGTATTGTAATTATATTCTTCAATATTACTCTTTCCTATCCCTATTTTACTCTTGCTTACTCCTCTTTTTTCCCAACTAGTCCTCCTTACCCTATCATGTGCGTGCGTGCGTGCGTGTGTGTGTGTGTGTGTGTGTGTCTGTGCTCGTGAGAGCTCAAGTGCAGATTGCGTGCGTGTGTGTGTGTGTGTGTGTGTGTCTGTGCTCGTGAGAGCTCAAGTGCAGATCTTGTGCAGGTAGCCATTTGCAGTTGAAATGGTGTGTGTCTCTGTGTGTGTGTGTGTGTGTGTGTGTAAGAGAGAGAGAGAGAGAGAGAGAGAGAGAGAGAGAGAGAGAGAGAGAAGTCAATTGCAGGTCGTGTGCAGTTAGCCACAGCGGCAGCGTGTTTGCAGTTGCAATGGCCATGCCATGGCCAGAAGGCATTCCACAGCAGGCCTCTTTACTCTCCAGCATCCCCACCCCTGCCTTCATCTCTGGCCATGTGGAGTTTGTGACACTTGACTGAGCCTGCACCTCTTGAAAGGGAAGTGCCGGTCCCTCTGTCTGGAATGCAGTTTGCCTGGTCAAAATGAAGTGAACTTTGAAATGTCAGTCAAATGCTCCCTCCTTTTGAGCTCTGTGTGTTTCTTCAGGTGGCTCTGACATATCCTCGCTGGGTGCTGAGCCTTGCTAGTCTGCCTTCCAGCCCCACCCTCCATGCAGCTGGACAGGCCGTGTGTATCAGCCAATGGCTTTCTTCATCAGAGAGCACGTTACTTAAGGAAAGAGAGAGTGTGTGTGTGTGTGTGTGTATGTGTGTGTGTGTTGGTGAGTATGCATTTTAATTAAGCATTCTGCTGCTGAACTATATCCCTAGCTTCAACTGTCTAATTGTCCCTCCCTCCCTCCCTCCCTCCCTCCCTCCCTCCCTCCCTCCCTCCCTTCCTTCCCTCCCT